>NC_052540.1:9858863-10182272 GCF_016699485.2 Gallus gallus
TCTAATACAGTGTCAGAACGTTACAGCCAGAGCTGCAATACAAAATGTTGTGTCAATTCATCCATTTTATTCGCTTTGGCTAAAGGGGCAACCAGGGCAGATAGAAACAGGTGCGGTTTTTCACACCTCTAGCACAGCTTCTCAGATGCTATCGTGGGAGAGCATGGGGGTTTTGTGCAGTTTTATCCTGGAAGCCTTTTTATAATTACGCGTTATCCATGCAAAGTCCATTTCTGCCTAATGGAAAATCTACACAAAACTTGAGAAAAAATGAGATGAAAAATAATTCAATTAGACGTTATCTTGCTTGCTTTTTCCTGGCCTTTCTGATTAAGGTTTACTTCTGGCTCTAAACTTCATTTTGATTTGAAACTGCAGGTCTCACAGTGTGGAACTATGTGTTGAGATAATATTTGTCAGACTATTATGCAGAGGCTGTGGTAGTAAAGAACAGGTAACAACCCTCTGGGGGCATCTAGTGCCTCTGTTGTACTTGATCAAGGGAATTGTTTCATTATGTTTTAAAAGGGCTTTATTATGTATAGTATTACACTGAATTCTAGTGTTATCAAATTTGGAAATACTTCAGCTTTGGTGAAGTCCCTTTACCACTGGATTCATCCGGTGTGATGTTTAGGTTTCCCAATCAGCATAACATTTGACAGTCATTGGTGTATATACATGTACTTATGTCTTTATTGGTGTTTGAGATAATAATAGGGACTTAACGTTAGTCTCCTTCATCCTGGCCTTTGTTACATGCATACATGAGCTTTAGAATATTTACTGAAATCAAGATACATAAAAAACATACTTAGCTAAAATATAAATGCTTGTATTTTTGCATTTTAAAACAGAAGTAACGGATCCTGTAGTTCCTGTAGACTATTTACGAAAGTAGGATAGCATGTTTGCAGATGGAAGATGTATCTGTGACTACTTCCTGCAACAAAAATGTCCGTCAGCTCAGTCATAGTCCCTTATCTGAAAGGTTTTGCTGTTGCTGTATGGAACAATTTGATTTTGCTTAGTGTTTTGGAATGCAGCCATGTTCCAAATAATTTTAAACTACTATATGAAAACGTTATTAGAGTGCTTGATGTACAGTAACATAAAATCTGGGTGTTTCACAATGATGAGTCATTTAAGCGGAGAGTTCCAGGAAGCATATTCCAGAGAGCGAGAGCTGTCCAGAAAAGTCTTACGATAGCATCTGTGACACAAGAGGCCAAAATAAAGAAAATAGAGTGGCAGAAGGGAAAGAGGAGAAACAAAAGGCCTTCTGAAAGACTGCAAAAAAATGCAGGGAGGCTTTCAAGATAAAGAATAACTTGTAATTGGTTTTGGCAATTTCGGTGGAGTCAAGGGAGCTGACCAGTAATGACCATTTTTTCTTCCCACACCGTCATTTGTTTTCTGAATCGGCGAGCTGTGATAGCTAATCCTAAAAACACTGTTTTTCCACTGACTTTACCTTGTGGAACTCGGGAATAGACTGACTAAGAAAGTTGTGAAGTCTTCATTATTTGATGTGTTATCAGGTAGAACTGTTGGGAACAATTTGGAAATAGCTGAGATGGGGGAAGGGAAGTAGAGCCAGGCTTGGTTTCAGTCTAATTTTTTCAGTGATCCCAATAAAATAATTGGTTTTAAACTTGAAACCATCCTTAGATTTCTCTTTAGGATATATTTTGAAATACAGTGTCCAGTTTACACTACACAAGTTAAAGCACAATGAAATAATGCAGGCAGAAGCCGTGTTCATAACTGTTTGGTTAACAGTACTGCTTTATTGCTGGTATGTTGCAAGCCTCGCAGATGTAGGTTTACAGTCCGACAGCATTCCAAGAAAAACTTAGATGAATTACACAGTGTATCTGGAAAGTAGTACTTGTCTACTAATTTAGTCATTAAATTTGGATTTTCCACTTTGCAGGCTGACTGACAGCCACAGAGTTCACAAAATTACTGAGATGATCTTGCCGAACATACCTGTCGATACCACTTCTAAAAGACTCTAACCGAGGAACAGCCTGATTTTAGGTGGGTAAGTTTATGGGGTGAACATGGCAAGCTGAAATCTCTTTAAAACACACACAGAGAAATACCACTGAAATATTTAACCCTTTGAAACCACGTCATTACATGACTTTGGTTAAAGAGCTGCCTTTTTAAGAATCATTTAAAAGACTGCTCTCACTATGGTACATCACTCATATATCCGTTTTGTTGGATTTGTTCAGCTCCTGCTGGGCTTCTGTTGCTATAGAGGTTGAAGAATTAAATCAAACAGAATAAATGTTTGAAACAGGCTGTTACAGGTTGTTAAAGCCTCCAATGATTTGTACAAACCAAACGTATTGGCAGGCAAGCAAACCTCCTGAGCTTGCCATAACGTTACATCTGGCAATGGATCCCAGTCCCTAATGTTCATTACCAATCTGTGCCATACGGAAAAGGAAGAGAAACTCTCATAATACTAATACCAATTTCTAATACAGTTGTTGTATATAATTCAACTAAAAACTGCTAATCTGTACCTTAATACATGTCTGTAATCAGGGGTAGTGAAAAAGCTACTGAATACTGAGTTGTGAACAGCTCTTTACAAATTCAAGTACAGTACTGTGATAAATAATATTTCAAAACAAGAGTTTTACATTTAACATGAAATCTACAAATACTATAAGTTTACTTTCTTTTTACTGTGAACGTACAATAATAATCACCTTGGTTAAATTAAGTCTGGTAGTTACGCTTTGGATTTGAGGTATGTAGGTATTAAGTGAAATAATCAGGGAAACTGCTTAATTCATTAATTTTGAATGTGGTCTTTTGCATCACAGAACAGAATTTACATTACAGCAATTTTTGTTGACTTCCGTGGCACTTTTCGTCCAAACTTCAGGGGGGAACAGTTTGTTGGATAATAGAATGGCTTGGCTTGGAAGGGACCTCAAACATCACCCTGTGATATTTCAAAATAGATGCAATAATTAAGGCTACTAGGCAACATGCAAAATAAGGAACCAAATTTAAAAACAAACAAACAACAACAACAACAAAAACCTCTGGAATCCCTGTAACATAGCAAAATGTTTTCTGTAGTTTACTTTTAATAGACAGCATTGTAAGACGTAGAAAATGGTAATAGATTTTCAGAGACCGTAAGATGGCAGTGGTAGTTTAAATTAATCAACAAAACATTTAAATTAGATAAATGTAAGTTACCTGGACTTAAAGAAGCAACACGCTTCAAAATCTAAGTCATACCTATTTTAAGTAAATTGCTACAGAATTCTTGCTCAGTATATTTTAGGTAGAATACTGGGCCATAACCTGTTTCCTTGGCAACCACATACGAATGAAAGGTACATTAGCAAAGCTGCAGATGTGCGCCAGTGAATGCTTATTAAGCAGCCCAATGCATTTACATATCATGCGCTAATAATAATGCATGCATTTTCAAAATCACCATATAAAAAGATTTCTGCGCATGGCCCAATGTGTATTCTTAATACTCAAAGGTTTTAACCCCCAAACCTTGTGTTTTCCGTGGAAATGTCTTTGTGATTTTAAATTGAGGTTAAATTGGACTTGCAGTTGACACGTTGGGCTTGGTCTGCAAGTTGAAACCTTTCTCCAAGACTGTGAATACTTACAGAACTTCTTTATGACAACAAAATATGGAAATTAAGATTTCCATTATCTTTCATAAACATGCAGCCATTGTAAATTTGAGTCCTGCACCAGCATACAGATGCAAGTATGGTTGTTCTGTTCAACACCATGACAAACTAAAGCTACTTAAAAAGAAAAAAGACTGGTGTCGCTTGTGGCTCTCATTCTAACATATCTACACAAGGAGATATGACCAAGTGTTGTCTTCTAACAGTCAGTGACAAAGAGGAGCAGGAAAAAGGGAAAAATCTGTATCAGTCAGAATGCCAGTTGTTCATGGACTTCCAGAATAAGATTTAGGTGCAGTATTTAGTCAGTACTTCCTGTGCAATTGTTTACAATGTGCTATTTTGTTTTATGTTGCTTTATATATTTAGATTTTTAAGATTCATATACTCAAGATCAGTTTAGTCACTTCAGCAAGTTTATACACATGTTATTTTTGGCCTTCATTCTCAAGGCATTCATTTGTATTTAAAATGAAAAGTGAATACAGTCCTTTGGCTTAACTATGCTACCCCAACATGATGCATCTTGCAGAAGTCAGTCTAAAATGCCAGTCTTGAAACAGATAGTAAAAATGGGAGTCTTCAAGTTCTGAGCTTAAATTCATTTACTATGGTCAACAGAGAAGTTGTTTGTATGACCAGTAGTTTAATTAAAGCCCTCTTCAAATTGATTAAAAGATTTCCATTTGACTTTTTTTTTCTTTTTTTTTGAGGGGGGTAGTATGAAATAAGAGAGGTGGTTTCACACTCAACATAGCAGTGTTCAGGAGTCATGGAACTATGAGGGAGATGCAAGTTGACAAGTTCTTGGTGTTTTTTTGTTGCTGTTTTTCTTGTTATGCCCCATTTGATCTGAGCTCACTGTCAAGCAATGAGTTTTACTTGGGGTAACTGATGTTAGTGGCTGAGCATGCAACAAACCAGAGCTAGAGACATCAAGGTTTTCTTCCTGCTGCCAGCTGCTGCCCGCTTACTGCTACAGCCCTCCATTGCCTGCACAGAAGATTTAGGTTGGAAACATACAGCAGAACAGAAGAAGAGGAGGAGGCCTTGGGTTAGCACAGAATGGAGTCTAAGAATATTTAAAAGCACACAGTCAAAGTTACTGCGTGTGTCATAAAAATTGCCAAAATTAACTGCCACACTTAAGTGGTGATTCAGAGTAACAGCTATCACTTACGCATTGCTTTTGGTATGCTAAATTTTAGCAGTATAAAAACAAAATAAATACATAAATAAAACATTTTTAAGGAATACTGGTGACCAGTGGTGGCCAGTTAACAGCTTGAAGACCAATTCTAACTTTGCAAAATTGGTTGTCCAGCCATCCAGCTGGCCACTAAATCAGGTGTTAGCAGGGGAAAGGATTTTGCTCTGCCTTCAGTCTAGCGAGATTTGCTATGTCAGCTGTAGGAAAGAGCAAGAAGTGCTCTATCTGCCTGGTCCCCAGCACACCTGGCTGAGAATAATAGTGGCCCCTGAGCATGCAATTTGCCTGCTGCTCTTGTTGATGTAGATTGAGGTACTTAAAGGACGTTTCCTCTGAAAACTGGAAAAATGAGATGCTAGTTGGATTACTTTCGTCCTTCTGATAACTGAATGAGCAACAGAATACAACATAATAATTGTTCAAAATGAAATTACAGGTTTAATTTGATAATTTTGTTGACAACAGTAAACAATAGAAAAATAGAAAACACTGTCTGTAAACACAGTCTCAGGACTGCAGTTGATCTGTGCTAGCTAGGGACTGTGCTGTGTCCCAGGAGTGTGGGAGGCCAGAAAGTGGCTTGTTAGCAGCAGAGAAAAAAAAATGAAGACTTAAATGGAAATAATGTCGAGAATGCTCAGAGACAGCAAGATGTAAGGTCAGCTGATTGTTAGCAGCAGTATGACGTAAGCTTTTCTATTTTTTGCTAAAGAATAATTTGGATGTATTTGGTATTGCGGTTGCTTCATTTTCTTATTTATTCAGGTGGAGAGACAATCTTAAATTTGTATGTTCAAAAATTGCTTGTATGTGTTTGTTTAATGAGGCATAGAATAAGTCATACCTAAAACAAATTGTCAAAAGCCAGTACACCTTAGACATATATCTGATTCTTTGGTCAACATGCACAGCTCACACAGCTTGAGAATCGAATGATTTCTGCCAGGCTTCCCTGTTCCAGCCAGACTTGGAGAAGCTGGCAGCTGCCACAGGTCTCAGGAACTGTGCTCCTTCCCCTGCTTCTCCCTTCACTCAGTGGTCTAGGAGAGAAAGAATGTTATGCAAAGCAATGCCTTTCCTTCCTTATTTGACAGAAAGGAGAGTAGAACCACTTTGGGCTGGTCTGCCTGAGGGGTGAAGAGCTTTGTTTTTGATCTCAGCAGCATGGCTGGTTGCTTTGACCTCAGCCATGAGAGCAAAGGAGAAGGCAGGCCATCCAAACATTTTTCTCCTGGGTAGTCTGGTCTGCTCAAGGCATCGAGAAGGAAACCAGTGGAGTCTAGGCCAAAACCTGTCACTTAAGAGCAATTTACTAGAGCTGGTAACGCTACATACGTTGCTGTTGCTGCCATTAAGAAGTGAAGCTGAGGAATACTGACCAGAGAAGAATACTGGAACACTTTCTTCTTTTACTGGGCAGCCTAAGCTCTTTTTCCTTACTCCTAAGGAAAAAATACCATGTGCCATGACTTGCAGAAGTGAGACTGTCAGACCTGAGCAGAGCATACATAGATTCCCACTTCAGAAACCTTGGGACTGTTTAATCCATTTTAAAGAAGTTTGCTGACAATTTTCTTCATACCTTGCAATAATACCATGTGAGAAGTAATCCATTTTCTTTGTGTACAAGTGGTTTTATAATGAAGCATTATAATGAGAAGGTAAAATCTGGGGTGTAGCCGAGTAGCCTTTTAAAGAATTTCTTACTCTGAAAGAGTACATCCGTAAGGAGCTGATGGGATTGTAAATTCAAGTAGCTCAAACCTACGTAAGGAAATCAGCACCTTGAATTACAGTACTGGTCAGAGAAAAAGTGATACTTTTTACAGTGGATTAGCTAGAGTTGCCCTAGGAAAACACACAAAAGTAATAATTAAAAAAAGCCATTTTTCTTCAACTCTATTACATTGTCTATGGATGTTAAACTGTCATGGCATTGAACAGCCAAGTACAAATAAGTTAATGTCTTTAAGTTGGCGGTATCTGCTGTATGAGTTACTTATGTCTTTGATTTTCAAAACAATAGAAAAAAAAGCAAAATTAATTAGGATGTAGTGGGAATTGAAAACCTAATCTTCCTTAAATTTGTTTCACATAATTTAAAGAGATACTCGTGTTTATCACTGCTTAGTAATGCATGGTTCTTTATTTCTTTTATGGGCTTCTAACAGGTTTAATTTAATCCACATTATTGTATTCTTACTGACAAAATGTTTGTCACAAATACTTTTGTGGCACTTCTTTCATACATCCTCATTAGTACATACTAATATTTATGTACATGCCTAAAACGGTATTGAGGAACACTGTATAAGCAATACATAAAGTCCAAGATCCCATTAAAAGTAACCTGGATGTCAGTATGACAGTCTGCTCCTCAGTCACGTTCCAGATGTTCTGCTCCTGCCTCAAGGCCCAGCTTTTTCCTCAGCTTTGTGATTCTGAGGATGTGGGGAAGGGGCAGAGAGACACGATATGTGTGGGAAGGCCGTATGGAATCTATGGGAGGATCTGGCTAAATCAAATCCAACTCATTCCCTCTTTATTTAGGTGAACATTTGTTAGTGCTTCTGAAGCACTAGCAGCAGTACCGTAGCAATTGTTTCCTGAGGTGATAAATAATGGAAACAATACGCACAGAGGGTGAAACAACTGCTCGAAAGAAGTGTCTTCATGAAACCCTGTCAATTTCTGTAGTCAGATAGTGAGGAGAAGGTAACTGCAAATTTACTTAAGGATCCAAGCAGAACTTATTTCAGGTATGGCCATTTCAAGGAAACACGTCCTCTCTCTCCTTTTTGGTGGGGAGCTGCAGAAGTTCAGGGCTGAGCTGCTTCTCTCCACACACCTTTTTTCACACGAGAAAGACTTTGAAGGAGAGGAAAGCAAACAAAATCCTTTGTGAGGTAAAAGGGAACACGAAGCGATGTGGACAAAACCGCACTGATGGCCAGAGAGCTAAAGGGCCGGACATGAGGGATCGTTCTCAATTCACGGTAGTTACACATAAACAAATCGCCCGACACGTTGAATGTCACAGACAGAAGTGTTAACGAAGCGCGGAGCATTTGCAGCAGAGCAAACACGAGACGCAACGCGGCAGCCAGCAGCGCAGGACAGCCGCGGCGCCGAAGCCATCCCGTATTTCACAAGCCACGGGCAAATCCGATTACCGGGATTAGCGCAGCAAAATGGCGGCGGCGCCCTCCCGCCTCGCGCCGGTGGGTCCCGCGCTGCAGGCCGCGCGCCGCTAGAGCCGGCACCTGTCAGTCCACCGCGGCCGGACGCGCCGCCACCGCTCCGCGCTGCCGCCGCCCGCCCCCTGCCCTGGAAGACCCCGCAGGCGTGGTTCTAGTCGCCATGTAGCTCAAAACAGTGAGTTGTTCTGCATTCCGCCGTGACGTTGGTGCTTATTCGTTTCTGTCGGTGCTAGGAGAAACCGTGCTCTAAGTTAACGTGCGTTGCTACTTTAGCTCGAGATGCAGTTTAGTCCGAGTGCAGTTATTGCCCATAAACAGGAAGCGCCTTCGAGCTATCTGCAGCTGAAGGGCTGACAAACGTTTGATGTTTCAGGAGGCTGTTTCAAGACAGACAAGTGTACTGACGTGAAGCTGCTCCGTCTCGAGCTAGTATCGTGTGTACCTGGTAGGGGACCAGCGGGCCGTGCCCTGCGCTGCAGCCGCCGCAGCCTTTCGCTCGCGGCCGCTGTAACCAGAAGAGGGCCCGGGGCTTCTGCGCGCGGCCAGCTCCACCGTGTGGGCAGCGCGGAGCCCCGCGGGCAGAGCGAGGCTGGCGGCTCGTTCCGGGCCGGGCGCGGGCCGTCGTCCTGCCGCGGGAACGGGGCTCCCCTCGTCTCTTACGGCGACGGCCATAACTGCAATAGAAGCGCAGGACTTTTCTGTGCGCTCGTGAGGCTTTAGGGCTGTTCTCGTTCTGAGGAGAAGCTGTCGCAACATGTCTGGACTGGGAATTGAGGGAATGCGTTAGGGATGTAATAACGACGAAGAGTTACAAGGCCTTCGGAGCGGTTCCGGTGGCTGTGGAGACCTCCCCGCTCTCCCAGTGCTCGTACCCGAAGGTGCTCCCCCTCCTGCTGTCCGAATTCCAAGGCAGAGGAAGAAGTCGGGCTGAAAAACTGATTCCTGAAGTCTGGAGCGCTTACGAGGCTGTAATGCATGGAAGGAGGAAGTAGGACAGGGTAGGCCAGGGTGCAAGAACCAGGAGACTGAAATAGAGGCATTATTGATGTGCTTATAGAAGTCATGGGTCGCCACTCTGACTATAGCACTAAGCTGCAAGCCATTGCAGGCTATTAAGTATAATCAGACATCATTAAGATTTCAGTGCATACTCGAGGCTGTTTGGGAGAGCGAGGGGAGCCCGGTGTAGGTTGCCTTGCCATCTGCCCGGAGGAACCAGGGAAGTGAGACCTCAGAAACAGCTACAGCCATAAAAGCAATGGTTTGACATCCAGTTCTGAACTAATATGTCTGTGTAAGCAGGGATCAGGATCGTAGAGCTGGGGGCTACCTGTTTTTGTTTGCTTTTTGTTCTGTTTGCTCGGTTTTGATGCCCAGCCCTGTTTCTGCTGTAGAGGAAAACAGTGCCCTATAAGACAGATGCTGATGAATGGTCATTGCTGCTTGGGAGAACAGGCTGGAAACAAAACATGTTGCCCTCATAGTATGTTAGTAGTATGGAATGGAGCTGAATGTAATACTGTTATGGCCTGTTTCCGTAGGGTGAGTACCGGCAGGCCGTAACATCTTCAGAATCCCAGTAATGATGTTTGGGAATAAAACTAGATAAATTTAAAAACTGTTATTACAGATTATCAAGCATTTTGCTGTTCTTTATTTTCCCTAGGTACAGGAAACTGGCCCTACTGTTATTCTGTTGATGCTGCTGGCTGGTCTGTCAAGTTTGGGGTCTGAAGGGGAGTAACAGAGTCTGTCTCCATGTGTCATGGAGTGCACTTCCCTGACAATAGATTTCAAAAGATTAGCACGAATTAAAAATAATATTCGTGGATTGCAACTTTGGTAGTAAAACTTTTCCTAATTGTTATAGTTGGTGTTTGTAGGCCTGAAAGATTTCTTGTGATCTCTTAATCATCAGTAGCTTCATCCTTCTGCAGTGCCCGTATGGAGCTGGCTGATGTAGTCCTTGCAGTTTGCAGTATCATCTACGAGGCACAGATAGCCACGTTTGTGTTTGGGTGCACCCGTCTCTGATCTGTCTGTTAACTTCTAGTACTCTTTTCATACAGCTATCCTGTGATAGTATTCTCTTGATGTCAGAAAGGGTAATGCTGTCTTTCAGCAAACTCACTGACCAAGAGACATAGAGATCAGTCTTTCCCAATGAATTCTGTGTTTCTTTGTCACAGGAGCACTTCCTCAGAAACTGAAATGCTGTTCCTGCTTTTGCCATAGTAACTTCAAATGGAACGTAAAGTATTCCTAAAATATTCTATTTGTGTGTGTGCTAGGCAGGGCATTCTGGTTTTACAGCATTTCATGTGTATTTTTGACAAATGGAAGAAGCAAGACAGGTAAAAGGAAGTAGAGAATCATTACATGCATGAATAAATGGACTATTTGGGGATTGTTTAGTTTGAGATAGAAGCAAAACCTACTGGCTCTAAAACTGTATTTGCTCCAGAGTTTCCTGTATGACTTTACAATGACATACGTACCAGATGGTTTAGCTCACAGCAAAAAAATTACCTGTCCAAAAAGCAAGTGGTGGTTGGTTCTGCCGTCTTTACAGAAGGAATCTAGTTGGGTGCTTTGCTGAGCCTGCCTTTATATCCATGATTCAGAGACAAAAAAAGCTGGCAATCTGTGAACATGCAAGTAGAAAATGAAAACATTCACTTCTCTTTTTAGGAGAATAAATTTTGAAATATCTAGCTGTATGGTCAAACTTGTACAATGCGTTACCCAGTGTTTTTAGTAGGCCTTGCAGATACATGCCTTGTAGTAAAGAAAAAAAAAAAGTTTGATCCATTTAGCAAGCAGTGTGTAGATGATATGTCTTTGAGCTGAAACCAGCTGTCTGCTATATAGAAACGCAAAAGCTCAGGCAAGATCCTACAGGATAATTCACGGGGAGGTAGAGCTGGCATCATTTATTTCTTCTGCTCAGGAAATTACTCTTATCAATAGCTCCTGTTGTGAAATGTTTTTGATGTCTGACAGTTGGTTTCTAGTGCTATATCACATGAGCAAGTTAGATGTAATCTCTAACGTTCTCAATGAGAAAAAAGAATTAATTATGCAATAGTGGCTGCTGACTTGAAAAGAAGTATTATTGTAGTATTCTTTCAGTCATAGACTTCATATGCTAGAAACTATCTACAATTACTTTAGGGGTTTCAGAAAGGAAATAACTATCTTCAGTTCCCATGAGCTTTATGTTATCATGCCAAATGAATAAATATTTCTTAGGTCAAATAAGTGTAATGAACAAACATGATAAACCATGATGTTGTGATTTAAAGGAACAAAACAGTGTATTTGCATTTACAGCAAATGGGTGAGTGACCAGATAATCAAAATAACACCTGTCTACATTTCTATCACAGTTACAGCAATGGAGTGATTTCTTGCTGTGTGTGGCATATATATAATTATATATATACATATATATATAATATATGCATCTGTGGTATTTTTTGAAAACTTGGAATTTGATTTTTCTGAAATTTGTGCATTGAAAATTCTCAACTGTTAAACTGCCTTAGGAGTTTTGGCTGTTCACGTGGACAGTACCTCCCTGCTGGAAACATTGGCTGTGTTGTAAGGTACAAATATTACTTCAGAGCTTCATGCTAGACGTACAGAATTACATCTTGTACAACTATATTGTGTTGTACATGTTTTTTGTTTTTTTGCATGATTTGATTTGCAGTGAAATACGTGATGGATTTCTCATGAACTATCCAAAATGTAACTAGATCAGCTAGAGCGAGAGTGTATGGCCCTTACGTGAGCCATGTTTTCAACAAAGGATTATTTCTGAATAGCGTGAGTGAGAGAGCCAGCGTATTCTCAGTCGGCATTGTTGTTTGTTGTTTATGAAAACTTACCCTGCAACTGGAACTTTATTTCACGGGATCTCAAATCCCTGTTTTAAATACCATCTTATTAAGATGATCAAATGCAGTTGTGTTGTAAAGTCATTCTTTGACAAACAGCCGCAGAAAACAAAGCAGTTGTATCCACAGGATCACAGGAAGTCAGCCTTCACCATAACCACTGCCAAATACCTCAACCACATGCTGGGGGAGTTTCCTCAAGGGTTCAGTGAGTCATTTAGTGTGAATCTGGGCAGATACGGCTGCTGGCACAAATGAAAGCTGGCAGCTGTGGTTGCCAGTGAAAGGCACTGGGTAGGCAGCTAAGCCATGCAGTGCAGGGAAGATCACCTGCCTATTGCTGAGGAGCTACAGGTGTCCCTGCATTCTTGATCTGTGCTCAGGTATCTGTTGAGGCAGTAGCACAGCCGGAATAAAATGGGGAATGTGCAACTGATGGATGTGGTGATGCATCTATGACTGTAGTATCAGTCAGCTGTAAGAAAATAATTTCTACCTGGAGATCACTCAATATAAATCATGTCTTGATGTCCGAAGAAGCCAGGTTACCTTCAATATCATTGGCACTAGTGAATCTAAAGTAACTTCAACATGAAATGCTATGACAAAAGTTAGTACGTTTAAAAAAAAAAAGTGAAATGCAGAACTATAAATTCGATCTGTAATTTAAATGAATCCTTTTTCTTTTTCGTTGTAGATGACAGTCATGTCCCATTCAAAGGATCTCAAGGACGACTTCCATAGTGACACTGTACTTTCTATTTTAAATGAACAGCGCATTAGGGGTATTTTATGTGATGTCACCATAATTGTGGAAGATACCAAATTTAAAGCCCACAGTAATGTGCTAGCAGCTTCAAGTCTTTACTTTAAAAACATATTTTGGAGTCGTACTATCTGTATCTCGGGTCATGTACTGGAATTAGATGATCTGAAAGCTGAAGTGTTTACAGAAATACTGAACTACATCTACAGTTCCACAGTGGTTGTTAAGAGGCAGGAGACTGTAACAGACCTTGCAGCTGCAGGGAAAAAACTGGGAATATCGTTTCTTGAAGATCTTACAGATGCTAATTTTTCAAGCTCCCCCTGCCCTTATGCATACTGTGTTAGTGAGAAAGGGACTGTCAAAGAGGAAAAACATGAAAAGAGACATGAAGACTCGGCTGTGACAAACGGACCACGAATTACAAATGCATTCTCAATTTTTGAAACTGAAAATAGTTTGTTTTCGCCACTTGATTTGAGGGCAAACTTTAAAAAGGTATCTGAGACAGTACAAACCCCCAGCGTCAGCCTTGACAGAAACAACACTTGCAAAGATGCAGAGCCAGCCAGTACATTGGCAGAGCACTCCTACGCCGTTTCTTCGGGGGGAGATACTTTTCAAGGAACACCTCACTTTGAACAGGAAAGCAGCTCTTCGTACAACGCAGGTGAAGACCACTATGAAAATCTCCGAGCTACGCCACTCATTCAGCCTGTAAAACAAGCATGTAGTACTACTCCTAAAGCAGCCTTCAAGTCCCAGGGTACTGGTTTGGCTGTAGCAAAAGTACCAGCCTCTACAGTAGCCAATGCAGAAGCCCAGCCTGAAACAGTTAATGATCAGAGAATTATTTCCATTCCAAAACCTCAGAATAAAGCAGGAGATTTCCATTTGTCCAGAGAAGAAGAAAACACATCTGCTAATATCTCTGGATCTGTGACAACTGCTGTTACACCTGCTTACAGCTGTAACTGCTGTGCAAAATCGTTCAGTGACAGGGCGTTACTCAGTACTCATCTTCAACTCCATTCAGAGCATCAGGAAACTTTCATATGCAAATACTGCAGCAAACAATTTGCAAATCTAAATATACTGGAAAGTCATGAACAAGTCTGTATGAGATCAAGTAGCTTATCTGTGCACAGTGGGAATGAACAAAATTTTTCAGATAATTATACTGCTACGGATGGAAGGAATGAGAGTTCATATGCAAACACAGAGCCTCTATTGTCTGAAAACAGCATAACTGATTATTCTAATGCAAATTGCGCTTTACCAGAAACGGATCACTTGGTTAAAGTTGTTGATGGGCAGATATTATATACTTGCATAGTTTGCAAACGTAGTTATGTGACGTTGTCAAGCCTTCGAAGACATGCAAATGTGCATTCATGGAGAAGAACATACCCGTGTCACTACTGCAACAAAGTATTTGCATTAGCTGAATATCGCACAAGACATGAGATCTGGCACACTGGAGAAAGGCGGTATCAGTGCATTTTCTGCCTAGAGACTTTCATGACTTACTATATACTAAAAAATCATCAGAAGTCTTTCCATGCAATTGACCATCGTCTTTCAGTAAGTAAGAAGACCGCCAATGGAGGCTTAAAACCAAGTGTGTACCCATACAAACTTTACCGACTTCTGCCTATGAAGTGCAGGCGACTACCTTATAAGTCCTACCGAAATTCTACATATGAAAACGTTCAAACAAGTAGCCAAGTTAATGAAACTGCTTCTAGTAACTGCTTCATTCAGAGTTCTATTAGTGCTGAGCTACCACCTCTGAATTTTCAAACTAATATATTAACAAACAACAGAACTCTTGTCTTGGACACTTCTTCATGTAATGATACAGCATCTTCCACAAATCCTCAGAACTCTTCCTCTTGGGGAGTAGGTATCTTAAATTCTGATCTGCAAAGAGACTTCTTCACAGCTGACAAAAGAGTTCCTACTGCTACAAAAGACTCTGGTTCTCATGAGTATGATTCCTCGGTTGTGTCTTTAACTAATGTGAATGAAAATTCAACCTCTGTAATCAGTTACAGCAGTTCTGCACCGTCTGTTATAATGCACAGTAGCAGGGTTTCATCAGTAATAATGCACAGTAAAACAATCACGTCTGTAGAAAACAGTAAGACAGAATCTTCTAATAGTGTACCGAGTCAACCTGTAAGTGATGATTGTAATTATGGGTCAGATAACTATGGAAAATGTATTACAAAATCAAAACCTATTAAGGAGAAAAAGAAAGCACTACTGGGCAGCAGAGCAGAAGCAGCTGAGGATACGCAGCACGTCCAAGGATCTGGAGGTTCATCTAGCAAAACCACTAATACTGCCGAAGAGTCGAGTAAAACTGAGACCTATATTGCAAAGCCTGCCTTACCTGGGACATCTACTGACAGCAATGTTGCTCCTCTTTGTCAGATAACAGTAAAAATTGGTAATGAGGCTATTGTAAAAAGACATATATTAGGATCTAAGCTATTTTGTAAAAGAGGACGGAAATCTAAACACGAGTCCAAACAAGACAATCTAAATGAGGAATCAGAAGCGGAGATAAAAGAGAAAAGCCCATCTAGGCTCTATAGCTCAGAATGCCTGGAGCTGACAGAAATGTGTGATGATGTAAGTGATCAGGACTCCAGTGATAAACCCTGGAGACCATATTACAATTACAAACCGAAGAAGAAATCTAAACAGCTAAGAAAAATGAAGAAGACCAAATGGAGGAAAAAGCATGGAAACAGGAACACCGTTACGGAAAGTCACAGTACGTGCAGTCGAGAGTATGCGCTCAGGAGCGCTCCTGAAGACAAGGCAGTGAGTCAAGAAGAGAACACAGAAATGCCCAGTCTTCATTGTGAGCTCTGTGAAGGAGATCAGAACTCCACTACAGAAACTCAAGAACATGTTCACTGGCATCTATCTTCTTCAAAGCCTTACATTTGTGAATTATGCCAAAAACAATTTCAAAGTCCATCCACCTTAAAAATGCATATGAGGTGTCACACAGGGGAAAAGCCCTTCACCTGCAAAACCTGTGGTAAATGTTTTTCAGTCCCTGGAAATTTACAGAAACATGAACGTATTCACCTGGGTGTCAAAGACTTTGTCTGTCAGTACTGTAATAAGGCATTCACTTTAAATGAAACACTCAAAATCCATGAAAGAATTCATACTGGAGAAAAACGCTACCACTGTCAGTTCTGCTTACAGAGTTTCCTCTATCTTTCTACCAAAAGGAACCATGAGCAAAGACACATACGGGAGCATAATGGAAAAGGATACGCTTGCTTTCAGTGCCCCAAAATTTGCAAGACGGCAGCTGCTCTGGGAATGCACCAGAAGAAACATCTATTCAAAAGTACAGGTCCACAAGATAGAAAAGAACAGTTCTGCAACGAAAGTGCTCAGCTGTTGGAAAATCAACATTTCCTTGGCTCAGAAGGAAGTGAAGGGAAAAGCATACAAAGTGTAACTCCAGAAGTTATACTCTGAGTGACAGTTGTGCAAAAGAGAAGAAAAATAGAAAATTATATATGGGAGAAAATGCAGATGTATTGAATGGGGAAAATTCTCCACACAGATAAGTTACAAAGATCAAATGTCTTCATTTAAACATATGTCAATATATGCAAAGGAAAGAAAAATAACACTGAAAAGAAAAACTAGTATTTGCAATAATACAAACTTAATTTGAAAGACCCCAAATAGTTTTGCCAGAATAGACTTCTAGCATACATGTAGAGAGAAAGAAGAAGAAAAGGAAGAACTCCTACTTAAAGCTAGAAGAAACTAGCCACTGAACTGTTCTACAGTGCTGTTTTTTCAGTCAGAATCATTCTGGACAAAATAAATATGTAGGTTCCAATTATATACTATAGAAGGAATTTTTGCTGCAGAAATCATATGTCGCATTTTTTTTTTTTAACAAAAGTTAATGTGTTTATAAACAAATGGTGATTTAGTGTATTCTACAGTGAAGGTGGGCAGTGTTTCATCAGTTTGGGTATGCTGCAGTACAGCTGAGTTTTGGAGTGCTTTTCTGTAACTCAACATTTACAAAACAGACACAGAAGTATAAACCTTTTTTCCTTTCTGTTTTCAGTTTTGTAGTTACCATAATAAGCATTAAGTCTCTGAGTGCTTGTGCAGAAAGTATGCCAGATTAGAGGCATCTCTGAAACATGTAATAAAGATTCAGTGCAAATCATAGTAGCCAGTCTTCCAAACGGCAGGAGTTCCAAATGATTGAACTGTAAAGTTATTCAGGTCATCTGTTGAAAGCAAATTGTTCTCATTAAGTAGTATAGTTTGAAGAACTCTATAATATAATTGTCCACCTCCTGTTGAGTCTGAAACTCCTGTCTTTTAGAAATATCATTCTTCTTAGGAGAAGAAGAGGAGATAAGAGAGTCTTCCTCCACATCCTGATGTAATGCCTGGACAACAAGTGCAGTGCAGCTCCCAGCAAATGCTTTGATTTTTGGGAGGAAGAGGTAAATAACCAGATTCTTGCTTCCATGTATATCCCTGAGGCAGTTTCCATATATAACAGGGATAAGGCCAATTTGTGGGGTTCCTTGTCATCCCTGTGCCTTAAATGCAATATCAGTACTTTGTATGTCCCGGCGTCTCACCTGAGGCAAGCTTCATCTCAGTGTCCCTTGGCCAAGCACAGCAGGCCCAGAGCAGAGAAGTGCCAGCACCAGGTTGCTGGAAGAAGCCACGTTGGCCTTTCTGCTTCCCTTCTCCTGCCGCACCAAAATGTCACGGTGAGCCTTCTGGCTGTGCGGTTGGCATTCACCAGGAATCAGGAGGGTAAGCTTCTGAAAGAAGACATCACTGAAATTAACAGTACAGTTAATCATGTTTTCACAAAATAGTGGTAATTTTAACCAAAATGAAGAGGTTTAAAAAGTTGAAGAGGTTAAACACCTACAAGTTGCATATTATATCATAGGGTTCTGTTGTACTCTATTTGCACTTCCAATTTGTTATGTACATTCATTGTTACAAAGTGTTAAAAGTGTTTTAAGTCTGGACAAAGGTCAGTGAACCTCATCTTAATTCTATGTGCAAATATGGTACACAATTTCTTTACTTGGTTTTCCTGAATATTCTAAAGGAAATTATAGCTTGGGTATGATAAAATTACAATTGAAATTATAGTACAGTATTGATTGAAGTAATAACGTAGTCCACTTATTTATCCTGTCATTGATGAACGCAATGAAACGTTTGGTTTCACAGCAGTTTTGGTTCCCTTTTCAATTAGGATCGTAGTAAAATAAACACAGGAAAGTATGATGATGTTGCAAAGAAAGTACACGAAGATATTTTCTAAGTGGACTTGTATGATGATAATTATAGACCAAAGCAAATAAGGTAGAATATTTATACATATAAAGATAATTTTACAGATATTTTATATAACTGTATAGTTCATAAGAAAACTATTGATAGCTTGTGTTAGGTTTGGGGGGGGTTTGTATATTTTGATAAAAACACAATGACTTTGTAACTCTGTATATTATCTACAGTTTATAGCAAAGGAGTTTTAAGATGGCAATGTCATGTTTATAGTTCAATTGTGGCACTTTTACTACAAGTAACACGTTGAAGTAATGAGTTAAGTATTAATGACCAAATTAGACTTAAAATAAGTGTAAGAGAAAGTAAATACTGTATGTTGTCAAAGACTGTAATTTGCTGCATCTGTATTTTTGTTTAGAAGAAAATATTAAATGCAGATGTTAAGGATTGATAAAGAGTCTAATTTTATTTTTAGAGAGAGTTATTATAACTGTTTTTGCTTGATTAAAATAACCTCTTCCTATTTTTTCTGTAAGTCTCTCCATTTTTTAAGTTAATACTTAATCTGTACAGTCCAGAGATACGTATCTTCTACCATATGTTTCATTGTAAGATTAAGCAACACAGTTATCAAACACTCCCTCTGTTAAAGTCAGAACAGTGAATTGAGAACATGCCAGAACTCAAGGGAAGTGACAGTATCTGCTGGCATCGTGCAGTAATGGGTGAACACCGTGCTGAGGTGAACAGACTCTACCTGTTTGGTACCTTAAAGGAGTGGAGGACAGGTAAACTGTGTTTAATGCTTTGCAACATCTTAAACGTGTTTTCATGATGACCCAAAACTTTAAAAATCTTACTTAAAATTAAATTCCTTGCAGTATAGATTGTGTATTTTATGCTCTGCACTGCTAAGGATGTGGGGCTGCTGCCAATATGCATAGTTTCTTAATTGCATAAGAGAAAATGAAGATATGAACAAAATAGAAGACTGTGTGTAGTCAAAGTACTTCCCCCTTCAGCTACATGTCACTCCTCTGTAACTTGCATTTAAAGTTAAATTTAAGCTAAATTATTTAGAGCATTTTGGGATGGTCCTCAGTAGGGCTGTATACCTAAACAAAGAAAATCAAAATTTGGCTACTTATAATACATATTTTTCTGTCCTATTTTAAAAAGTAATTAAAAGTTACTTGAAAGAAAGGTGATGTTAAGTTAAACAGTGAACTCTAGCTGTCATGTAACCTTCAAGAACGTTATGGAAGAATTAAAGTCACGTATCTATGTCAAAATTGTTGCAACACAGTTAACCATACCTCTTCCTTCTCTGATCAAGTTTTCCATCCCAAAGCTCTCAATTCTGAGCCTGGGTTCGCCACTCACAGGTCAGACAGGGCACACAACCTACTGGAAGCCAACTGTAAATAATCAAATCCCTCAATTTGTGCTATTGAGGAAGCTGTCACTTCTAGCAGGTAAAAATCAGCTTATGCAAACCCATGTCTTTGTGCAAGTTTGTGTTTTGCATGCATACAAATTCCCACATCATGGTGTGATGAAGCAGCTCATTGTCCCCTGAGCCGCTCCTGCCACCTTTCTCTCTTTCCCTTTAACCTGATGTTGAGTGTAGGAATGAAGAGGGAATTTCACAGCTGCTGGAAAACCACCAAGCAAGGGGCTGACTCTTGCCTGACAGCCAAATTACAGGGCTCCATGGCATATAATAACAGTGAGACTTGTGGGAGAAATGAATGGTCATGGAATCACAGCGGAAGACTTCAACTAGAGACAAATAATAAATGCTTGCTTGAAACTTTCTAAGCTTCCCTTTAGCAGACTGAAGAGCCTAAGGTGAAAAACCATAGCCCCCTACTAACTAACTTTCTAAAGGAGCCTCCTCCTTGATGCCCAGCTAAATGACCTCTTTGCTGTAGAACTACAGCCACTGCAGGGTTTTGTCAGAATGTGTGCCTGGGGGGCCTAGAGCTGCTGCACCTTCAGTGCTGTGGTTCCACTGGACTATTCTGCACCCAGAGCTGCAGCTGGGCAGAATGCGGAGCCCAGGCAGACAGCCACCACTGGCCCTGGGACCAGGGCTCATTCCAGGTGGCAGTGAGATCCCGGGGTTTCAGATTAGGATCCATAGCTTCAGGAAACGCTAATGTAAACTGTAATGAAAATTAATTATTGATGAGGGTAGGCTGAAGCATTTGTAGTCTAACACAGAATCGTGAAGGTTGGAAAAGACCTGTAAGATCGTCTGGTCTCACCATCCACCTACCACCAGTACTGCTTACTGAACCATGTCCTCAGTGCCACATCTACCTGAACACCTCCAGGGACGATGACTACCACCTCCCAGCGCAGCCTGTCCCAGTGCCTGACCACTCTCTTGGAGAAGAAGTGTTTCCTAATAGCCAACCTGAACCTTCCGTGGCACAGCTTAAGGCCGTTACCTCTTGTCCTGTCACTGTTACTGGGAGAAGAGGCTGACCCCATCTCGCTACAGCCTCCTGTCAGGGAGTTGTAGGGAGCAATACGGTCTCATCTGAGCCTCCTACAGACTCTGAACAATCCCAGTTCCCTCACCTGCTCCCCAGAAAACTTATGTTTCAGACCTTTCACAGTTTCACCGCCCTTCAGACACACCAAGGCGATCTGCTCTATTATCTGTCTATCTGCATGTCTGGTTGCTTTAGGGTTCAGTGAGGGAAGAAGCGACCAGCACAGCTGTTCCCTCATAGAAGGCTGAACGCTGAGCCATTTCATGCTGCTACGCGGAGGCGAACGAGCAGAGGCCCAGCAGAGCCCATCAGGCACCCGCGCTGGAGCTGGGTGCTGCAGCAGCACTCTGGAACGGCTGCAGAACGCGGTATGAGCGTGACAAGGACGGGCGTCCAACGTGCTTCACGTCCACAGCTCCTGTCACCTATGAAAGTAACACAAAGGACAAAGATGAGCAGGGCTGTAGCGGGCAGTCGGAGCGGCCCCGTCAAGCGAGCGCCCATCGCGAGCCGCACACACGGCGCCGGGCCGGGCCGAACGCGGGCAGTGCAGGGCGGGGCGGGACGGCATCACCCCGCTGAGGGCTGCCGGGAAACGGACAGAGTGCGCACGCGCGCCGCCGCCGCGCGCTGCTCTGTGGCGCCCCCCGAGGACGGCGGAAGGCGGAAGGGGGGGCGGAGCGGGGCGGGCGGAGGGCGGGCGTCGGGGCCGCTCCTTCCTCCTCGCTCCTCCCCCGGCACGCAGTGCGCAGGCGACGGCGCTGGCGCGATGGCGGCCCAGGACGGCGGCGACGAGGTGCGGATGCTGCAGAGCCTCCGGGGCAAGATTTGTAAGTGCGGGCGGTGCGGCGGGGTGGGCCGCGGCGGGACTGCGTGAGGGTCTGGCGGGCGGGCGCTGTGCCGGGCCGAGGTGCCGCCGCCGCGCCTTCTCCTTCCTTGCTGCGGGGCGGGCGGCATCGCCTCACGGCGGCGCGGGGAGCCCCGGGGCGGGGGCGGCGCGATGGCGGCGGGAGCGCGTCGTGTGCGGGCGGGGCGCTGCGCTGCGCGCTCTGTGGCCGGCACGTGCCGGGGGCGGCGGGAGCGCCGCGGCTCTCGGGAGCGTCCGCCGCCGTGAGGGCGGCCCGGCGGGGCGGGAGCGCCCCCTCCGAGCCCCGCGCCGCGCTGTTTGTCAAGCGGCGGTTGCGAAATTATTGATGTTCAGGAAGTCGGTGGTGGAAGGGCGGTGTGGAACCGTCATTAACGCTTCTGCGTCTTTGTGTTGTGTGCGAGAGAGAGGCCGGTGACTTTATTTTGGTGGTTAGGAAGTGCTGACTAAAAATACCCCCGCGTTCCGTACCATGGGAAGCCGGGGGGTGAGCACGCGGCGGGAGGGGACGGCGCTGCGGCTGCTCGGAGCGCGGAGAAACAGGATGTGAGCGCTTCCTGCGGCGCACGGCGGCTCGCCGCCCCATTCAGTTCCTTTCTCACGCGGCCCATCGGCCTTTTTGAGAATGAAGCGGCGCGGGTCGGCTTCGGCGCGGGGCGGGGATCGAGCGGCGCCGCGCGACTCCCGAACGGCCGCGTGTGGCTGCGGCGCGGAGGCGTGCTGTTAAAACGTTGTGCCGTGCGGGGTGGGCGGGTTTGCCGTCGGTGAGCGACGAGGCCGTCGAGACGGGCTGGGTTCGTCGCGGCCGGAGGGGCTCGAGCCGCAGCGGTGGGTGCGGTGGTCCCGGCGTGCTGATCCCGGCGTGCCGCGTGGTTCGTGCGGCTGCAGAGTAACTTTGAATGTTCCACAGTCAGCAGCCTGGTAGAGGTGACGGCACGCTGAAGGTGCTGCCCCTTCATGCGGTGCGCTGTGAATAGCTCACGTGTGTCCCACCTCTCCGTGGTGTCTGGTGCTTGATCGCTGCTCGCGCTGCATCACCGTCCCGATGTGTATCTGTTGAACAAATGAGGTGCGGGACGAGAGGGTTTCTCTGAGCTGTGGCATTTAGTGAGTTGCTGTTACAACTGATGTGTAATGTGAAAGTAGTATGCGAAGTTCAGACTTATTAAACATTGCGTATGTTAATTCCTGTTGCTTTAACACTGAGTTTTTATTAGAATCACAGCTTTTCCCTTTTGCTTAGGCTCGAACTGATCTTGCTTTGAAGTAAGGCTTTACAACATAGTTGCGCAGAGAACCCAAACAGTGCTTTGTAGATACTTTAGCATCTAAACCAAGCTACGTAGTCAACAACAGTTATTTTATTGCTGTCATTTTTTGCTGTTTTCCCCAAGGAGTTTGTTGAGGGGCAGCAGGCAGCTGAGAAGAGCTAGTCGGTTGTAGTTATGGATGTGCCTTTTCAAAATGAAAGGGTCGGTGTTTGTTATTACGATGCATTTGATATATGTGCTACTGGATTGGGCTGTGGAGTATGTTGTGAAAATAGCTGCTGTCCTAAATTAGGCAGGTGTCTGGAACTGCTGGATTGATGCAGTCACTGAGAAGTGAGTTGGCCTTATTGCTGCTGTTTGGTCACCGGTGCGTTTCACTGCCGGAACCACAGGTGTAAATATCGCGCTGTACAGTTCTAAATGACAGACACTGAGAGGCCTTGGCTGCAGTTCTGGAGCTACAGGTAAACATGCGGCTCTTTCTCATCTCCCCAGAAAGCTTTCTGAGGTGTTTCTGACTGGCTGCCCTCACTGCCTGCATTCTTCGAGCAGCCCTTTGGAAGGCCCTGGTGCACACCTCCATGACAGGCCTCCCTCTTGCTTACCTTTTTGCCCTCTGTGTTTTGAACTGTGGAACTCACAATGTCTTGATGTTGTTGTTCAGAATTGTGTACTCGCTAAATAAATAGAAATCCAAAAATTCAAGCAAATATCTGATGTTACTCATATAATTTTATTATTTTTAATCTGTATGGCTGTAAGTTCTCTCACAATCATAAATGTTAGGAGGTTTTTGGGAAGATGTGGCAGCTGTGTGCTTTACCTGGTAGGTGAGCTGAGGGCTGCAGATCCTCAGCACCTTTCTACCCCACACCCCACTCAAGAAATCCATCCTTTCTTCAACTAGCCAAGCCAAGAAGTGCAGGTCTTTGCTCTTCGGTAGGAGGGTTTTTAGTACGGAAAGACTGAAGGGGAGTGGGGGGGGAAAAAAAGGTGAATTATGTAGGAATATTTGTTTTTTCTTTTTTAAGAATACGTGGATCTGTAATATTTGTCTCTCTGCTGAACAGTGGCTTACAGTGCCAGTCAAGTAATGTTATACCTTAAATGTTTTAAAATAGGGTGGAGAGCCTTTAGGGCATTGACCAAAATTATAAGATGCTGACCAGAAGTAACTGAGTGTACGGTTCGTGGTTGCTGATTGCAGCCTCCAGCAGCAGCCCCCCTCTGGAGACGAGTAGCCTCTTGTCCATTTCCTTTTGCCATCTCTTTCATAGGATTTAACAAGTTTTCTGTTTGAAGGTGATATTGCATCTCATACTTCTCTAACCTTTCCTGCACTATCTCACTGAGGGGTCACTTTCAGTTTAGCTTTATTTTGAAATCTAATGGCATTTAAAGCCAGCTCTGTACATATCCCTCAGTCTGTCAACACTAAGGGCGGCGTTTAAAAATAATACCTGCACTTCCTTCTGTCCCACGCCCAAGCTGATGACAAGCTCCCATTGCTTCGGAGAGCAGAGCTTCACCTGGGGAACGTACCGGGGTGTACGCGGAGTGCCCATGCCTTCCTGGTGCACGTACCTCTGGCTTCCAAAGGGCAGCAGGGCGGCTCAGCCTGCTCTGTTAAACCATCCCGCTCTGCTCAGTGCTGTAGTGGCTTTTCAAATACCAGACCAACTTGGTTAAATTTAAAGGCCACCACTGATCTATTAGGCAAAAAGAGAAAACAAAGCTCTTCTGATTTAATATCTTAACAGCATGAACAGTGACGCTTATTTTCCAACATGCTTCATGTCTGCAGTTTTTTCAGAAGGAACACACGTGACAAATCCGTCTGCAGGCTGCAGACTTTGTAGGTGTGTGTTGTTTAGATGTGATACGTAATGAAAGTCAATAATTCATGTAGCCATGGCCATGTTACTCTTCAGTACCTTATCTAAAGTTCAGATAATTTCGATTCCATGTTTTCTGGTGAGAGAGAGCTCGGGTAGGAGTGTAGGAGTGAATGTGACTGCCAGAGCTACTGGCTAAGTCTGAGTCCAGAATACAGTTCAGGTTGCCTGTGTTGAAGATCAGAATTAAAATGGCATAAGACAGAGGAGAGCTACACAGCAATTAAGAGCTTCTCTCTGTAGGAGTGAGGACCAAAAAAACTCGTGCCTATCAGCAGGGTATAAGGTGACAGGGGACTGATGCCCATCTTCAAAGAAGGGTGCGCCAGAGGGGGCATAACTGCTTAAGCTGCTGGGCAGTATTGCCATGAAGATGTGAAGGTGTGTACAGCATTGGGATTCTGGACAAGCAGTTGAAGTATGGGAAGTGTTCTTAGCTGTAACCACTTAGAAGTAACTGTTTCAGAAAAGGGCTGCCAGGTGTGCAGCAGAGGTTGGTGCAGTGGCCTACACTCAGCATCCAAGAACTCTCTATTCCTCCCATCTCATTGGAAACTTCCTTTTCTTGTTCCTACATGTGTTGCATTTAGTTTATCTATTTTTTTTCCCCCCTTCTCTACCAAACCAGACCTTGGGGGGAAAAAACACCGATACTTGTAGCTGAATCTTTGGAAGTGCATCAATCAACAACAGCTGTTCATTGTGAAAAATGAAGTAAACTTGATGGATAAGTTCTTATTAATCAGCTTCCTGCAGCCAGGATGCTTAAGGAGAAAATACTGAGCAAACAGTAGCTCAGACGTGGGGTGTCTTTGTTTTGGGAGCTAATGCAGGCAGTGAGGCTCAGGCCCGGAGGGGAGGTGCAGGCGCTGCAGGCAGCGGTGCTGGTGAGGCGGTGCGGTGTCATCTTCCTGGCAGCTCTTTCCATGTCACACAGGATATAAACGTTTCTGGGTGCGCAAGGGGCTTACGAATAGAAAGCAAATGTGGAAATGCATGTTGAGTGGAAGGACAGACTTACAATGTCTGTCCATTACAACTACAGAACTTTGGTGTGTGTAACATCTTGTTGTTTTTTCCCCTCAGTACTTACAGTTGTTTTTGTTTACAGATGATGCCAAACATTTGATACCCAACAAGATGAGAGACTTTTTTTGTACCATAAATTTGGACCAAGAAGAAGTTTTTCGTACGCAGGTAGTTGAAAAATCTTTAAGGTAAGCTTTCTTCTTACATGGAAATGGTAATCGAGACAGTCTCAGTGCAGAACAAAAGCAAGATTTGTATCAATGTGTATGTGGCTTTGCTCCTGCCTCTTTAAAATGAGAACTGACTTGTGGTGACTACTCAGAAGTGTTACAGCAGTGTGCAAATCATAAAGAGTAGCGGAAAAAAAGACAAAATGGAGGCTTATGGGTACCACAGTGCTTTTAAAACAAAACATGCTGAAACGTATTCTGCTGTTACTCTGGTCTGTTCCATTGGGCAGCGTAACATTATTTTCCTTGCCAGGTTATTTTCAAGGGAAAGAAATCTGCTCCATCTCAGCCCTCCATGTCATTTCCTACTTCTGACATGTAGTCACTGTGCGGTGGTGGAATTCTGCTCTTAGCGTCTGTCTTGTAAAACCTGTTTCCAGAATGGAGGAACTTGAACTTTTCCTCGTATAAGAGTTTTGTTTGCTGTGGGATGTTCCCCTGAGTAGGCCTCCTTCCCTCCTGCAAGCCTTATTGCAAGAACTGCAACCTGTACTCTCTCAGAACAGCTTGCTGTGCCTCCACAAGCAATGCTTAGCTGTAGGTTTTCCTATGGTTTATGAGCTTAAAAAACAGTCCAAAAAATCAGAATAAAATATCTGAAATAGTCTTGAAATGTACTTCTCTGGTGACCCATACTGAAGCATCCTTGCAGCTGCATTGCTCTGAAGACCGGACCAACGGTTTTATTTGTTTGAAGGAGGCATCAAACCTTCTTCCTAAAACCCAGAAAGCCTGCTTAAAACGTTGTTGGTTTTTTTTTTTCCCATGCTCCTGCTGTGGAATGTGTGTTGCTTTTTGATTATTGTTGTTTTAAAATAAATAGTTTTGTTTTCCAAGTTGAACTTTGTGCAAATGCAAGGTTATAGAAAGAACTGAACTGTCTGATGTAAGTGTTGCATTTATAAAATAACGGGTCTTGGTGCCTCATCCTTTGCTAAAGAATATCCGACAACTGATTCATAATGCATGAGTGATAATCTGGGTGAGGAGAAATGTTAACACAATACCTTATTAAAACAACGCGTTACTTTCTGCTAATGTTTGTCAGTGACTGATTTCCTTTTTTCTTTTTTTTTGGGTGAGCTGGTGAATTTCATTCTCCTTAGGATCTGGCTGCTACATAGACTGCTGGAAAGCTCTACTGATAGTCTCCATACCACAAGAGAGAATCATTATCAGATTGTAGTTACGCACATAAGAGTTGTGCAGATGTGGTAAAAATAAGGAGTTGCCACTTAGTGATGTACAGCTGTTGTATGTCATCATCTGCTCCTGCCTGAAGCTGAGTTAGTGGCAGAGATTCCCTCAATACCAGTACCAGCTTGTTCATCTGCTGTTCACGCTTTCCACTGTAATAACTTTGTTTTATCTGCAACTATTACTTGTGTAGCTAGTCAGGGAGCCACATCATGAAACTGACCTAAATTAGAAATAAGCCCTCATTTCATCTTCTGGTGCATTATTGTGTCAATACAATTAGAATAGGCAGTCAAAGTAATAAGAAATTGAGGCTGCTGAAAGCTGCACGGCTGCTGAAGGCAGTGCTCAGGGATCTGTAGCTTCAGTGATGCTGCTGACAGGAATAGGTACGATATCCTATTTGACTATCAACCTATGGTTCCAAATGTAGGCATTTTTATGCTACTTGTATAAATGGGTACTTTAACTGTACAATGTCATGCAGGTACTTTACTAGAAAACAGCAGCAAAAAATTTATTTTGGGGTGTGATCCAGTTGTCACTGTGATAGCTTTCTGTAGAGAGGAAGGAGAGGCTAAAATCCATTTCACAAAGCTGCACATCTGTGCTGATAATACAGCACTGTAAATGACAATATATGAAGCCTGTAAGAATCCAGTCATTCTGAAATAGGAGATTTTTTGTGATTGCATTTCATTTCCAGAGCTCACAACTTGCAGTGGCACAAATAGCATTGTGGTTCTGTTCAGTCTTCTGAAATGCAAGCTTCTGAGTGCTGGCTGGGGCTGGACCCCTAAGTTTTCCTTCAGTTTAATGGGTGTATGCATCCCTTCAGGGAGAGGATACCAAATACACTGTGTGAAATGGCTCTGGAATACAGAGGAACACCGATTCTTTTTTTTTTCTTGCATAGAGATCTTTGCAAATACTTGTTCCTGTTATTTGGTATGGCATGAGTGGTTGTAAATATTCTATTAGGTTTCATTAGGTGGAGAAGTACAGTTATTGTTTCATCATACAGGAGTATGCGTGGGTTTGAGGTGAACATTTCCATCTTTCAGTTTCACTGTTCTCTTCTGCTTATGGCTTCTTTTTACGGGCCTGAATCTTTGAGCATCAGGCCTGACAGAGGTTAGAGCAAAACATGTTAGCAGTTAGAGAATTAGTTCCAGAGTTGTGTTTTACTGCAATTTTACCGTGTACGGAATAGAACAACATACTTTTTCTATCTCCAGAAGTCATTTGTTTGAGGATGATGGGTTGGGAGCCAGCTAGAATGACTTCAAGACAGGAAAATGTACTTGAAATTGCAGGAAAGTTGGCACTTTCTCTGCGTGCTCTAATTTCTATGTTTCTTGAACACATGCCAGGGGTTTTCGTGCTGTGTGATTGTATGTTCTGTCGTGAAATGGTGATGGGTGGCTTGGATGACAGATGAGCATTGTGGTAATCACAAAAATCAGTAAAAATGTAGCATTTCAATGTTTTCTGTATGAATTACACCAAGCGTTTCCTACTGTAATGTTCTGTTTTTCTTTTCAGCCCTTATTTTGGGGAAGAGTTTTACTTTGAGATTCCAAGAACGTTCCAGTGGTTGTCCTTCTACATTTATGATAAAAGCGTTCTACAAAAAGACCTGCGTATAGGTAAGTTCTGGGATACTCTCTGTGCCTTGCTTAACATTCAGTTGTTTTCAGTATCTGTGGTTTCATGGATATAATTATTAAACTGATGAATTCTCAGAAACATAGTAGGTAGTGCTCCTAAATATTTCTTTAAAGTTTGAAAAATTTGTTTCTTTGCTTTATTATACTTTAAATTATATTATTTAAATTGTGTCTTTATTTTCTACGCTTATGGGATATTTTATATTCCTACTCCATACATTTTGGAATACTTTTTTCTCCATTTCTGTTCCAGTAGTTGTGGAATAATTCTTAAACCTATAAATAAACTTATAGTGTGAGAAGAAAAAAAACTTATAAACTTATAGTGAGAGAAGTGCAACATGTAAACCTCTAGTGCTTAGAAGTTGCACAAAACACGCATATCTGAAAAATTACAGGAGGTGGATTAATTTTACTGTCTAATGGCTTTATTGCAGCTGTTAGTTTCATATGAAGTTGATATAAAGCTCTAAGAGTCTGCTGTGGATGTGGACTTCATGTTACTTGAGCTGAGGAAGGAAATAATTTGTACCAGGATGCCAGATAATTTGGTATAATAACAGGCTTCCAAATAGCAGTCAGAAGAGCAGAAGGCATCTATCTTCAAATTGCTATTTAAATGTTCTCCAGCACCGTTACTGTTCTCGCAGATCTTCATGGTGTTATTTCCAGCCACAAGTGTGTTCTGTTACTTAACCTTGTTATTAGTGATATCCAAGATATTTCATCAGAAGCAGCTTAATTGGCTTTGTGTGAACTCTTCTGGTGCTTTACTTCTGCTTCGAGTTGTTTGTTTCTATGAGCTTTTCATATAGCATCCTCATCTTAAAAAAAAAAAAAAAAATTGTTAAACAAAAATCAGTCCTATTGAGGTGTGTGTGCTTTTCTCTCCTTCCTTCCTGTAGGAAAGGTGGCAATCAAAAAAGAAGATTTATGCAACTACACAGGGAAAGAGAACTGGTTTACGCTTCAACCTGTTGATTCTAACTCAGAGGTTCAGGTAACCATTAAATTGCACGCTTAGACTTTTTAAAGTTACCATTACATGTACTTACCTATATTGAGACAGTTTTATTGAACTATGACAAACAGTTTAACATCTGTGTAATTCTTGTGAGTCAGTTATCTTTCAGCTTGATTAAAGAGTAATGCAGTCAGTTTTTCTAAACAATATTATTCCTTGTGATGCTTCTCAAAACTCGTAGGAGATCTGAAGTGGCTGTTTGGGAAATGTCTAACAGTATTTTGATGCCAAAAAAAACTTTGATACGAGGGGAACTATGTAATTTAGTAACCTAAATCATTCAGCTGTCTACTGAGTGGTTTTTTCATCTGAAATGTTGATGGTGTGATGTGAAATGGCCATGTCTCCAAATTGGGAGTTACTTGTGCTGTGCTCATACATTTTATTCTCAAATGCTTTCCACGTGCAGCATTAAATAAGCTGTGCCTCAGAGTTCTACTTTGTCTGTGCTTCACATCCTTCAGACGGGATTATTGTAAGAACATTTAACAGCACGGTGTATCTAGAGCTGTAGCTGTTGCTGTCTGTTCTTCAGTTATTCTGAAGTAAATACAGCCGTGTTCTTGGGAATCCATTAGCACTGTTACTGGGAAATCAAATTTAGTATATTTTAAGTTTTCTTCAGATATTCCCAGGTCTTGGCTTCCTTTCTGGAATTAACAAGAATTAAACTTGCTGATTCCTACGAAGTAACGATAGAATGGTGGTGGAGGAAATGTGGAGGTTTAGAGATTGGTCACTTCCAAAAACCACCATACTTTGCAGTAAATTGAAGACTCCTAGGATCACAGTCCACTCCTAATGCCTACAGAAGGTCTACCACTTCTGTCTTTTTCCATTCTGGTTCCACAACTCTGTACTAACACTGGTAATCAGAAGTGGAGGTGATTAGAAGTAGAGCAGAGTAAAAATACTGTATCCTTGAGTTCATACAAGATTTTGGTTTTGCTGTGTATAAATAATTCCAAGATCGTTTATCTTACGTGCTTGCACAAGCTTTTTCAATTCCTTTGCTCTTTCTTTTCCTTCTCAAAATAGAGATTACACAAATAACACTGGTAAGTGAGTTGATGTTACTATCAGCTGCCTTACTTTTTTTTTAATCACTCTTATCTAGATGATTTTTGTTTGGTATGCTGTGCTGCTTTTGCTGATGCATGGAAGTATGCCACTTAAACTGCCTTGCTGAATAACCTGAACTAAGTAGTGTGGTCGAGATGCTTTAAACTGATGGATAAGCATCTTTGTATTGCTATAACTGATGATTTGGTAGCTATAATTGCATCTGGTATTACACTGATGTAAAAACTTGATAGACTAGATCTTACATCCCTCTTTAAAACAAAGTTAATTTCAGGCTAAAAATTGTCCTTTTACCCTTTTGTGTTTAAAAAAAAACAAAAACAAGGGGTGTGTGTGTGGGTGGTATGGCTTTTCCAGTGTGTATGGGAGGGGAGTGGCCTTCTCATGAACATTGAAAAATGTATGAAAAAAATGACTGGACTTGGATTTTTAGCCAGCATCTGTTCTGTATTATGTTCTTAGCTGTTTTTTGTTTGTTTTGCTGCTGGTAACAATAGTATGAATGGATATTATCTTATTTTCTTAAATTTCTGCTGTGCATTAGCTCTCAAAAAGTATATGTAAATGAAAGAAAACTAAGCAAATGTACTATTTGAGAAGTTGAGTAGAACAGTACATATTTAACTGCAACTGGTACAAACTTCTCAGCAGAAAGAAACCCTTCAAATTTTCTAAAATTCATATAGCCTCAGGTTGCTAGTAGGATGATTCTTGGGGTTATTTGTCTTGCCTTTTTTTCATCTTTGTATAGCTGATTTGAAATGAGGTCATAGTGTTAAACAAGCCCTTGTTCTGTTCTGTCACTTGTAACGAGAGAAAAATCTTGTAAAGGTTTGATCTACGCTTGCAGAATGTGTAGGGGCAAGATGTTGTACACACTTCTAAGGTTTCTGAAGGTAATGTTAATGTTTACTGATCTTGTAACATTGATAGGCTTTGCAGGTTTTACAATGATTGTAGTAATGTACTTCCAATACATTACCCTGGTCTTCCTGAAGAATGCATAGGTTTGTTTGAAAAAGCGGAGGCTGAGGCTCCGACCAGCTTGTATGTTCATGGACTGACATCCTCAAACCTAACGAAGAGGAAAGGTCTGGGTAGAATGAGCCATGCAGGATTAGACTGTGAGTTCTGTGGGCCAGTGCGTAATGCTGGGATCTTGTGATGTGTTTCAGAAGCATGGTGCAGGTTGCTCTAACTTAGTATGAGAAAGAGGTATCCAGTGAAAGCTGATAGAACCTGTATCTGGTATGTATAGAGGTGCATTGATCTCACAGAATTTAACTACTGTGTGCTGTGCTAACTGAGGGAAGGCTATGTAATTTGTGGAGTACTCCAGAGTCCCAGTTTTCCTTCACTTACTCCTACAAGTCCAGCAGTTTGTGATCTTTTTTTCCCATCAAGTTGACGGAAGTGGAAAGTGTAGGGCAGAGTTCAAGAGAAACACTGCAGAGTTTCTGATACTGGGAGAGGAACTGGAGCATAACTGTTAGCCTTCCTAACTCCGTTTAACCCATGTAATCAGAGTAGCTCTCAATTGTTGCCTACCTCTCAGACAAACAAGTGTGCATATCCTTCTCTTAAATTGAAAGGAGGGAAGATGTTAGGAAGGAAACATACACTGTCAAAAATTGTCTGTTAGTGAACATGCAATAAAATGTGAAATGTGGGCATGGTATATAAGTGCCTATTGGTGCATATAAAGTACATTTGCCAGCCCAGTTTTGACAGAAGAGCTTTAGAAAACTTGAAATTAGTATAGATACTTGTTATCTTTTGTAATGTGGAATTAATTCAGGTATTGGAATTGTGGGGAGGAAAATCCTCTCAAAGTACTGTGTTCAAATGCAATAGTATTTCTAAAAGCAAAACCATGCGACTGAATTGCTTCAGAGGTTCTGAATTTCAGGTTAGGGATTTGGACACACTGTTTTTGGCTTCTCTGTTCTTACACGAGTCTGACCGCCTAACAGCTCCATCTTCCTCTAGTCAGTATCAGGAAAAATAATTGTTAATCCATTGGTAAAATTATAATAGTGCCTACCTGCTTTTGAATGTTCCTGAGGTCTGCAGGTGGAAAGTGCTTTCACATAAAACGTGCTTATTTGTTGTATAAGATGGCTGATTTCTCTTCACTGCGTGTATTATGTCAGAAGCTCTGATACAGATCTGCAGATCAGCAGCTTTAGGAAACTATCGTGCTGCTCTCAACGGATAACAAAAATGTTCTTGAAATGCTCCGTACTTATCAGAGCAGTGATGGCTCAGCTCTGCTAAGATGGCTGTACTTGTCACGGTGCTGAGTTTGAACTCGAGCTCCAAATACTGCTCTTAGGAGCAGTGAGCTGTGTTGTACTGCCCCATGCAGAGCTCTTGATCTGTGTGGGGCTTTTTTTGTTGAGTTTTGTTTTTTTTTTTCTAAGAACAAAAAAGACTTTTAAGCCATTCATAAGGTCTGCTTACTAAAAAGTACTTAGGCCAGCTGTTTCCATAAATACTAGTTGTGTTGTCCTTTTGCTTCTCATTCAGAAACTTTGCCTTGTAAGGCTGTTGGCATGCTTCTCAGTATCCTGCTTTTATTAGGTAAATCTGTTCTTGTAATTGTGTTTCTCTGCTTGACAAATATTTTCTTAATGTACCTGTGTTCCAATGCATGTAGTAACAGTTTGCAAAACACTTGGCAGGCATCCCAAAATAGCTATGTTTCCTTAAAAAAGAAACCCCACTTCTCCTCCCATGTGGTGTACAGAGAGGAAAATACAGCCTTTGCCGCAGGGGATCGACGATAATGATGTTTCAGTTTCATGACAAGACAGACATACTTCAGAAGTGTGTGCACTGTCAGCTGAGGGTTTTCTTTCCATTCTGGTGCTGTTGGAGCAGAACTGTAGCTGGAGCTGTAGCTTCAACCCTTTAAGAAATTACAAAATCATCTTCTGGGTCCCTACTCTGACTTTTGCCAAATTCACTGTACTGCTGAACAAGAATCATAACCACGGACAGATGGTTTTCTGATGTTCCATTTAGCAAATGGGCAAATCCCAAATATGCTGAGGAGAACACGGTACTGATTAAAGACTGTGGTGCTGTCTTGTTACAGTAGATGTGAAAGCCAGCACAAACAGCCAATGAAATGAGTAGCATTGTTGTTCAGGCAGTGGATGTTGGGAGCAAGGTTCTACTGCCAAATTTTGATCATTCAAAGAAAGGTGCATATTATGACTTGGAGTTCTTGAGGCATTTTATGGAGAGCATATCATGATATAGTTGAAAGCTGCAGTTTAATGAGATTCCTAAAAGATAATCTGGCTGGACTGGATTTCACAATTGGATTTTAAAGGTTACTGGCGATGTCTACCACATACTATTCACCTTCTCTAAATACACCCAAATGCTTGAGGTTCTAAGGTCTCTTTAGAACTTTTACCAGAATTTCTCTTAAATTCACTCTTAGTTTGTTCAAGGGTTAATCCCATGCTTAGGGCAAAAAGGCTGAGAGGGACTTTTGTTACTTCCTTCTGCTGGAAGAATTGTTTTGTTTGAGATCTGTGCAGATTTGACTCAGTTCTACAGTTGAGGATTGTAATGGTTCTATTAATCAGCATATCCAAGATACTTGCACCATACATGCTCCAGGTGTTACTCCAATGTATCCACTTCAAACAAACCTTAAATGGCTTCTAACTGTAAAGCATATCGTTTTTCTAGCTAGTGCTTCTAAAATAAAAGTTTTAAAAACTATTTCTGTTTCTGTCTTTTTCAGGGAAAAGTTCACCTTGAATTAAAACTGAATGAACTGATAACAGATAATGGATCTGTGTGCCAGCAACTAGTAGTACAGTAAGAAAATACATTAATCCTTAAATACACAGTTGTCTGTTACAGCATGATGTGATGTGTCCCTTTGAATACTGAATGTCTGCACATTCTGATACCCGTAATGTTTGTTTTTCTCCGTATGGCTTTTTTTGGCACTTAGCATCCTGGAGGCTATGGGTATTTTCTTAGGGAACTCCTGCAAAGTTTTTCACACCTGCTTGTCTCTGTAGCTCCCAATATACTCACCTCTACTGGGAATCAAACTTCTCACTAGCAAACTTAATTTTGACTCTGATATGTAAAGACATCACAGCATATCAAAGAGCTTTGTATAAATAAGACGTTTTTGGAGTATGTGATCTCAAAATGGTAGAGGTTCCCACACAAATTTTAGCAGTACTAAACAAAAAGTGATGGATGATACCCGTTAGGAAATACTGACTACTCTGTAGTTCTGCTGTTACTCTTAGAGCTGTGTCTTATAATTTATTTATTGAAATTTATAATTCAGACTTTTGGAGTCTGAATATACAGTTTACAGACTTAAGACAGAGAAGGCTGAAAGCACACATGGTGATCATTCAGGTTTTGTGCTATTAAGCAATATATTTAATGATAGACATTGATAAGTTAATACAAATGCAGCTATGCAAAATACAGTGTATTGATATTCACGTTAGAAGTATGATATGGATATATGGGAGGAAATTGTCTTCTCATTTTGGAAGAAGTCCAGCAGCCTTCAATGTCGCTTGCTTCTGGGAAGCCTTTTAGTTGAGAAGTCCAATGGAAACCAGTGGATTGCAGATACTCTGAGATTGCTGGCATTTTCTTGTGTCTCCTTATGTTCTCAGCATGAGTAGGGTTCAGGAGGATGAGCTAGCATTTAAATCTAAAAATGCAGTTTTGTATTCTGTTAGTACTTCAGAGAGAAACGAGACTTCTCTGCACTTGTCTTAACGGGTTTTGTGATAGGCCATGTGAGGAAAAGGTACAGGTAGAAGATTATAAATATAATGGGATACTTGAACTAAAAACCCAAAAGGCAGTCTGATTCTTTTTAGTCTTGCTTTCCAGTGTGATTTGTTAACTGATCTGGTAACTCAGAGTTAGGTTAGTTTTTGTTTTTTAAAGGTTCCTGTTTGAGAATTCAGTGTTAAATAATGTTTGTATTGCGAAACTGTGATGAGGGAGGAAATTGTGTGTGGTATTCTGTTTGTCTCAGAGCTTCATACTCAGATCAGTTCCAGGGGGCAGGGGAAACCACTGCACTGGCTATTTTGCAATGGAGTTTTCATTATGAAGCTTAATTCAGTTGGAGCAAAGCTTAGCAAAATTAATTTGTTGCTTAGTTGATACTGAAAAGGGAAGCTAGTTCTGTAACAGAACTAAGGCAGAGAAATTGGTAATGTTTAGTAGGCTATCATAGGCTGATAATTCAGATAAGATCTGGAAACTTGTGGTAAATCAATGTGTATTTATAACTTCAAGATAATTTTGAATGTGTTTCTACTTGTGTGGTGGGTGGCAGCTCGTATCACTGGATATCTTGCTGCTCCTATTTTTGTATCCCTCTTCTAGCACAAATTAGAACAGCTAATTTTCACTTGTGTGCCACTAACACCAAAAGCTAGCTGGATTTTTATAACTGATTTATTCCCAACCTAACTTTCCTTTAGATGTCCGAGTTGTTAGTTAATTTCTGCATATCCGTGCACTCTAGGGTAAATTGCTTTTTAATTTTAACTATTTTGGCTTTTCTATATAATGAAGAAAGGTTGCTTTAGAAAGTTACTGTTGCAGATTGCAGTTATGAGTAGGAAGTGGGTTAGTCACCATGCCCTCTCCTAGGATCTCTTTATGATGGAGATAAATGACGAAAAGGAAGACAGGTTACTGTCATGGTTGCTGTGCTCACCCACTTGTTGACATATGGGAGAAGACTGCATAAAATACTACAGAACTGCATCAGCGTTTTTGTTTCCATTCAAGATGATGAGAAGATTAAGAGTTCCTTAAACCAGAAAAGCTTACTGTTTTGTCAGACATACTGATGGTCTTGAAATGATTGTACATGAATATATTCTGTACATGAGAGAATATGAGAAATAAATCTCTTACGGGATTTAAGTCTATAGAGATGGATTTGAGGATGTTTTTGAAATGTTTTTGTTTCTAAGCGTGATGAACTTACAGAAAATGCACGTTAAATTCTCTAATAGAACATTTCAACTTTTAAAAAGTGTGTTTTATAAGTTTCAGAGGATGGTTAGTGATACACTTATGTTTTGTCAGTCACCAGGCCCTGAAAACTTGGTATATTGCACTCCCTTAGCAAAGCTGAAAGATAACAGAGCTTTAATTAGGTTAAAAAAAAAAAAAAAGGTCATATGTATATTTCTGTCCTACCTTTTTTGGTCTGTCCAAATCTTGAACAAGTATTGGCCAAAGAGGAAAAAAAATAGCAGGAAGGGTAATTCTTAAGGTGTAAGCTATACTGTGTGCCTTAGTAAGCCATGTTTTGCTTACTAAGAGACCTTCAATTTGGATGTTTAGTAATATAGGGAGGCTTTTAAACATTCACTGTTATATTTTCTTATAAAATAAGAGAACTCTAAGTACCTGTGCTGACTTCTGTGTGCAGGTAGGTTTTTTTTGCATTCCCGCCATGTATTATTCCCTGAGCGTCCAGTTCTGTGAAGACAGGAAATAATTAAGCCCATGTTAAGCTTTCTCTAAGGTCATGTTAAGCACACAGACAACAAGAAGTAATAAAGGGCTGTGGTTCTGATTATTATCTGGGGTTCCACTAGTCACCCTTCTGTGGCTGAACCCAAATGATTGGATTAGACCTGACCAGGAGGTGAATTGTCTTCCTTCTGCAGACATGGTTGTGGAAGTGTTTTTGCTGGTTTTCTGAACCATTTACATGAAGTTCAGTTTAGATACTGAATGTGTGTCCAGCAGGAAGCGGTTTTTACAAGTTAAGTATAATGACAAGAGCTGCTGAAGTTGTTAACCTCTTACATCTAATACAGGAAGGAGAAAAGCTCGATTGTGTATAGTGTGTATAATAAAGCTCCTCCACCCAAAATAAAATAAAACAGCCCTTAAAACCAGCCAGTTTGCTGCTTTTGCTGAATAGACATAAAGCAGTCTTGTACAAGACACACAAGTGTCTAACTTGGTATTCTTTGACCTCAAGGGAAGAAAATACATAAATACTGTGGCCAGTTTTCTGATAGTAGGAGCTTCAGAAGCCAGCTGGGGCTTCCAGGTTGTGGAATTATTCTAGAAACAAGATATTTCAATACATGTTTCTCTGGATAAAGTGAAATTATGGATTGAAATTATATCAGTTAAGTTCTTACCCCTCTGTTGAAATAAAGACAAGAAGTTAATTTGATGAAAGGCTGCGTTAGGGACTAATTATAGTGGGCTAAACTGTAAACTTATGTATTTTTGTATTAATTGGAAACTTAATGCTACAGTTCATGAAAATACGCCCACATAACATTTCTGAATTAAAAGTTTGTTTTGTCTCTGTCTGTAGTTGTTTCCTTTTTGAGTGTGTGAATGAGGAGGGGAAAAAGATAATGCAGTCGATTAACTGCTGACTCAATGAGTGCTCTTTCTGTCATAACCGCAGTGGTATGTATAGTAGCACGTGTCAGAAGTACGTGTTTGCACCTCCCCTTTCTGGGAGTCTGTGGGGGGTGAAAAAAAACCCAAACAGCCACATTTGTGTGACCATTGTTTGCATATTTGCTCCTTCTGAAACACGTGGTACTTGGATGTTTTTTGTTGTTTTTTTCTTTGCCAAATTAGGCTTTTCAGTGGTGGTGTTTGCCTTTTGTATGATTAACCTGACTTTTAATTCTGAAAGAATCAGTTTCATGCTTACAATATTAATATAACTGAAAGGCAGAAGTAGCTTATCATGGCTGTATTGCCTTTTCTGCCGTTTACGTTTATAAATCAGTTATACAGTATAGTATCTTAAATTGAAATGTCAGTTTATTACTATCCTGTTAATGTAATATCCGCTCTTTATAGAGGTTATAACAATGGTTATGAAACGTACAAATCCTAATGGCTGTAGCTACTCAGCTTTTGCACTTGGAAGGCTTTGGTTGACTTGAGTGGCAGAGGTACAGAGTTCCTCTGTCATTATTGAAGAGGTTTGTTGAGGGCTGGTTCTTTTCAAGGACTTACTTCAATCTTAAGAGCTGAGAATATACACATTTGTATCTAAAAAATTCGTATTTCCTTTACTAAAACCACTCTTAGATACCAAACTACTGAGATATGAAGTAAGCATTAATGTAAACTGAAAGCTCTCTACATGTACTGTGACTGATCAGTCACTTGTACCTGTTTCTTAGACTTTATGTAATAATGTAGTAGTTTAAAAGACAAAATGAAAGGCCTTTTATATTCCTGTCTACTTCGTCAAGCTCAAAGGTTTTCTGCCTTTCAAATGACAATAGCTGTTGGTAGCGTAGATAGATAAAAGCATTTATTAAAGCTGAATGTTTACCCTATGCTGGAGATAGTTTTATTAGGGCTGTCAGAATAGGAATATGTATTTGCTGTTATTGTCTTACTCGATTGGTCAGAGGCTTCTTTTTCTGTCCTATAGGGCTGTAGTTCTAGCATGTTGGTATCTGATTGTTGAGAGCATGTTGCTGGCATGAGATTTGCTCACTGCTAAACTTGAGGTGGGAGGAATTGCACATTTCTGTAAGCCTATTCTAACTGAATCACTCCAAACATCTTAAAAAAATGAAGTGCCTGTAGCAGGCTCTGGGCACCCCAGGGGAAGGGATGGTCGTGATGGGCTAGCTTACTTAGACTGAGAGTTGGAAGTAGAAAAGGTCTTAGGAGTGCTGCGTGTTGTTAGTGGACCTGGGGTGGTAGTACTTCTTCTTTTTTGAAGTATTGGAACAAGGCAGGCTGTCTAAGCAGCAGCTTGCAGTCCAGCCGGGACTTGGGCTGGAGGATGAAAGGGAAGGCTGGGACTGCCTGCCTACACAGAGAGACTGATTGCAATGTGAAATAAGCTTGAAGGGACAGTTCTGGATGATGAATCTGGAGATTCTAGTTCTGTTGTGGGGTTGTGTAGTTGCCAGGAGAATGTTTTCCTGCTAGAAATCCAGGTGCAGGTCATACAGTGATCAGGAAAGGAGTTAGGAACTTCGTGCATTGTGAAATCTGCTTTCTGTAGCTGCTCGTGTCTGCTACAGAAATCCAGAGTTTGAACACCAGGCTGCATGAAGAGAATTTTTGTTGAAATAGTTGAATTCTATCCACTCTGACTTGATCCACCAGTTGTGAGTTTCCTCTGAGGGTCAGATGAGGCTGACTTAACATTTGGCACTTGCACTAAACAAACACAGCATGCTTAGTGTTACAAAATGCCTAGTAGTTGAAAAGATCAAGTTCTAGCTGTCTCCATCAGCTCCTTCAAACTACTGAAGTTCAGGCAGCTTAATTTTGTCACCACTCTTCTATGTCATGTATGTGTTGGAGGAGGAATCAATTAACGCTTATGAAACAACTGGATGTTTCAAGAACCCCTTTAAGTGGTGGGCTTGTAATCACTGTAGGGTTCATTGTGATTCAGAAATTATTGAAATGCTGAGGGCCGCGTGCTTATGAACTGCAGGAAACATAACAGCTGATTGTGTGGTGGCTCAGCACTAGATGTTCCCTGAAGGGGCCAAGACAAAGGGACTTTTTGGAGGAAAATAGCCACTGGCTTATAATAGCGTGTGGTCCAAGAGGGTGGTGTTCTGAGGCAGCGCAGGAGTGTTAGTGTCCATTTCTTCCCAGCTCGTGTTTGAGCTTAGAACTCTTGTTGGCCTTCTGACGTTGTTTTTCTGCATACAGGAGACATTGACTTAACAGCGTTTAACTACTGCAGCTTCCTTAAACTTCATGTGCTTTGGTTGTGTTACAAACTACTGTGTAACCCAAAACTCCACATTATAGTGTTTAGAATATGTATACTATTACTTACACGAACTTAGAACAGGGAAGTTTATTTTGTTTGTAAACTATATAGATCTTGAATTTTCCTCGAGCTGGCTAATTATACAACCAAAACTTATTTGTATCAATATAGTTCAATTTCAGCCGCATGTTACTTAAAAAAAAGATGATTTAAAAAAACAGATCGAGTAGGAATGTAACATTCACATCTTGTCTGTCTTAATTGCTTATGAGACTTTGTAACCTGCTGAATGTTTCTGGACTTGTAAATAACCAAAATGTGTGTGACTGCATTGTTTTGCTAGAAAGTTATCGCTCTAAGTTTGCAAACTGCTTTGGTTTATGTCATTGTTCCCACTGTTTATGGTTAATATTTGGGCAGCATCTGAAGGTATACCACACTGGTTTGCAGGCACAGCTCTGCTGCTAATCGTGCTGCTTCTGTGGTGATTGAAAAAGGTTGCAAACCTGATCCAGAAAACGTAATTTGATAATCATCCTGTCCTTTTATATCAGGAGTGATGGACAGGGCACCTTTTTACCTCTTAGTCATCAGCGTGTTATAAGCACTAATGGGAGAAGACAGCCTTTTTAAAAGGACAGTTTACCCGTGATCATATGAAGTTGTGAAAAGTGTTTGGAAATTCTTCAAGTATAATTTCAAAAGTAAACTGTTTTTTCTCCTGTGGCCAGATAGTCTGGATGAAACCACGATGTGCTCCAACTATCACTCTTAGTTTTGGATGTTAGTTTTAAATAATATTTTAAGACGTGACTGCATTTCTGAACTTACTCAACTCAGGACCTAATTAAGCAGAAACAAGACACTAAAATCCATTTTAATGCCTTACAAATGTAGTTGCTGCCATTGTGGATGAGGCCAATAGGTTTTTTTGTGGGCGTTCATAAATCAAATTTAAAAACTAATGAAGTCTGCAGTTTCCCCTAACATGGGTGTATCATTTTACTTGGAATTTTGCCATGGATGTGTGGTACTGGAATGTTGGTTTTTTGGAAGAAATTCCAAGAATCTTGTCCACACAGAGCTCCTGAAGTCTGACTGTATGCTTGAGTATTACTACCTTTTGTTATCACCCAGAAATATGTAGTTACAGTCTACTTTGAATTATATGCTGTAAAATAGGGCAAAAATAGGGTAAAAATGTTTTTAAGAAGGATTTCTTGCAATATATATATATATATATATATATATTTCAACCCAAAAAAATTGATCTGCTCTTTCTGATTGCCTTTTCATTTTAGCATAAAGGAGTGCCATGGGTTGCCTCTTATAAACGGACAGAATTGTGACCCTTATGCAACTGTCTCTCTTGTGGGTCCTTCCAGGTAATGTTTCATTATAATAAGAAATTTAATCTCAAATGGTGTGATCATAAACTGAAAAGATAGTAATAGGTTTTAAGCAAAAAGTGTTGAATACATAGATTTGTAAATGAGATGACTTGTTTCAGAAAAGCCTTAATGCTTTCTGTGTATGTCATATTTTCCACTGTTACTATACTTTTCCCTTCCCAATGGTGCTTCCAAGATTACAAAGATAATGGATCTCTGTGTATGACCAGCACAAACCAAGAACCACTTGTCAGTCAGTTTCTTCATGCCTCTCAGCTTCTGGACCAGCTGGTTCAGCTTCTTTGTATCTGTACTGTACTTTCTCTTAGTTTTGGTCAAGCTCCTGAATATAGCTAGTTGCCCACTCACCTTCCGTTTCTTATTTTTCTTAATTTGTGAATTTCTTTGCAGCAAATACTTAGGCATTGGGAGAGAGCAATAAAATAGAAGTTCTGGTGAAACCTATTAGTGCCAGTGCTTTCAGGATGCCACTTTCCAAGCATTGTTTATCTCCTGTTTCTTAAATAAGTAATCCTGAATAGATGCTGGGGTTTTTCATTTATGAAAATCTCATATCATGCATTATCCACAAGTGTCCACCAGTACCAATGACATTTAACATAAGCTAGCTCTCAGTTGTTTCTTTTCTGCTGCCTCAGGCCTAAATTCACCCCTTCTTCACGGCACAGGGGAGTTATCACTGTGAGCACAGTATCAGACCTCTAATGTTAAGCTTCTGTGTGTTAAATACTTCTGAAGAACCCTGAGTAAGATCTAAGTGAGTGAATGGGATGATGAGATGATTTTTCCTTCTTGGTAAAGGATGTAAAAAAAAGTTCAAGTGTTATTTTTTATTTTTATCTTTTTATGTCGAATTTGTTAAGAGAACTAGTGAGATTCAATCAATATACTTAAGAATGTTGTTGACTGTCAAAGAAAGTAAATTGACAAATGTTTCCTGCATAAGTCCTGTGATACAGACTGAACTTACACAATATTTATTCCGTTGGTATGGGAATATATGTGCAAATCTGACAGAACAGAGGAACTTAAGATTTTCCAGTCTCATGCATGTGACTCACATACCATGAGCAGAATATTTATATGGGTAGTGCCTCCTGAAAACGGTTGACTGATTGGCTAGGGGACAATTTCTCCTCTTTGTTCTCTGTTTTTCTTCTCCCACGTTTTTTATTTGTTCCTTTTATATACCAATTTTATACTGTCATAGGCTGTTGCTAGCTAAATAAGACTGCATTCTTTTATAAGCATGTAAAACAAAAAAATCCGTTTTACTTATATAAACCAGGAGGGAGTGGGGAGTATTTGTTTTATTTGTCCTGACACTGTTGAACATCCAGCATTAACAGTGGTTTCTTGCAATGAAAACATTCAGTGGCTTGGTGTAAGCCCCTATCTGTAAATAACCTGGCAGAACTTGGCAGTTGAACGAGACCAGGGAAACTGTGCTCACAACTTGCAGGCAGTGGTAAAGAAATTGTCTTCAAATTTAAATTTGAAATGCTCCAGGAATTGTTGGCATATTGTACTCAATTCATGCAAGGTATAGTTGTGAAATGGGGCGTTTATTTGGGTTGAACAGATACATGGCTAAATGTAAGTGCTTGAATTTAACATCTCAGATTATATGGTGAAGATGAATTTAAATTAAGAATTAATTAACCAGTGATCTCTAAAATGACAAAAAAAAACCCAGCCGTTTAAATGTAAATGCATAGGCTCTTCTTGACAACAGAATATCTTTGTAATTGTGTGCTTAAGTTGTGTCTGGTTTAAAAAAAAAATTTACCACATTGGAACAGGAATGACCAAAAGAAGACGAAGGTGAAGAAGAAAACGAGCAATCCACAGTTTAACGAAACATTTTATTTTGAGGTAACTTTTTGTGTGGTATTCTGTTTGTCTGCTTTGTGCAATACTTCACGTATTTTGAAGGAAGCTGTGTACAGTATTGAAGCAGAAAGCTCTGTTCTAGCACATGAAGGAGCCTTTACTAGACCCTCCAGTTGAATGACATTCTTACCTTGCTTGGGACTGCCAGCCAGTAGCATTCTCCTTATAAGCACCTGTGAAGGCAACTTACTATCCTTAGTAACTTCATATGGCATTTGCTGCCATCATAGTTCTGACAGAACTTAAATCTGTCCTGTGCAATTCAACTTAGGCTCAATGCTCTTGAAAACATTTAAAGAACAAAATGAAATGCTACATTTACATGTAAGAATATAGTACTGTTCATTTGACTGTTGGAAGTAGTAGAACTTGTGCCTCAAGTGTAGTATAACTTACTGTGTTTATATAGATCCTAATCCTGCTGTATGGCTTCACTAAGAAATTCTTCCCTGCTTATGCAAAGAGTAACATGTATTGCATGTGTTTTACTTGACCTGCCTAAGATATTGAACATAATTTCTTTAGAAGTAGGATACTTGGATGAAACTGCGGTCAAGAAGCACCCCTGTAACCTTGTCTTATGGTTTCTTGGGGTTAAACTGAGAATGCCATCCATCAGTCCAGAAATGAGAAGAGAACAAAAATAAGAGGATGATGTAACTAGGGCAAGAAAAGTGTGTTTATTTGCTGTTTCCTTAGATGTTTCAACTCACTTCTGTGCTTTCTTCTGGCTCATGATGAAGCCACTGAGATTCTTGCCCATTTAATGTTATACTCCCTCCTTGTTTTCTTTTTCTAGTAGATCAGTACTATAGTTCCCCTAGATCTCAGCTAGCCCTCATCAGACTCCAGAGTGAACTCTTTGTTCCGTTATTTTCCTTTTTGTTCAAAACCCACTTGTTTGGTGAACTGAGCTTTTTTTTTAAAGGGATTGGTAATTATATACCACTGTTAGACTTGAGGTTTGCTGTTTTTTTTTCTTACTAATATAATACAGTAGTAAATAGTATGTTAATAGGAATATCTTACTTGCAGGTAACAAGGTCCAGCAGTTACACCAAGAAGTCCCAGTTTCAAGTGGAAGAAGAAGATATTGAGAAACTAGAAGTCAGGTAAGTTCAGCAGCTTATTACTACAATAAAATATTGTAATTTGAGGTAATAAAAGCAATTTTACTGCAGAGTAGCTCTAGAGAATTGCTGGTTAGATTTGCAGTGAAAATCCTTCGAACAGAGAAAACTACCTAAGTTTTGTAGTGTGTTGATTACTGAAGACTGACGGAGTTTGGATTGTCATTCAGGGCTTTGTCTGAGTTTTCGGTTGTTTGTTTTTTTCTTATGTAGTGATGGTGTATCTGGTGGCCTCAACTTCTTTCCTGTGCCTGTGGGTAAAGAGGTATAAAGAGGACCTCCTGTTGATACATACTGGTTTGGGCGGAATACTGATTACAGAACTTGTACTGGACACTAAAAGCATTCCTGATGTTCGCATATGGTTTCAAGTGCAGTTAGCTGTATTTTTAGAAAAAGAGAGAAAAGCCTCTTCAGAACTTCTCAGGGTTTCATGTCACTTCTTAGGGAAATGTTTGTTTTGCTTTTTCCTTGCAAATGTAAAGAATAGTTCAAAGAATACTCTTTTTCTGCTTCTTTACCCTTAGAGCAAGTCAGTCTGTATTTTCTCGATGTAGTAAGAGCAGCTGAATGCCCCAGTGCTCAACTTCTTTCCCTTATCATACTCATGCACATACACGCACTAGATTTGCTGAATGATCAAGTCTTCAAGGCTAGCATAAGTTTCCTAAAAGGCATCAGAAGAATTCAGTGGTTAGTTTTAATAGCCATTATAGAACTAAGTTTGTGCATTTTTAACTATTAGCTTCAAGAGTATCTTAATTAGTATTGTGTATATCACTATATATGCAAATATATTTAGAAAAGTAGTCGTGCCCCAACAAATCTAGTATTAATTTTTTTGTTCTTCTTAACATCTGCTGTCTGTCAGAAATGTCAGCGAGGTAAGAAGTAATAGAAAAACAATAAAACAACCCAGTGTGCATGTCTGGAGTCTGTGATTCCTTTTTAAGATTGTAAGCATACATGCTGCTCTTTGGAGAAACATGCGCATGTGTCGGTGTGGCATTGCAGTGTGCCCAGTTGTAGCAATTAGATAGAGAGATGTAAATCTATCAGTTAGAATGTTCATTTGAATTATTTGAGAAGAATCAATGTTGGGGGTGGAGGCTGCTCAGGTTACGTGTTGCCTATAGCACTATTTTTATTATTTTTATTTTTTTTACTGATGGGAGGTTTGCAAGTCTAACTTTCACGATTTGTTTATTGTGTATGGATTAATAAGCCACTTGTTTGATTCCTCTTGCTTTAATTAGAATGGAGTGAGGTTTCTAACTTTTTCTGCCTGTGTGCATGTGGATTAGTGCTGTTAACTAAAGATTTTTATTTCTCTGGAGAGGAAAAGCAAATAAGTTATGTTATTATTTTCAGGGTGGACCTATGGAACAATGGAAATTTGGTACAAGATATCTTCCTAGGAGAAATTAAAGTTCCTGTGAAGGTGTTAAGAAATGATTCCTTTCAAGCATGGTGAGAAATAATGGCTCAGAAGTTAATTTCATTCTATGCTGCGTATCTCCCCTTGCAAAGGACGTTCTGTTCTGATTTTTCATTGGAGTACATTATCCTGCTTGAATTGCAGTAGTCTTGTTCATCTGAGTAAGCTTACGGTTTTGTACATGGAAGGTACAAAGTATAAAATCTTTCTGGAGCATTTTCTTGCTAAATATGTTAACCTTACCAGAGGGTTCATGGACCTCTTCCATTTTGCCAATCTGTCTACTCCTGCTAAATATTTAATGTATTTGAGTGGAAAATGAGAGGGTGAAGAAAAGGAAGGCTGAGCATAGCTGTCTGTCAGCTTGCTGAATTTGAGTGATCTGTACACAATTTTCAGATTAACCAGGAAACCTGGAACTTCTCAGAACTGCATCACTTGGAATTAAATTTTTGTTAGCCTTCCAGAATGGCTGAGAAGTCAGACAGCATCCAAATCTTAGAGTTCAACTTTGATATATCTAAGGTTTTAATCTTAGCATTTGAGTATGATTCTAAATGTAATAAATGTCAGTGTCAGTATTTTGCAGTACACCAAGTGAAACATTGAGATTCAGACTTGTTTGTCCAGCACTCTGAGCTGATCAAAAGCCATATGACCATATTAACATAATGACATACCTCTCGTGAAAACATGCAATGAGAAAAGTTATCTTAGCATGGACTTAATACCTCATTGTGAGTTTGTATAGCTTTTTTTAATTCGATGCGGCTCATGCACACTTGACTCAAAGTGTAGAGGGCCTTCTGTTTGCTAATACACTTTTTACATGTACTTTGCATATGAAGATCCTCCTAATCCAATTATAACCTGCTTATAAACGTCATTCTGTGATTTAAAACCAGTTGCTTTTTCTGTTTTTTATTACTAATTCACATGAAATGTTTTGAAATGCAATGGGACTAGAGAATATAAAGCAGTATCACTGGTACTAAGTATTGGAAAAATAAGCCTGATCCATGCTGCCAAGTAGAGGCATTCCTTGTAAATTTGTTGTGCGTTGTATTAGCGTGCCTTCAAGGCAATGCATCTGATTATTAGGAAGAAAAAAGTGCAGTCTCCTGATTGTCTAAGTACAAATATAAGTGATTATAAAATTCTTGAAGTTGGTCAGCCAAATGTTGAAATTATACTACGGTGCCATGAGCTGTTAAAAAAAAAAAAAAAATCTGTGAGACTGCACCTCCTGTTGGAATGAAATTGAACTACAGCAGATAGTAAAGAAAAATTGGTTTGAGTGTATCTAAATTAGGAAAAGAGCACATTATCCTAATCGAGGTACAGAAAATGTATTCTGTTGTTTGGGAAGACACAAGAAAAGTAGTGTATGTTCTATTATGTGCTGAAGATGCATGAAATACTGCTCCTTTTTTTTCTTTTGTCTCAGGTTTTCTTAGTGTGAATTTTATTGCCAATTGTCAGACTGGGTATTACTGAAATAGTACTATGTGATACTTGGCTTTATTCGAAAATAGTGAGATTTAAATTTCATTCATTTCACTAGCTTCGTAATTACCCTATTTTTTTTCAGGTACTTACTTCAACCAAGAGAAAATGGTAACAAGTCCTCTAAAACTGATGATTTGGGATCACTTAGATTAAATATTTGTTATACTGAAGACTGTGTGCTTCCATCTGAATACTACGCTTCTCTAAGAAACTTGCTGCTAAAATCCTCAGATGTTCAGGTACTTCTATTGAAAACTACTTTTCAAATGAAGGCTTGAAATGGATTATGCAGTCCTGTATGAGACCATGTGTGGAAATATGCAAAGCTGGAGAGTTTCTTTATTTCTGTGCAGTGCTTTTGTCAGAACTCACTGAGCAACTTGCAGAACACTTTGTGTTCCAAAATACCAAAATTATCTTTCTATTTTAAAAGAATCAGCAAAGACAGTGAAGTAACCGGCCCTGTGTGACTAAAGTGGCAAAACAGTTCTTACTTATGGATTGCTCTTTTCAACACTGTCTTCTCCCACTGGCTGTTATCAGCCCCTGTATTTAGAGGTTTTCCATGGACATGGACTCATTATGGGCACTGAAGGCATGGATAATCACCCTTGCTAAAAATGGTCTGCTCTAGAACATTTTTTCTAATTCCACTTCTTCTGAATTGCTTCCCTTTAGCCCAATATGTTAATAAGCATAACTGGATTTTTCACTCTGACACGGTGACAAAGTGACAAGTGCTGTAGATAGCAAAGCATTATGAGCCAGTAATGAAATTACAGTTAGTAGGCTTTATATTCCTCAGTTTTATGTCATTTGTTCATTTCAGTATTGATGAACTATTAGCAGGGGAAAAGGAAGGTAAAGTGGAAGCAGACCGACAAAAATTTTTGCTAGCCAACATTTAAATACTAATTCACTGGAATTCAGGAAGAGCTGGACACAGCTCATTGGCAGATAGTGGCTTTTTGACTTAAGTCCTTTATTAGTTTTGCATTTAAATTCACAGCTTTATAATGGCAACAACATTTTATGAGTGTGGGAACTGTAATTTATAATTACGGCATGGAAAGTCCTTTAAAGAAATACGGCATTATAATTGTACAGCTGCTTACTGCCTCTTTCTGGTCTCTGCGACAAAGCCATGTTCTTATCCTCTTGGGAGAGTAGAAAGGGTGAATTTTATTCTTAAATCCTAAGTATAGAGTTAATCAATCTTGAATTAAATTTTTCAAGGGAATGGAAACTTACTGCCATAGCAGATGTTGAAACTTTCTGTTAAGAAGCCTCATCTGTAATCTAGCTAGATTTGACTCAATCTGTACTTTTCCACGTGTAAATAGAGCACTTAAGTGCTTCACTCATGATTTTTTTTTTAATTCTGCTTTTCCGTAGCCAATTTCTGCATCTGCTGCCTATATACTATGTGAAGTTTGTCGGGACAAGTATGATGCTGTTCTGCCTCTTGTACGCTTGCTACTACACCACCATAAGCTAGTTCCATTTGTTGCTGCAGTGGCAGAACTAGATCTGAAGGACACTCAGTATGTATTCCATGTTAAGTTATTTCATGTCTTATAAAATTGTTCGTATTTCCACAGGACTTCATAATACAACACTGATAAATGACCATACCAGATCTAATGATCTCATAATTAAAACCCTTAATGTGTGCTCTGTGGTTAGGAGATAAATGAAGTACACCCGAGTAGTGGCTTCTGAGGCACTGAGTTATGTCCTGCGTAGACACAGAGGGGATTTTATCACCACGGTATACATATTTCAACACATAACTGTGTTGAAAGAGGTGACTCATAGAAAATAAAGTTTTACACTGCATTTTGGTACACACATTCCTTTGTTATATTTTCAACTATAACACATGGAGATTGTACTAAATCCATTAGATTGGAAAGGTTTATTTTGCACAACTGTACTGAACAGCTGTGTCACAGTCTTAAATGAGGTATATTTTGATTGAATTTGTCAGCGTAGTTTTAAATTTCCAAACCAGGAGCACTGGAGGAATAGTAGTATATCAGTCATGTACAAGTCTTCATTATTTGGGGAATTTTCTCCAGTTGTTTTTTTCTCACATTCAACACTGAATTATATCTTCTTTTAACTAAAATTTCTCAGGCATTTGCTTGCACTTTTTATTTGTTCCTAGTCTTGCTAGTAGCTGTAGTGTTGTTATTTATTCTTTCTGTGCACTGGGTGTCATTTAATGGACCTAGATTCCTAGGTTCTGAAATTCCTGACTGAAATACACGATAAAATGTTTTTAAAAACTTAATAGCAGGATAAAATATTACATACTGTTGTAGCTGAGTTTGTTTTTTCCCCAAATTGATTGTTTTCTTACAGAGAAGCAAACACAATCTTCAGAGGGAACTCATTAGCAACTCGCTGCGTAGATGAAATGATGAAAATAGTGGGAAAACACTACCTAAAGGTTACTTTGAAACCAGTTATTGATGAGGTAGGTTATTGTACTGAACCCATTTGCATGACTCATGAGTCTGCTGGAGTATCTGGTCTCTTTGGTAGGCATTTGTATAGTTTGCAGTGTGACAGGAATGACTCAGGTGAAGGAGTTCTAGAGGAAAATTTAACTGAGCAATAATTGGTTATGAAGTTGGTTATGAATGATTGGTTAGATGGGTTGCTGTTTTTAGTTGTGGTGTAGGTGCTTGGCAATAGTCAGTGGCAGTTGCTCCAACCTCTAACGCTTTGCAGAATTGCCCATATGATGCTTTATACACGTAATCCATGTAAAAATGCAGATACAAAAATTAGAATGATTGTTGCATAATATTATGTTCAGAACCATTTAGAGTTCAACCCTAATTGTAGGACAGAGTCTAGTTTTAAAAAGGTGTATTTCCATGCATTCTTTCTGAAAAATGGAGCTCTTAACAGTGTTGTTTATTTCAGATATGTGAGTCCCCTAAACCCTGTGAAATAGATCCCATCAAATTAAGAGAAGGTGATAATGTAGAAACTAATATGGTGAGTTTCTTAATCTGTTTTTCCTAATTTAAGGTTTCTCAAAATCTAATTAAAAATAAATAAAAAAAAAATTAAAAAGCAGCTCTGTGTATCTGAAAATGAATAACTTAAAGCAATTTCGAAATGGACCAGGGAGGAAAAGCTAGAGGATTACATGCTTTCTCATCAATTTATTGGGTGTTTTGATTACTAATGTTCCATACATTGAGTTCTATAGCTAATTAGTACTGTTCTAATACATTTCATTGAGCTTTTGCTTGATGCTTGCCTGGTACTAGAGGATAATGTAGAAAGCAACAGTAGCTGTCACAAACTAACATTTGCTAGGGATGCATGGGAGTTACTCTACTACACTGTTCTATGTTGTCAAATCACAAAAATGTCTTGATCTGTAGTTTTATACTGCCAACCACTGCTTATGTGCTTTACTGTATCATTAAAAAATCTGTTAACACTAGTAATCCCATATTAATACAGCAAAGCTTTTCAAATGTGCACAGTACTAAAATGGAATAATCAAATAGTCAAGTGATCTTTGGGAAAAGAATTGTAGAGTTCTGTGTGTGTTCAGGGAAAAGCCGTAGTTGATGGTCTGAAAAATAACATTTTCTCCATAATTACAGGAAAATCTACGCTATTATGTAGACAAAGTATTCCGTGAAATTGTGCGGTCAAGTATAAGTTGCCCTACCCTAATGTGTGATGTTTTTTATTCTTTGAGGCATCTGGCTGCTAAAAGATTTCCAAGTAAGTGTTCTTTTAAAAAAGTAATAATAAATTTGGAAATGATATTCAGAGTGAAATGCTTATTTTCAGCAGTTACCTTACGGGCATTGTTAAAATTTTGTTTTTTTTTCCCAAGAGTTCTGAATTTGTTACCTTACCAATCAGGTGTTTTGTTTTTGGATCAGACTGTATGCTATAGGAAAACTTAGTGGTCATTCAGCAAGAATTGCGTTCTCTGATACTGTGCATATTCTTTGATGCACTGCAGTATGGTAGTGAAAAAGAACCCACCAACAAAAGCATGAGATACTTATGCTTTGTTTTTTTTCCAGTCATACAGGAAGTGATTTAATTGAAAGATACAATCCAGAAGCACTGATTTGCTCATGGGTCCAGTTAAAGCTTTATTACCTTACAGGTCAAGGTTTTGCAGAAGATAGAGTGGATGAAATATGTATTTATAATGGTTTGACAAATGTTAGAAAACTTCCATTCTTTTGCAATGATTTTAATATAAGAATAACATGCTGAGTCTGAAATAGTCAGATATTCCAATAAATTTAAGCCTAAAATGTCATATAATAGGCTATCAGTTAAGAATATATTTTTGTCTGGGTACTGCCTCTGATCCATATTTGTCACTGGAACTAGGGTCATAAATTCCTCTGGCTAGAACAGTCCCTTCAAAACAAATGACTTTCCACAGAGATCAGTCATTTAGTCAATTACGTGAAGTAGTCATTTAGATTAAGAATGCATCCACACTATATTACCCAGTGAATTCAACCAAAATATTGAAGTGTTTGGAGCCTCACAATTATATACTACCATTGTGTGACTCATGATCGGAGTTGAAGATGTTCGTATGTGTTGACTGCATTTGTTCTGCAGTGTTAATCTATATGAAATTACTAGTCTTAGTTGTAAATAATGTAATAGGCCTTGTTGTTAAAGCTAGCTGCTACAGTATTTTCTCTTTTGCCTAAGCATGTATACAACCATATCTAATCAACACTGTGTACATGTAAATGCTTGAGATGATCTCATTGTTCCTAATTGTGGAGCTGATAAGCCAGTTCTATGAGAACAGAGCTTCTAAGGGAAATAAATCCTCCATTATAAGTAGAATGCTTTTTCCCATGACTACATTTCTCATTTCATGTGCTTCATTGATTTTTCTATTCTACTTTAAGATATGTCTTCTCTGACGTTACCTTCTTAATGAGTTTTATGTTGACTGTCTCATTATTTCCTATTGAGCTTAGTGCATGTTACATTTCATGGTTTTTCTCTGCAGATGACCCTCATGTACAGTATTCTGCAGTGAGCAGCTTTGTGTTCCTTCGTTTCTTTGCTGTAGCCGTAGTCTCACCTCATACTTTTCATTTACGACCTCACCATCCAGTAAGTTTTGTGAAGCTTTGTTCTGTTTTATTCATAACTGTCAAATCTGTTTATCTGGCAAGGCAGAAGTTACTTTCACTGAGCCTGTTACTGGGGCAGTAAGATCACTACGTGTCTGTAGGTTGATGTTTTTAGTTTTATGCCTCACCAAAGGAACTAAGATGTTTGCAGTTCTATAAACATCAAATTTCTCAGTCTTCATAAGGCATTCTCATATGATGTAAAAGTGCTGCTTTGGAACAGCAAGATGACTGAGGATTTCTTAAGGCATATAGCCAAATTGCATTAGTTCCTCTCATTGTGGAATTTAACAGATTTCATTCTTAATTGCAAAGAGTATTTTCATTTATTGCCTTAAACAGAGGTATTGAAGTGTCTGTAATCAGTCTGTACATTTATTTAGGATGCTGGTAGTTGCACAGAGTTGTCAAACTTAAAATTTTCCAATTGTCAATTAGATGAACATAACAAAAACCCATGAAGCAAACAGAAAAAAACAAAGATGGCAATATGGAAATAAGTGAAATACCATTTTATTTTCATATATGAAATATGGTTATTTTTATTGGGTTATTGCATCAATTTATGTCAACCTATTTAATGTTAAATTAATTAGAGTGAAAAGAGCTGATGGGAATTTACTACTTGTGTTATACAACCTAAAGGCAACAACAAGGCCCCTTGCTATGGCTGCTTTTATAATCCTGAAAATTCAAGTAGAGAGATTCTAAGTGAGGCAAAGGCCTTACAGTGTTCTAAATTCACTTTGTATTATGAACGTTTATACTGTCTGTTTAGCAATAATTTATTGTCTTTGGTTTTGAATAGCTTAGAAATGTATGTGTGGTAACAGTTGGGGGATTTGAGGGGTCTGAAATGTTCCATACGGAAAAGCGTTTGTGTGTGCAGCTAATATTAAATCCTAGTGGTAGTGAATAACATTAAACTGTGCAGTGGGTTGAAAAATGCACGTATTTAATCAAAAATCACTTTTCAAAACGATCACATCAGTCACAGAGGACAGCATAGCAAATGCATTGCTTTTCTCTGGGAGAAGAAAGGTAATGAACCCGTCAGATATACTATGTCATATAATGTAATAGTTGGTGTTGCATTTTCATTTTTAAATCAGTTTTATCTGGAGTTGTTTGAAAGAAAATGTAACTTTTGTTTCTTTATTTTAGGATGCACAGACTTCTAGAACATTAACTCTCATATCAAAAGCCATCCAGACTTTGGGGAGTTGGGGAAGTTTGACCAAAAGCAAACTTGTAAGGCTACTACATTTTCTTTTCATTTAATAGACTGTGTTCTGTGAAAGCTTATTCATGTCCTAATACCTTCTCTTTTAGTCAAGTTTCAAGGAGACGTTTATGTGCGAGTTCTTTAAAACATTTCAAGAAGAGAAATTCACTGAATCTGTCAAAAAGGTATCTTTCAACTATATATGTTTTCTTACAGTTAATGTGTTTCAGCAGTCTTATTAAAAGGCTTGTTGATGTTCAAGTTTGTTTTTTTAAAAGTGCATTTCAGATGTTTAAAAAAAAAAAAGCATGGCATCAGAATACACATCACAATTGTTGTATTTTATTGGGCATCTCTTCTTATACTGCTTTAAGTCCCTGAAATGTATCTTCAGCTAATGTGTTAAAGTAATTGCTTCGTTCTGGAAGAAGCTGTATTCATGTATTTTCGAAGTCCCTTTTGGTTGTTCCGTGTTTCTGCATAGTATCAATTTCCTGTGTATTTTTCCTTAAGTTCCTAGATGATGTTTCCTCTACTGAAAGTAAAGAACCAAGCGGTCTGAGTGAGCCCGTGCATCTAAAAGAAGGGTAAGGAAAAAACTAGAAGCAACTTTAAATTAAGTCTGTCTGCATTTTTGTTACAGTTCGGTTTGTGCTTTGATTTATTCAGAATAATGAAAAATTGGTTTAACATAATGAAACATGTAATTACTCTGCGTGATGCTTAGGCTCAGCCAGCTGGATCTTCTTCCCTTACAGCAGGGGAAAAAACTACCTTGTAATTGGAATACTTAATTGTAAATTATAAAATGCTTTTATAAATGTTGTGGTGAAAATCATTACTTCTAAGAAATGAGCAAGCTGTTTTCTGGTGTTGATTAAAAAAAAAGTAGCTGAGAAATTCATCAATGTATGAGGAAGAAGAACTTTGTGTTCACCTGAGAAGCAGATACGTGCAAGGATTTTTCTGTGGGGGGGAAAAAAAGCATCTGAATTTTAAACAATAAAAATATATTATTAAAATAGTAAATAAAAATGATCATGTAGTTGATTACATCTTAGTCCCTTCTTGAAAATTTGGAGTTTGGGATCTCAGTGAGTGAGTGTCCTTCCCCATATTCACTGCTGTTTTTCATACTCTTAGCCTCTAAATGGAACCCTTTACACAATCAGTGTACTGCGAGGTAATCTCGAGGACCCATTTCCAACAAATAGATCTTTAATTACAATGAAATCGACTGTGTTGCATGATGAGTAATGATGTGCTCTCATGTGGTTTTGGAAGCTCTCTGGAAGATTAAAGTTGCATTTTCTTTTGATTCTGTTGTTACAGAGAAATGTACAAAAGAGCTCAGGGAAGGACTCGGATTGGTAAAAAGAATTTCAAGAAGCGGTGGTTCTGTCTGACAAGTAGAGAATTCACCTACCACAAACAGCAAGGTTCATTATGTTCTACAGTTCTATTTTCTCAATATTTTCTGTTTGTATCTGAACTTGACTACTTAAAGTTCATACTTTTTCATAAAGGACTTGATGATACATTTGTTACCTTTTGCTCTGTTTACCACATGCTCCTGAACTGAGTTGTACAGTCATATTTGCCCTGTAGAAAGCCTTTATAGCACAGATCACTGAACTCAACTGTGCATGGTTGAGATTTGAAGACCAAAATGCCAAACTGCCAACTGGCAGTTTGAGAGGTCCAAGGTCTAGAACCATCTAAGGTCTGCACTATGGTAGCAAGATTCTTAGCTTCTTAGGAGAGCTAGAGACCATCTAGGCTGGAAGTACTGTCAGCTCTCAAACCGTAGTTACAGCCACCCATGATCCTGGGAACTTCCACCTCAGTACAGCAGTATTTATTCCTATTATTGCAATAGAGAATTTATTAAGCATGAATGCTCATAAATGATAAAATGTGAGGTTAGGTATGATTTTTGTTATTTTTTTGTCAGTTCCATGCTTTAGGGTTGCATGGTAACTTAAACAGATGCATCCATGATAAATGGCAGGTATGTTTTCTAAGCCTTTTTGTGTCTTGCTGGGACTAAGTGAGTTTTTAAGTTCTTGCATCTTTAGAGGATAGTCAATAATTTATATACTTTTTCTCAAAAAGGACGTTTTGAGAACTTAATAGAATCAGTGCACTGAGTTTACAAAATATTTTTTGTTTCACACTTGTTATTTACAAAATTTTACAGACAAGGAACCAATTTTCACTATTCCAATCAAAAACATTCTTGCAGTGGAGAAGCTTGATGAGAGCTCCTTCAACAAGAAAAATGTAAGTCAGAAAATGATTTCTCTCTAATCCTTGATGTGTTCTTAAAATAACAGGTTCTCGTTAGCTTAATAAACTCCTAAACATTACAACAAAATATCTTCGTTGTATTAGAGGGGAGAAAAGGGTTGTATTCAGTCTTTTGACTCTTCTGAATACAGAACTTAACTTAGGGATTCAGATTTCTGCGCCAACTTTTCTGAATGGTTTTAGGACATGCCCCCCTTTCTGAGTACCTAGAATGCAGGTTAAAACTACTGTGATCTTATGACAGAGCACTTATGTGTATGGTAGTAGTAGTATGTATGTTGTAGCGTTATGTTCGGATGTAATGAAATGTAATATTACCTAACTTGTATTTATTCCTTTTGATGAGAAATTCTACAATAATAATCTGAGACAGTTGTTCCTACAGCCTCATTCTGGACCTGTAGCACATTCTGTCCTTACATCAATCCAAAATTCTGAGGCAGTGATGAAATACAGCTGTTACTTAGGGTGAGCATGACGAAAGGAGAGACTCTGGGAATCTCCTATTATTCTTAGGATATAAAGTACAAAATCTGAGGTCACATCTAAAGAGACTTGAATGAGGAGAACATTGTTGTCTTATTATTAAAGACTGTTTTGGATGAAGGAGTTGAATGCAGCTGGTTTTGTGTTGGGTTCTTTTTTTTTTTAGGATTCTACAGTAAAATGCGAAAGGTAAAAAGTCCTTTTCCTTTTCTCTTATCTCACTGTTAGTCTTAATTTGGCTTTGAATTGCATGAGATTTGAAACTTATTTTGGATGTATTCAAAATAGATCAATAATTAGAGTTTATTTACTGAGCAGAATTGCATTTATTGCATTCCTTCTACAGATGTTTCAGGTACTACATGGAGAAAAGCCACTCTATATCCAAGCAAATAACTGTGTAGAAGCTAGTGAGTGGATAGAAGCTCTTTGTCGAGTAACAAGATGCAACCAGAAGAGACTTACTTTTTACCACCCTTCAGCTTTTTTGAATGGCAACTGGCTTTGCTGCAAGGCTACAGTAGAGAACACAGTGGGCTGTGCTCGTTGCACTGCGTAAGTTGCTTCTCAAATGAAAATGTGTATGTTTAGTAAGACTGATCGCAGATGACTCACTGTACAACTTGAGAACCTGTAGGCAAGGCTTTATGTCTGCCTTAGCAAGTTACTAAGAACGTGGACGTGAAGTACTAGATGTACTAAAATCTATTTTATCCACCACTTTGTAATTTTAAAGGTAGCCAATTCAGCATGTAGATCAGAAATACTGAGTGGTTCATTGTTCTATGTTGAATAATGTATTTTATAGCTAATGAAACTTCTGTTGACAGTTGGGTTGCCTCGTGTGCTTGTACCACATTGGTCATCTGTAGAAATTTTGGTTATGAGTAGTTTTGGAAGTGTGTAGCATAGAGATCTGGGAGAAACCATAACAGTTAAGTTTTATGCCATGTGTGGTATTCCTTGGCTGAAAAAGAGCTTGATATATGAAATGGTCTGCTTATTTGTCTATTATCAGTTCCTTTTTTTCTCTTGCTGGCTGTGTTCTGAACTAGAGTGAACTAAGTGGTATCATGTGGGTCTGTATTGTATCGCTGGCTGTTCAAAGCACCTTTGAAACTGGCATTTTTAGCTGTTTGTCCTCTATGCTTGTAATAGAGGACGATTGATACAGAGCTTGTTGGAGGGAAAACATCAGTGGTAGTTACCTACTTTATGTTAAAACTTCAGCTGGTGATAGTTCTTCCTTTGAGAGCAGTTACATCTAGTGCAAATAAGGACAGGTGGGATTTCTCAAGTTTGTTCAGAGGTTAAGTGGAATGCAGAAATAGCTCATTAAGTATATAGTACTTTTTTGTGTTAATTGATTCATTCATCTATTACATTTCTTAAAAGCTTAGAAGATTCACATTAATAAAAAACTTGTTTCTGTCTGTCTGTTATGGTTTAGAAATCACCTTGTGCTCTTGTTCTATTAATACTTGAAAGGTAAACAGATCTTAAAAGCTGTATTGAATTGTCAGTTAATAACAGTTAATCTTAGATATTTTAAAAATGTTTTTGTCTCGGTATATTGAATAATAAATTCTATTGAGAAAAGGGTTTTTTAGGACAACTTTGTCCATTGCCCTCAAAAGTACTCCTGTTTCTATAAGAGTTGCAATGAATGCTGAATTTTCTGTAGGAATTGTGAAGCTGTCAGTGATAGGCATATTAAAAAGCCTATTAAAATGTAATCAATTTTTATTTGCTTTCAAACTTTCAGAGAATAACTTGGATTACTCATTTTCTGTTTTTTCACCTTTTAGAGATGTTCCTGCTGATACTCAAATTGAGATTGATGGAGACAGAGAGACGGAAAGAATTTACTCACTTTTCACCATCAACATGTCTAAACTTCAGAAGCTGGAAGGTACTCAAGTAGTAATCCAGAAGAATTATACTGTATTTTTTCAGCTCTTAACTCTTTAGGTCTCTAACATCTACTTGATGTCTTAACTATTTACTGGAAAATAACAGACTGGAGATAGAATATATGTAGGTAATGCCTCCTATTTATTTCCATGAAAACTACATCAGATATAAAGAGTGATAATATTTTTATGAGCAAATTCTCAGCTACAAAACACTGTTTTTCCTCATACCTTGCTGTACTGACGTCCACTGAACATAAATGTTCAGCAAGCACTACTGAATGTCCACGGGTGCCATTTTTCTGCCTGGAGGAGAATTCAGTGGCACACCTTGGCTTCATACACAGTTTGATGTCAGACGCCACTTTGTCAGACTTCCCCTCTGCTGCCATCTGTCACATAGCAACAAAAAGTAGTGGGATATTGGTGGAAAGATTCAACTTCTATTGCCATACCACCATCTGCCTCTGTCATGGGTCAATATAATAACATAGGAGGCATTATTTTCAGAGCAGTTCTCATATTTTGTCTTTAGTACTCTAGTAACAGACATTGTTCAGTCATTTCTTAGCAGTAGACATCAGGTGTGTGCATTATTCTAACTGAATTTGCATATAGAAAATTCTGAAATACTCTAAACAAAGGTAGCAAGTGTAGTCGTTTGCTTTTCTGTCTCTGTTCTCGTTTTCCTGGCTATGAAATGAATTATAAGCCATGTAGCTGAGTTACAAGAAAGATTTTCTTGGTTAGGAGGGAGCTGGATAATCAGGATGCAAAACAAGTGGAGAACAAGCAACAGAACCACAAATACATCTAGTTGATACTGTTTTCTGTCTCAATCTGTTATTTGCATAAGCTAGAGTAATATCACTTTTCAGAATTTCAGAATCCTCATTTACATGGTAAGAGTTAAATGTGTTTATTCATAACCAAAATCTAATTGGGACTTTGTGATTATTTTTGCAGAGGCTTGTGGAAGCATAGCTGTCTATCAGGGTCCACGGAAAGAACCAGATGACTATTCTAACTTCACAATTGAAGATTCTGTGGCAACTTTTCATACACTTAAACAGATAATAGATACAGTAGAAAAGCTGAATGAATCACATGAAAAATACCAAAAGAAGAGATCGTCCAGTGCTGAATATGGTAGTGAGTAAGTATTTTAAAGAATTTTGACATATAAATATGTATTAACAAAAATTTAAGAAAAAAAAAGTTCAGATAGCAATAACTAAACCAAAATTAGTATTAGACACAGAGGAAAATAAGGGATGTCATTTCCTTTATTTGTAATAGTGCAGCTCTTCACCAGTTGATAGATGATAGCTCGTGCCAGAAGAATATCTTCTTTCATCTGTGTTTGTGTTGAGGTTCTCATAAGCAATGAGTCTGTCTTTTTCTTGCAATTTCAAGTTTGTGTGCACTTCACGTGGTAACCCGAACTGTCTGCTAACCTTCTGATGTTCCTTCAAATATTAAGTTGTCTTATCAAATTTCAGTGAAGGAGCTAAATTGTCTGACCACCTTCTAGTGCTTTTCTTAACTAATTCTTTTTATCAAGCGTCAGTTAAGAAAGTCACATTATCGGGGTCTGTGTAACTAAAAATTATACAGAAAACATACATTTATTACATAGGTTGTGCTTTAAATTCTCTTGTCATGCTCAATGATAAATGTAGTCTTTTAAAATTGAATTTTAAAAGAATCTTTTCAAGTTGATCATTGCTCCAGAGCTGATTCTTTCAATTCTCCTCAATCTGAGCTTTTGACCTCAGAAGAACACTGGTCAAATTTTGTGTTTTCTTTGTTGTGTCAGTAATGTTTAAATATTCAGAAGAAAGAATGCTTCAACAGTTCTCCTAGTTTGATATTGGGCTCAGGTTGTTCTGAAAAATTGACAAATGGTTTATGTGTTTCACATGGCAAGTACGTAAGGCTTTATGCAAATTACAGACATCCAGAAATTATGTGAAAAATAGTTTTTCTTAATGAGTAAAAACTGTATGAAAGGATTAAAAAGCAAATGGTAGCCATTAAAAATATTTACATGTAATGTTTTCTTTTTTTTTTCCAGAAAAAATCCAATTGGAAAGGTTTCCTAACCAGAACCAACTATGGGACACTTGGATAAAAAAGAAACTGGAAACATTCTCAAGTGTTTTGTTCTTCTGTTTTGTTCAATTTTGTAGTTCATTATGTGCATTTTCACAAAGTATTTAATAATGAACATAGATGCTAGTTGTGTTGACAATCTATTTAATATTTAATAGGAAGCTAGCTACTTCGAAATCTGGTCTTGAAAGTTTATTCTCATTTTGCTGAAGAACTTGAAGTTCCGGGTTCTGAAAGTAACAAATGTGAATAAATCTAAGAGTTGTTTGCTGTTTTATTGGAAAGAATTTTCTAAACAAATAAGCTTTTTAATGGAAGAAAATCAACATGGCATTTGTTGGTTGTATCGCATCTCTTAATGCATGTACTGCAAACTTGTATGAGTTTACCATGAGTGCCTGCCCTGCTGATAACAATCTTTAAGTAGAAATGCCAAGATACTCTGTCATAGAAAAGATCTGAAGTTTCACACTCAACTCATTTGACGTTCTTTTTTTCTTACATTAGGTGTTGTCAGAACTTGGTTTAACTACAGCTGAAGTCTTACAAAAACAAGCAGTATGTTGCAGATAATCTGGACAGCGGACACCTGAGTTTAGCTTGTTGCTTTTTAAGTACTAAAGAAGAAGAAATCAGGGAACTTTTATTATGCCTCCTGTTTACATTTGGAGTGAGTAGTATATGGAGTGACATGAGACCACTATCAATTTCCTCTAGGGTACTTTTTTTAAGGTACATATTTTTTTCTTAAACTGAACACAAATGCAGGGTAGCAGTGTTCTTAAAAAAAAATTTGCCTACAGATAAAAAACAAACTCAAATGTGAACTGATTGTGGTTAAGTACCAATCAATTTACATCATCCCGTTTATGATTTTTTGATTTAAAAAAAAATAGCTAGGTTCAGTTCACTATTTGACTACAGATCTAATAAACAATCTCTATTATAATCACTCAAAGCACTTTAGATATCTGGACTATCCCAGATTATTTTTAGATACTTTGTAGTATCTGCTTGTTACGATCAGTTCAATGATCAACATTGTTTTTCTTTAAACAATGCTTCAGTGAATATTTTTATATCTTTAGTTATATGAATTCTTATTTGCCAATTAACACAATTTTTAAACTGTCATTCTTGACTCTTGTAAGATTAATTTTTGCTCATTTCATCTGAGAAGTTAGGTTTCTGCTGAAAGAACTTACATGTATATAACAAGGAAGAAGCAAAGATGGCAACTTTGCTTCATCAGTATTAAATATAATGGTACTCCTTGGAATACTATTTTTAATAATAACTATATGTGGTACTTTTTGGATCATTTGCTGTGGGATCTTCTGTTGTTTATTTGTTGGTTTGTTTTGTTTTACAATCATGATTTTGGCCAAATTAATTAGAAATGTGACGTACAAATAGAGTAGAAATCCACAATGCTTGAAAACTGTAAGCTGTTTCAATTACTATATGTTTGCAACACTGTTGTAGGGAGGCTTTCTGTAATAGAAGCACACTGGCAAGTCAAGATTGAAATTTTTTTTGAATGAATGTAACTATTATTAAAATAACTATTTGTTTTAAAACCATACAAACCATGATGGAATGTCTAGGAATTAGTACTAGTATCTGCAATGCCGCAATCATTCAGTCACCTCCACTGTTTTTGCCTTTACTTAAACAATTTTGATGTATTTGAAGGGACTTTAATTTGCCAACCGCTGAAATTGGAGTGGTGGGAATCACATTGATGCCAAGAATTGTGTTTTGCCAAGGTAAATTGGTTCTACGTAATTGCCATTAAAAAGTGGCCATTAAACAAAAACGAAGTGCTTTTATCTGTCCAAGTTAGTTTGTGCTGTACATTGATTAACACTGTGGCAAAGCGTGTCTTCCTTGGGGCTGTTTTTTAAAGGTTTCATAATCCAAATTAAAGAGAAACTTGGAACTTTTTTTTAAAAAAAGAGTTAATAATAATAAAGAAAATGCACTTTTTTCTTTGATGGTACTGGAATATTTAGGAAAAAGAACAAAGGCCATTGAATATTTGTGACCAGTAGGGTTTAATTTCTCATTTTTTATAATGTTTCAAAACACAGTAGATGTTCTAGAATTTAATTAGGTACAAGTAGGATGATTAATAATAAAAGTTGCCTTCATTTTGATTAGTCTAGAAACACGATGTTATTCAGTAATTAGTTCTGTTTGGATTGTAAATTATCATTAGTTTTAATTTGTATTATGCTGATGTATTGTTGAATGTATTTTTATTTAAATTTTATTTTCTTATCAGGACATTGAAATGTTTTGTAACATTGCTTGAGAATAACTCATAAATAAATTTCAACGAACTTGAGATACGCTCTGCACTTGCTGTGAGGCCTGGCTTTTGAAAATGGTGACTTGAAGGCTGACTAAATAGGAGTTTCCATAGAGGAGTTGGTTGTAACAAAATATCTAGTACACAGAAGGAAAAAAAACAACTTTAATTTGAGGGGTCTTGTGTGGTCATCTACAGCATCGCTGCAGTCTGACTTAGGGTTGTGGCTGGAGAAGTGCTGCTTAATAGCATGACAGTGTACATAAGAGGTGTCAGTAACGTGACAGTTCTAAAATGTGTTGACAGCATCTAGTCTGATGGATGAAAGGATATCTAACTCTGGTGTTAGATAATGAATTTCCTTCATTTATTTATCAGCAGTGTTATATACACATCAGAACTATTTTAAACAGATTGCATATGGAAAAAAAGATTTTTTAGGTCACCTACTGTCCTTCATTTGTTTTAGGTGTTTTTAGAAGGTAACTTTGTAGTAATGTGTTTTACTGTCTGATGTTTTATTTCCTTGTACAGAGAGCTGACCTGTTGTCACATATTGCTGATAAGGAAGTTGTTATTAGGAGTTAAAGAGTACAAACTGTCAAGACATTTTGGAATAAATTTTTAATTAATTCTCAGGTAAGCTGTATTACAGCCCAATCTTAATGTCCATTCAGTTGTAATGACCGAGCTTTTAACGATTTGCGGTCATAATTATTTTAGCTTATTTAGTATTGCAAATGCTGTGGCAGTTGTGTGTTTATAGTGTAGTTAAGTTTCACCAAAAGGAAGATAGGAATCTTCATAAAAACATTTTAGAAACATTACATGCCTTTTTTAATCCCATCAGACAAATTAGTTTGCTCTAAAGGTCTGTGGCTTTTATTCTCTCTCATCCTTTATTTTTGGTTATCTTTCTTAAGCAGGGTAAAAAGACAAATCATAGAACAGCTCAATTTACTGTGACTTGAATTGAGTATTTAAAGGTAAAAATTGCTTACCCAGTCCTGCTGAGATAGCACTGCAGAAGAATTTGGTTTCTCAAAAGTGCAAGATATCCCCTGCTTTACTCCACACTGGTGTTTGAGTGGAAAAAATGCACTGTGTCAGGGAGCAAAGAGTGATAAAAAGCAGAAGGCTTCAAAGCCAGCCAGATTGTTGATGGAATGTTTTCCTCCTAGATGAACATGAGAACATTGTACCTACAGAAGGGTTGCCCCAGGAGCCAGCTAGCAGCATGGGGGTGGAAGCTCCACATGTTAAACACAGTCTGCAGCTATGTTGCTCCCAGACCCTTTGACGCTGCTGCTGGGTGACAGAGAAACAAGCCTTCATCAGATGACAAGTAGTCTGCAGGCTGTAGAACTAGTGAAGGGAAACTCCCCTACAAAAATCAAGGTATCTACAATCATACTCAGATGTGATGTTTATGATACAGTTTTATCCTTAGACTTAGACTTAAGGCGTATTCTACAAAAGAAGGGTAAGTTATTTCAGCTTCTCCTTTCCATGTAGGTGACAGCAAGGTTCTATACGTTGTATAGAAATGCAATTAAAGAGTGCCCCTCTATGTCTTTACAAGAAGACAACCTCCTTTTCAGTTCAGAATGTAGTTCCATTCACAAACAGCTAACCTCAGTTAAAATAAGTATAATTTTGTCTTCACAATTTATTTGTTAAAAAGTTAATAAAGGGAATATGAGCTTTGAATTTGAAAATTCACACTATATGGAGGGAATAGAAATAACTGAGCTTTACTACAGAATAAAATAATTAGCAAACAAGATTTTAGTGCAGTATTTGTTGGAATTTGAGTCATCTGGGACCTTTGTGGTGTTGGCCTCGAGACTCGGATTCAGCAGTCGTGGATGAGCTTGAGTGTTGTATAAAGGATGGAGACATCTCAAGGATTTAGACCTAATGGAGCGGTTCAGTGAAACCAGGAGCTGTTTGGTCTAGATTTCCAGAGAGGTTCCCACACACAGTCATTAACTATTTTTGTAAAAACTTCTTAAGGATTTCCCTTCTGGATACTGGCTTTTGATCCATTTCACTGAATGTGAATTATGTGAAGCACTAAATCTGAATTTCTGGTACTTGTTAATCCTTGAACTCTTACCCAGACTTGTGTAAAATTCATCCCTGATCACATATGAACACTGCAGTATAGGTAGAATGGCCAGAATGCACTTCTTGTTAAACTTAGTTTGCTACTCTTGGTAGCAGTATTTCTGTGACTTCAGTCTCCTGCACGAGACCTTCCCACTGTGAAAGTGGTATTCAATCTGTTCCACGAATGCAGTATGTTTCCCAAATTCCTGTTTTTATTTAGTTTTTATATCTGGATGCCTGCTTCAGACTTGTCACAAAAACTACATATTATCATCGAAGTATGTCCCATTTTGGCACTTGCTTCAGGCAGCTTCAGTAAAACCTTAAGGTGGTTTTGTCACAGGTGCACTTAGCGAGGTCTTGTCTATAACCACAGTAGTATAATTAATACTGGTACTAATGGCACTGTTGAGCATGTTCCTATTGATAAAAGGCCACAGAGACACAGATGATCTAGAGTTTAAGGAACAATTCTGGCAGAGAGCTATGCTTGAGTTCTTTTCTTTGGCAGATAAATTAATTTGACACTGTATTAAGACTTCTGATATACATTATTCTATTGACAGAGCAAACAGCAAGTGTACTAATACAGTTCAGCCCACAAATTAGTTGGCCAAGATACACACATACTTACATAACTGTTCTTTGCATTATCATAAAACTGACATTCCCATAACAATTTTGTTATTAGTAAAAATAACCTCAGATTCTATGTTTCAGAGTAAGCAAGCTGCAGGGGGAAAAAGAACTTCAAAAATGTTGTATGAGGGAAGAAGAAAGGAAAAATAACACAAGTCAGGTCATTTTCAAATGCTTCTGTTTTCAAAAGTCATGAAATCTATGAAAGACATAATTGTACTTTCTTCCAAAACAGTCTGTGCAAGAACTACAGTTTTAAAAGGTGCATAGGAGATGAAGATGATCTTACGAGGGGAAGATAAGTATGTATATGCAGTTGAATTGGGATTAGGACAATAAGAAGAAACCTGTGCAAGTTTTTCTCTTTTGAAATTGGGTGTCAAAACACTTGGAGCTTTCAGTGAGTATTCTTTGACTTGGACACAATCAGAACCTAGAATAAATGCTTGGTGAACGATGCAGTATCTTACTGTAAAATTTTTGCAGAAATACAATTGATTATAAACTGCATAAAATAAAACAAGTCCAAATTTTTATACCTGCTATTATGTACCACCCCACTCACAGTTGCCAAACAAGCTGTTTTTTCACCATTTTATAGCTTACAGTTGCCTGTGCAGCTATAATTCTCTCTGAACAATCATCCATTGAGTGATGAGTTCAAATTCCTCTATTAAATCAGCAATTTAGAACATTTTCAGCAAAGTCTGAATGATGTGAACCAATGCAGTCGTTCCCTACCCTATGTGGAATAATTAAGTTTTATTTGTGGATTAAAATGGTGCCACTTTCCTGTGCGCTGCCTTCATAATGTCGTGTATGTATATGGAACAAATGAATTCCAGAGTTTCCGAACGGTATTTCTTCAAAACTTCTTGGAATCTTGATTCTATAAACTCTTTAGATGCTAAATAACCAACATATTATTCACTAGATAGGAAACTTACTGTCTTTCTTTGAAGCAAAATATACACAGGTACTTGTATCGTAATTGCTCTACAACTTGCATGGCCCAGTACAAGTGCACGTTCTTTATTTGTAACAGCAGACAAGGCAAAGCAAGCCAAGATGAGAAGTTACCTCGTTTCTACTTTAGAAAATCTACTTTTTCAAAACATTTTTCATCCTGATATTGAAAGCAGTGTGTCTCCTTGGCAATTTCACGTGTACAAAAGGGCATCTCAGTCTTTCACAGCCTTTCAGAACAAACTCAGAGCTGTATTTCAGTTCAACTGTTATGCCCAGCAGCAAAGCTGGTTATGAGTGATGGCCTCTTGTATCAAGAAGAAAGGTAGAGAAAACTGAGGGAGGGGATTGTAATCGTATTACTGACCACGTTGTATATTCTGCTGACTTCAGGTTGTTTTGCTATAGGTACACTGACAATGCCAGAGCAGTTCCTATGCACTTGAGCCACTTGTTTTCCTGCTTCATTTATCACCAGTTGTGCGGGAAAAACTGCTTTATAGCATCATAAAATGAGAAAGCGCAGGGAATGGTTGCAGGTTAACATTAGCATTGCCAAATTGTTTAAATCAGTGTTGTTGATGATACATCTGCCAAATATATGACCAACGTGCTACATTTTGATGGCACCCAAATGTAATTACATTATGCTTCATAGCTTGCTCATATGAATTCTTCCAAACTAAAGAGAACTACAACCAGTTTCCTTCCCATTCCTGTCAAGAAAAATTAGAGATGGCCAGACAGATTGTGTTAAATGAGAGGGAGGGAGAGACTACATCAGGTTGATTATTTTCCTTTTTGTTTTAAATTATTTTTGGAGGCAGTTGACATTTTACATAGGAGAAATTAAATGTGTGTTGGTTTCAGACATTTTTGATCTAGGAAGATATATCTAATGTATAAACATCTGTGCAAAAAGGTATAAAAATGCCATGTATTATCAAAGTAGAATTATGCAAATAAGAGAAGAAAATGTATACAAAAAGCACTTTGAACTTTCTGGATTACACCTATTCTCACTAATTTAAGTTCAGAAGTGCCATGATTCTTTTCTTGATCTATATCTATATACATGATGAGATACAAGTAACTGAGTTAAAGTTAATGACAAGTTTGACTAGGAAGTAGTTATTTTAAGATCTTTTGTTTCCTCTGTTGATCTGCTTTTTAATGGTATTATCAGTTAAGAGATGCATCCATAAGCATAGAAAGAGATTTTTAAGATGAATATAACTGAAGTGATCAGAATATTTATGCCTTTACTACCCAAAGCCAGATCTTTGTGGACAAGAAGCACCGCATGCACATCTGCTGAAGTGCACGGCTCCATCTGTTAGCAGTCCTGGCAGAGGGGTCACGAGTTGGAAGTCCAGAAGGATTTGGTGATCATCTCCCTTTTGTGAAGGCAGTCCAGTCCAGTCAGGTGATGTTTGGGTTATCCGAAATTACTTCATCTATTGAATTTTAATGTTTTGATTAATGTGTGATGAAATATCTTGAATTATGAAAGGAAGTTAAGAAATAGATATTTTCAAGGAGGGGTAGAGATTTTTTTTTTTACTCCATATTCTTGCATACATTGATTTCTATACCTCATTATTCTTGTGCCTGTATAATTAGGTGTGACAATCAACAGCAGTTATTCTTGAAGGAAAGTCGGCATAACCAAAAAGTCAGGGTTTTGAAGCCTCACTCAAATTCGGCAGCATTTCTGCTATGTGTAGGTTTTATTTTATTTTATTTAATGTAAAACGGCCATGAGAAACATTTCTCAAGTTATGAAGCAGTAATCCAGGCTAGTTTTTTAAAGTTTAGTGCCACAAGGTGATGTAGGTACCAAAATGCACCACAGGACTGTCCCTGGTTATTGTGGGTCCCTTCCACCTCCAAGGAATCCATGATTCCACTCAATGATTTGGCCTTCAGGCACTGGGCATTTGTGATCTCTGCCCATAAGACACTCATGGTATCTTGCACGAGGAACGGTCCCAGTGTGTGCAGTGAGAATTCTGAGGAAGGACCGCTGCTTCCTGAGGTGGTAGCAGAGGCATGGCGCAGCCCTGGGGAAGGCTGTTGCTGGGTCTGGGAGCGTGACTTGGAACTGGCGGCGGCGCCCCCATCCCCTGCCCCCGTCAGCCCGCGGCCCGCAGCGCCCTCGGCGCCAGCAGCGGGTCCTTCCCGCGGCCCCCCGCCAGGGGCTCCGACGGCCGCCAGGTGGCGCTGTAGCACCGCCGCCACGCGCCGCGGCCGCGTCCCCGCCCCTCCGCCATGGCCGATGTGGAGGACGGGGACGAGCTGGGCGCCCCCCACTCGCACCCGGGCTCCTCGGCCTCTAAGGCGGGCGGCCCCGACAAGATGTTCTCGCTGAAGAAGTGGAACGCGGTGGCCATGTGGAGCTGGGATGTGGAGTGCGACACCTGCGCCATTTGCCGGGTGCAGGTCATGGGTAAGCGCCTGCCGGCAGGGCCCGGCCCGCCATGGCCGCCGTCTCCGCCGCTGGGCGGAGGGTGCCCGCCCGGACAACCGGCGCTGCCCCGCGGCTGCCCTCCGTCGGGCGACGCGGCTTCCGGCCCGGTGTGGCCGTGCCCCTCCTTCACCCTTCCGCGCCCGCCCGGCAGCGAGGGCCGTTCCCGCTTCCTGAGGCGCCCTTCGCTCAGAAGGCCCCGGGAGGGCTCGGGCCGCGGTGCGCGCTCACCTCACCGAGGCCTCTCCCGCCCGGTGGGCAGCGCCTGTGTGGGCCGGGGCCGTCAGCCAGGGCGCGGCCCGCCCTGCGCGATGCCGGCTGCGCGGGCTCTGTGGGTGTGTGGGGGGGGGGGGTGGCAGGCGCGGTGCGGTGCGGCTGGCGGACGTGCCGGGGCTGCAGTGCTGCCGCCTGCGCTTGTTTTGAAGCAGTGCTGTGGGCGTATAGAGAAATACGTTTTTGCTTATCTTAGTACGACGTCTTTGGCGCTTTTCCCAAGCACCCTAATTTCTACTGCAGTTCAGCTCACATGAATATATTGAAAGGTTTACTGGAAAAATGAGGGCTTAGTTCATCTGATTTTAAAGCGGTTTTGGAAAGCAGTCTAACCAGTGACCAGCATTAGTGTTTTCTGATGTGTTTGGCTAGTATGGTATTTACCTGGGGCGTTTGAAAATCCTTTAAGTTCTTCTGTTATACCCGCATCCGTTTTTTTTTTGCTGTTGTGGTGCTCTGTGAGGCACAGCTGCAGTGGGAACCCCCAGCGGGGCCCATGCGCACAATCCTGCAGAGCTGCTCTGCTTTGAGCTCCCCAGAGAGGAGGCAGAACGTGCAGCGCAGTCATCTTCTGTATGTAGTTGTGCTGAGAACGTTCAGAGGAGCAGAGATGTGGACCGAAGTGAGGGATCGACCTTCTGTGTGTGTACAGTGAGCAGAGACTGCTGTGGAAATAGGAAATATCCTTCACCATCTATGAGTAGGCAGTAATTTTATGAACACGTTTTTCTTCTGTGGCATAGTTTAAAAATGAAGCCCAACTGTTACCCAGACATCTGATTTTAAAAAAATAATTTACAGTTTTTTGTTATTAGGCCACGGGACTGCTTTTCATCTGAAAGTAAGAGAAAATTCTGGTAACCGATCTGGGAGCAAACTAATTGCCAGAATGTGAAACTTGATCATTACTGCCTCGGGTTCAGCAGTTCCACACTGACCCTGCCAGACCCGGCCTGGCTCCTGCAGAGCTGCTGCAGCACAGCCCCCTGCATAGGCAGTGCCAGACCTATGCGTGTTTGGTTGTGGAAGGGAGGGAACTATTAGCCAGCATCATTTGCTGCTGGCTTAACTCCTTGAACTGATGTGAGCGAGCTAAATTTTGTCAAGCTGACACCCTTAGAACTGCAGTGTAGGACTGGGGACAGCTTATGTTGACATTGCTGTGGTTTGTGTCCTGTCTCTTAAAGTGCAGAGCTAGGACTGAGATAGAAAAGCTGACTTCTGAGTGGCTGCCAGTACCCCCCAGCTGACTGCCCAGCATATTGGGTGACTCCAGATCAGATTGCTTCCACGTACCATGGAATAGCATCTGAATGTTTCCTGCATGGCCCCTAGTACTGTGGAAGTTAAAACTACAGGAACAGACATCAGGAAGCTTTGTTTGCTGCCTTACTTTCATCTAACTGAGGAAGGGGCATCTGCTTCAGAGTTTCTGTGTTCTTTGTTCTGTATTAGCTGAGAAAATGAGGACAGAGAGGTGAATCTAAAATAGAGCTACTGGCGATATCTGGCAGAAATATTCAAATTAAAATTCCTGTAGCATGCTATGTTTTTGTCTTCTAGGGAAATGTGATCCAGCTGGTGACCTGCAGGTCAAGTCCAACCTGCAGGGCACTTGTTAACTGTTACCTTCTCTTTGGAGGAAACCAAGAGGGGTTTCCACTGCTTATGCTGCCATAGTAACTGAATGCTTTGTGTTGTGCATAGTATGTGCCTGCATGTCTGAGGCAGTTTGTGTCGGTGCAAAGGAGAAACAAAACCATTCTTCTGCTCTATATGTGTGGCACAGTACTAAGCCTGGAAGCTTCTCTTTCTCTGTGATTGCTGTATCTGTCATCCAGCCCTGTAGCCGTGGACTGGAGCTCATGAAGTACATATTTTTAATTGGGTATTTTTCCATGTTTATCTCTTGAGTTATATTATTGAATTGACCAGTGTTTAAAAACTTGTTTGTATGTGACTCTGAAAATTACATGCATGCTCCCGTTAAGTAAAGGTACTGTATAAAAGAATGGTAGCAGGAGGTGGGGGTTCTGATGAGAGATGTAGAGGCTAAAGAAATGAAAATTGTGAATGATTTCCTTAAAAGGAGCTGCTGACATCTGAAAAACAAAGTCCTGTAATTAGGGTTTGGCTGTGTGCTTGCTCTGCTCTTAATGTGCCTGAGTGCCTTGGCACAGACCTGCTGGTGGTTGTATCTGCAAAATGGTGAAGGCTTTTTTTCAGCAGAAGTTGAGAAAATACAAGCAATGAAACTTGTTGGGCAGTTTAGAGTCCTTCTGATCTCTTTCAGATAAATTTGTCATCTCATTCGCTGTTTGAAATGTGGGGGGAGTTATTTAATGTTCAGAGGCTGAAGTGACAACAAAATTAGATTTCTACCTTTTGAAATTGGTTTTAAAGTTAATTTTTTTCCTCTGTCAAGCATGTTCTTAAGATGGAATCTTGAGCATCAGATTGAGTCTTGTTCTTGTTTGCTTTTAGATGCCTGCCTTAGATGTCAAGCTGAAAACAAACAAGAGGATTGTGTTGGTATGTAGTGATTTCATTCGCTTGTTTTTAAGTTAAGCTTCTCTCAATAGGGTGCATTTCCATGTTTGAAAGGAATACTGATTTTATTAATGCTCAGAATCAAACTGCTGTTTTGTTATACAGCGTGTCATTTCTTTACATTAATAATACTTTACAGTTTATTTTTTGAGCACTACTAAATCAGCGTTAGTGCCAGGCGTGCTGTGTAGAGCAGGACGCTCTGGCGTTTGTGCTGTCAGCAGACACACAGCCGTGAGGTTGGAGTTCTCCTGACTGCAATTCAGCAGAGGATAACGCACGCCTTTGAAGTGGGCAAAGAGATGGCTCCTTTTTCCTTCTGGGATGTGTGCCAGAGGGCGTGATGGTAATACCCATAGAAGAATTCTGTTCTCAGATATATTTTTGTCTGTATTAAAATTGGTATTTTTCCCAGTGTTGATTCAGACACAGTTGACTCAGACACAATTGCTTGATTTTTTTTTTCAGTTTTCATTTGAAAAAAAGTAATCACTTGAGTTTGCTATAATGCTGTTTAATCACGAGCATACTTTACACTGCTCACCAACATATGCAAAAGCAAATTGTATCTCAATTCCAATATATTTAAATCGGAAACAGTGAAAATTGTCTCATATTGTTTGCTCTAAACTTTTAAGTCAACTCCTAAGGTGGTGGTAAAGCCTTCCATGCCCTTGTTCTTTCTGCTTTGAAGTGTATTGTCTCAAAGTTAATTCACTGTTGTTTCTGATGATTGTTTTAACCAGAACAGGAATTTCCTGTTTCAGATGCCTTGCTAAGTGGCTTCCGAAGGGTCATGTTTAAAATAAAACAACACAAAGTACAGCGTTCCTTCAGAAGCTTTGGTTGATGCTTTTCTATTTCATTAAGGAAAATGTGAGCTAATGAGGGACAAAACAGAGCAACTAATATTTATGAGTACATGGGCAGTACGTAACCATTTTGTTGCGTTGAAGAAATGGTAGCCCATGAATAACTTCTGATTTATATTGCCAGAATAGCTGTTTTGAGGCTATATACAGTGTCAAATGTTCTTCCTTGGTTTCACACAGTTTAAACGCAGCATTCCAGATGAGAATTTGGTAATATTCTCTTTTATGATAGTAAGTCGGTATTAATAGTGCATTGGTGATGTTCTCAAACGTGACAGTCAAAATGAAGCACTTACCCAGAGCAGAATTTGTACTCTCAGATCTGTTTTAGGTGCTTTATGCAGCAAGGTGAGAATACACGTGTGAGAGGATGTGTGACAGAGAACTGAGTATTGTCAGAATGCCCGCAATCATCCACGCTCAGTGGATAAGTCAGTGATGCCGCATTTTGTCTTTTTAAAGGATTTATAGGTTTGTGGTGGTCTTCAGCCTCTGAGAAGAGTAGCTTGGACCTTGCTGTGAGTGTTGATCAGACATCTGAGCGTGACTAGAACGTGTTCTTTCTTCTCTTTCAGTGGTTTGGGGAGAATGCAATCATTCCTTCCACAATTGCTGCATGTCGTTGTGGGTGAAACAGAATAATCGTTGTCCCCTCTGCCAGCAGGACTGGGTAGTCCAGAGAATAGGCAAATAAAAGCACTGGAAGTTTTCTGTTGGACTTGCTGGAATTGTGTATATCTTATGCCATACGCTCATACAGAGGAGTGGAACGTCTCAATCATGGCACGATGTATTCAGTTTACCTGAACAGTGTGGTTTTGCTGTGTGCTTTTTGCTGTGCTGGGAGGCAGTGGTGAGTCTTACTGCAGGTATTTCCGCAACTGAAGAACGAGAGGCACTGCATTAATAAATGTGTCTGTTATGATTTGAGTGTTAACTCTGTCAAGAGCATAGAAATGTGACGGTGCAGATTACACACCAAATACAGTTCATTTAATGTTTCTGCTTAGAGCAATGAATTAATTTGAAATGGAGACCTTTCTATTAAATCTGGTATGCTGTATAATTTAGTGTCTGAGAAATTATTTTGGTTTTGGATAAATGCATTGTTTTCTAAATAATACTGTGTACAAAAACATGATGAAGTTTTTTAGCAAGTATTTTGTTTTTTAATCTGAAATGAGTAGTGTGTGAACAACACTAGCATTCTCATGTAGGTTTTCTTTATGGCTTAAGAAAATTTGTTGCATCTCTGAAGTCTATTGCTGTATAATATTCTACATGTTTTCTGCAATCATAGTTACTAAAATTTAATCACATCTATGATTTTATATATTACAAGGGCACATATTGGATATCAGTTTACTAGCGGTCTAAGCCATGTTATTAGTTAGCTGTCTAATATGGAAAACAAAACCAACCATTTTAATGTCCCAAGGAAAGCGGGTACCAATTAAATCTAGGAAAATAACGTTAAATTGTGCTTTCCTCAGAATTCATTTATAGAAATTTCTTCATTGTTATTTTATTGGATTACGTGTTTGGTTTGGGATGTAAGAGAAAGCATTGTTTCACTGCTGTGGAAATCCTCAATATATCATCTTTTCCATTGGATCAGACCTGTGATTTTTCCTGCTCATATTGAAGTGCTTTACCCCAAATATCTGAAGTATTTACTATTAATCTGAATGTATGTTTTGTTGTTTTTTTTAAATATATGTATGTAACGGGGAGATTGAATTATTGTTCTTAAGTCTAACAAATTCAGACTTAATAAAATGGTTAATAAAGTTGGGTGGAATTGAAGCTATGTTATATACATATTCTTTTTTACTTAAGTTGAGATTAATTAATAACATTAGAGATTAATTCATTTCTCAGCAGATGTATTTCTATTTAGTTCTGTTTTAAGTATATTTAAAGAGAATTATCTCCATTGTGTAAAGTAGTTCCAATGGCAGTCTTTGATTTTTCTCATCACGCTTCCATGCAGAGTTCAGTGGGGTTTTGTTTAATGGTTGTAATCTTGTTTTTAAAATGTTTTGTATGTTTTAAATAGGGCTTTTATGTTACTGACAGTGTATCACACTCGTTGTCACCATCTCAGGAGATGTCTTTCTTAACATTTAAATAACAGTAGTAATGAAGTGCCTATAGCATTGGGGTTGTTGTGGAGTCTTTTGTCTTCATCTTTTGTATTTCTCTAAAGACATTCTTCCAAAAATAATATCTTCTTAGATATGGAAATAATTTACTACTTATTTTTCTCTGCCAGAATTTGGTCACAGATTCCATCCCTTAAAATCTCTTTTATCTAATGCCACCAGAGAACTTTTTCCTTCATTTCATTTGGGTTTGTGGGACCCTATGGACAGCAGCAGAGTAATTTTCACCCTGCTTTCTGTTCACTTGTCACATACGTGTCACTAATAGCTGAGAATTATAATTGCAGAAGAATCTCTGTAATACCGTTCTCTTCTGTTTAATAAATGCTGGTTAGATTTGGACAATTTCGGCAAATCTGACTGGAGTTTTCTCAGACGTGACCGTAATAATATATGTGTGCAAAGATGATATTGTTTCACTAAAATATTATTTTTAAGTGACCTTGTTTTACAGAAACGTTGTATGTTACAGTGTACGTTCTATAGAAATCAAGAAGGATCCTAATGAATAGAGCAGAATTATTTTTGAAGCTGTAAGTGTGTCTTTCTTGTGCAGGTAGCACAAACAGCGCATGTTTCCTTGATTTGCCTCGATGTGATCAATTGCTGATGTAAGGTGAAGTTCAGCTCAGTTAGCAGCCACTCATACTGCTTGTATTGTTTGGGCAATGGTGGCATTTTGCTAAAAGACCCTGCTGGAGTTTAGGACCTGAAATTAAGAGTTTTTTTTTTTTTACCTCCTTTCTTTTTGGTTCCAAGGCTACTACAGACGTGTTGCTGTGGACACCTTTTTCAGGAGAGTCACTCACAGAATTTGACATTATTTCCTCTAATTTTTTTTCAGTCTTCCTTGCTCTGCTAATTGCATTATTCAGCCCTTTATGTAACGTGCTCCTGCCCCATGCATGCATTCAGCTGGCAGAATTAGACGTGCTAAGCAAGGGAGTCGGATACTCTGCTGTGGAGTACACAGCTTTCTCATACATGTAGTTTGCGATGGATTATTCTTTCAATCACAGATTGAAAAGCACTCACATCTGTAATGTCATTTTCTTGAGGATAAGCATGAGTTATGTGTCAAATGGATTCAACGCAGACAGGATTGAGTAGATAAAAGCAAATTTATACCTGCACTACTACGCAATAGTAGAGTGACTGAAAGCAGCCAAGAAGGGCTGGCCACTTTTTGTAAGGATTTTGAGAACTGCTTGTTGTTACTTGATGTTAAGCCTCTATGATTCAACCCTTCAACTTGCTCCAGTTACAAAAATAGAAAAAAAGAGAAAAGGAAACTCTCTTTGAGTAGTTTCTCCCCGGTTCTACTGGAAAAATCATGGAACTGCTTCACCTGTTCTGTAATACTTATATCTAAAAACTGTTTTCGGAGGCCAAGTCAAAAGACTCCAGCAGAAGAGGACTTAACTGATGCCATACAGGAAGTTTTTCTTTCGAATAAAGGTGGGGCACAGACTTCCTGGTGGGTAGCTCAGTGAGTGTAGTCAAGTGGATTTTGGCTTCACTTGGTTATAATCAGCTTTGTGCCTTTGTTGATGCTGCCTCAGCCATGCACTACTGCCACCTTGTCTCCTTGTCATCCTGCTACTTGTCATCATAAGACAAGCTCAGCGGGAAAGTAGAGAGGCCACAGTATCATATGGAATGATTTGGCAAGACTTGGCCAGTCATTTCAAGTGTGTTTTTCCTTTTTCTGTGGATAGGAAATGAGCTCACAACTCCATGCTGCTTCATATGTAGGGATCATTATTTTTAGAGCAGCAGCAGATCTGAGCCTCTGCATGTAATCCGCTTTCTGTTCCTTCAGATGGAGTGGCATGAGGCATCAAGGTCTGCAGGAATATCTATGGATCTCAGACTTGTTGCTGTTGAGTGTAACTTGAGTTTGGAAGTGGGGCAGCTCAAACCTCTGAATGGTGTGAAAATTAGAAGCTCAGAGTCTGATAGCATTCAGTGTGTCGAGCAAAGTTGGCAAGAGGCTTCTCTTAGCTGTGTCTGGTTTGCCGCTGGGTTTGGGCTGTACTGTTTGTGTTAGAAGCAGCAATCATTGCATGTTCTCAGCAGCCAGCATCTGCCTACAGAGGGGATCATGGTACATCTAAACGTTATCAAGGTCCGTTCTGAGAAACAGCAGCTGAACTGAGTCTGTTTGGTGCTGCCAGTGAGAAGGTTTGCATAGGGTGTCATCCTTCAGCTATAGATAGCAAACTCAAGCTCCTTACAGAGAAACCTCTTACCAGTCACTTTCCACAAATGGTGCGTGTACCTAAAGGTACTTAGTGAAAATCCTTGAGAGGTATTTAATGCAAAAGCAGTTAGTCTCTCCGGTGCATTTGAGAAACGCACACACACCGCTAACAGGAAGGAGTGTAGGGCAGCCACAGCTCAGCTCTTGGGCCAGTTACTGATTTTGTCTAGCCAGGCTCTGCCACCCCAAGAGCTTGCCAAGATGTGTGACATGGGGGGGCTCGACAACCTGATTGCCAACACAGCCTATCTGCAGGCCAGGAAAAGTGGAGAAGGAGACACCAAGGAGATGCAGAAGAGACGTAAGAGCCTCTCACTGCCCAAGATTGATCAGTGTGGAGAGGTTAGGCAGTCCATTGCTGCTGACTACGAGAGCATCTGTGAACAGCAGCCCATTGGCAAGAGATTCTTCAGAGACTTCTTAGAGACAGTTCCAGAAAATTTGGTAGCTAGGGATTTCTTGGATGAGGTGTCAAACTGGGAGTTGGCAGAGGACAACATCAAGAGCAGTACCATGGAGAATATTATCACCAACTTTCTTAAGACAGGCTCCAAAAATTATTTGTCTTTCATGAGCTCTGACTTGGTCAGCAAATGCCAGGCAGCCACTGAGAAAGACTATGAGAACGTTGTACAGCTGGCTAGAGATGAAGCCAAAGTCTTCCTTCAAGGCAAGCCCTTCCAAGACTTCCAGACTAGCCCCTTCTATGACAAATTCCTCCAATGGAAAGTTTTTGAGAAGCAGCCAGTAACTGATAAATACTTCTATGAGTTCCGAGTGCTGGGCAAAGGTGGCTTCGGAGAGGTAAGAGCTGTACCTTTACAAAAGTGGGTCATCTCTCCCCTTTTGAGATCAGCAGATGGGTTTGAAAGATGAACTTGGTAATGAATTTAAACACATTCTGAAGTTCTGCAAAACTTTAGCCTCCAGGTTGTCCATTTCTCAGAAATTCACTGTATCTGTATCATATTGACTCCAGAAGCCTGTTATTGAAGAGCTGCCCTAAAAATTTTCTGTTCTGCATTTGCATTAGTAAAGATGCAGGCTTCTATACAAAAGCTGACGTGACTGTCTATATACAGTTAATTATTAGTGTTTTCCTTGGCACTGTTTCGGCCTGTGCTAATTTGTATACTTCCAGATAATTCTTATGTACAGTTTAAGGAATGTCACAGGTCAAGTTCTGTTTCCAAAAAATTATGAATAACATTACCTTTTCTGAGAAGGAAGAGAGAGATGCAAACTGTATTTACTATTTATTATGATGATCAGAGAATGGATCCTTCTTTATTTTATTGAATCATACAGTTCTATTGTTGGAGTCTTCAGGATCTTTCCACAGTTGTCTACTAGTTCTGAATAGAACAGATTGTATAGTTGCTTTTTCCTTACTTTCTCTGCTAATATACCCAGCCATGCGAGTTACCATCAGCATCTACTAATAGGCATCTGTGATTCCTCAGTTCCTGCCTATTACTGCTCTTGATATTCTAATCTGTACGTGTAACATTGCTGCTTTACTTTTCCATGTGCATCTTGCTTCTAGGTTTGTGCCATTCAGGTGAAAAATACTGGCAAGATGTATGCCTGCAAAAAACTAGATAAGAAAAGGTTGAAAAAGAAATGTGGAGAGAAGATGGCACTACTGGAGAAAGAAATCCTGGAGAAGGTCAACAGCCCTTTCATAGTGACATTAGCTTATGCCTATGAGAGCAAAACTCATCTGTGTCTTGTCATGAGCCTCATGAATGGAGGTGATCTGAAATATCACATCTACAATGTAGGACAAAGGGGTTTAGAATTGAACAGGGTCATTTATTACTCAGCTCAGATCACCTGTGGGATTCTGCATCTTCATTCCATCAAGATCATTTACCGGGACATGAAACCGGAAAACGTCCTCCTGGATGATAACGGAAACTGCAGACTGTCTGATCTTGGATTGGCAGTGCAAGTCAAAGAGGGAAAATCCATCACTCAGAGGGTGAGTAGAAATTCATTGAACATGGGCAGTGGGAAAGCAAGCTGTTCTATTTCTAATGCGTTGAGTCCAAGACTTAATTCCCCAGGATTTGTTGCTTGCTAAAGACCTTACGTGGTCATTTCATTCTAAGAGACAGGTGGTAAGAAGATTTGGTTAATTATGTCTTTGGACTCTATATGTAGTAAAGCAACTTCTCTTACACAAAAACAGAAGAATCAACTTCATCTGTTGTTTCTCTTAAGATAAACACTTGAACCACTCATTTTAGGGATGTTGACACAGCTTAAGTAATAGTACGTAGTCTGGGATTGAACCGATGACTTGTTTGCCTGGTGAAAATCGGCTAAAGAGATGAATCCCATTCTCAGTTTTTGTTCTTAAAAGATTCTGAGATCTCAGATTTCTCCTGAGTGGTGGTACTGATTGTATTGTGGGTGTTTGTGGTGCTGCACAATAAACAATTGTGAATTCTCCCCCTACAAATTCATTCCTGAAAAAATCAGCAGACTCAATGTGCATGCCTGTGTGTATGTGTAGGAAGACAGAGAAAGATAACCAACTGGTTTTTACTGTGTGAATTTCTGTGCAGCACCTCAGCTGTGCCTGTGTGGTCACCCCAGTCCTGATTATAACAGTCTCACAAGGTTTCCCCAGGAAAGTTGTACTCCTGAAATGAAAAAAAATTGTTTTTATCCTGACGTGCCTTAAACTCAAAGATGTACATAACCAGTGACTGTATCTAAAGTACACTAAGAATGTGAAATTGAATGTGGATGTTAATTGAAACAACATTATGAACTGCAGTAATTATACTTCCCACGTCTTTGAAGTGCTGTAAAAATTGAGTAGCATGGAGAGGACCTGCTAGTAAAATTTTCCATCGTGTTTGAGGTACACACATCTTTTCATGTTGTCACTTCATGCAATAATTTGTACTTGGAAGGATAGGTTTTCTTTCGACAATTAAAATTATGATTGCTTTTAGTTGTCAGTAAGAGATAATACAGAAACTGATGTTTTAAATAGGAGATTTTAAAATGAGGCTGCATAGTTTTAGATATGAAAATGCAGTTTCAGTGATAGCTAAGACAGATTTTCAAGTAGAACAGTTCTGTGCAGTGGTAATGTTTTGTTTATGAAGATGGCATTTTGATCAGAGAGCCCGAAGTATACTTGATCTATGAACCCTAGTATGCTTTGTGAATTACAGTTGCATGGATTTATTGTGATCAGTATATTTTTTTGTCCAGGGGCAGTGTTTGCTACTTGCAAATATGTGGGCTTTGGTAAAAGAAGAAGAAGAAAAAAAAATGTATTTAGAAGTGTAGAACCTCTTGTACTTATTACAATACAATCTCAAAAGCAGTAGTGGGCAAGATAGCTGTTCCTCCTTGCTTTTCATGACAAAGTCATCAGGTTGTTCTGTTGGTGGGCACTGGTTTTAGTAGCAGCATTCACCGTTACATGGACACTAAATTAGAGTATGAACTGCAGCGGATATACTCTGCGATTGCAGCATGTTAGAAGGAATCTCTGTTAACAGCAGCTTTGTTTTCTTTTTTTTGGGAACATAAAATCTGAGAGAGATGATGATGATTTTTTTCGTTTTGTGTTGTAGTTAGGAGGAACTTACAGTTACTGCTGCAAATATGAGCTGGTAATTACTAATGTTTATAGCAGTGTTGAACGCAGGAAGCTCTAAAAACACATTTACAAAATTTGAAGTATGTAACAAAATAAAAATGGTGCTGTTAAATTCGTTTGGTTACTAATTGCAGTTACACGCTGGCCTAACGTGGAGGGAGTTCTTATCTCCTAGCAAGCTTTTGGAGTATGGCTCCCAAATCATCAGTTCTTTAAAAGCCTTAAGAGAATATATTTTTATAGACACCTTTGGTTCCAAGGCAGATTTATGAATATAATCAGTTGCACCATTTTGTGAACACAATTTTATAAGGACAGATAAGCTAAGGCAGAATATCTGCCTGTTCTTCCCAGGTAAATCTGTGTTGTGCCCCAGGTACCGACTGCAGTGCCAGACATCAGAAGGCAGATTCCATATTCTGGGTGACAGTTTGACCTGATGGGGCAAATAACTTTCAGTCACTAATCGTAAGGAAAACACTACTGATCAATAACCTTTTTTTTAAATTTCCATTTATTCATTTGCAAAGAATCCTTCTGTTTTGATGGGATGCTGTAATAGCCTGGATTTCATTCATACCCCTGACATCTAAAAGCATTTATGACTTTAATGCCTTGTAACCATCTTTTATGAGGCAGTTCTTCAGTATACTAAAAGTACTGTTCTATTGCATGATGAGAATAAAATCCAGCTCTGCCTTAACCATGTTTATAAGCCATTCTGCTGCCTCAGAGTAGTCAACAAATAGCACCAGTACAGCACAGAGCTGCGGTTTAGCGCTGCAGTACAGCTGGTGGTCATGGATTTTCTTCTGTTCAAATAAATTTTACTTAGCCAGCCTTGCACATCTTAATGAAGAGTTGTGATTATTTGTTGTAAAGAAGGGAGACTTTTTTTTTTTTTCAAGGAGTGTTTGTTGTGGTCTTCCTGTAAGATGATGCACTCAAAAACAGGTTGGAGTCTTCTTCTGTCTAAGGACATTTTTCAAACTTGTTTGATCTTTCATTTCATTTTTCTTCATCACAGAAGTTTCAGTAGCATCAGCATGTTTTGCTGAAGTGGTGTTTCAGGGGAAGAAATATAATGTGCTTTCTGGGTCATATTTTAATAGTTCACTCCCACAGAACAGTTTTCCACAGTGCCATATCCCATTACTCAGTAAAGCTGCTTTTATAATGAGACTGTATTCATTTGAAGTATGGATCCTGCTTTAGTCTCTTAGCCTTAAAAGAAGAGGCAGAATGGTGACGTTTTAAGAGCACCTTCCTTCCTCCAGTTTGGCTTCTGCAGACAGGAGCTAAAAACATGCTTAAATTGAAGTAACTCTTGTTTATTTTCAGCAGCCAAAAAACTTTTCTCCCCAGTCACTCAGGGTTTTCTTCCTGAGTAATCTTTTCCTAACATCTCCATTTCTTCAGTTGTTCAGTGACTCTTCCTGGAGGATCCATAAATCCCCTTTGCAAATCTTGTTAGGTGATTAGATTATCATGGGGCACCAGTGGTAGGCTTGTTAATGAGTTCCTGTTTTAGACATTGTCAAGTTTTCAGTGAAAATTTCAGTGAAACTGTAATGTTTCTGAATTGTTTCCCAGCCAAAGATGATATTGGCTGTGCAGGGGAAGGTTCCATGAATTTTAGGTAAAGTCATCTTATAGTTTAACGTGTGATTATGCTACAGAAAAACTATTTTGTAGATCGTTATTTAAAGCTTAACATAATTGAAGAAGTAGCTCTGGTATCCTTTGAGTATTGTCACGAAAGGTACTCCATTTGGGAAATACCTATACAAACTGTCTGTAACTATAATACGTAAAATTACCCTACATTTGGAAGCAGAAGTTTATAAAGAGTTCATTGGATACCCAGCCTTAGTTTTTGCCCTTTCCTCTCAGGTATGTGCACGTACCTGTGCTGTCTACCTAGAAATGTGCATATGCTCACTTGCTCTGGCAGAGTTGTTACTGACAGCTCTGGAAACACAAACTCTTTGCCAAAGTTAATAAAATTATTCAGGATGTTAGAAAAATAGCATCATGACTTTTCATACAAGTGTGTTTGCAACATCTGTTCTGATGTGTTGATCGTATAATGTATAAAGCTGGACTGTGTGATAAAATTACTCCCTTTTTATACGTTGACATTGTTTTTCTGAAGTTGAAATAGGCAACAAAGAGAAACTGAGAGCCTTTTGAAGTTGGCTTTTACATAAGCAAAATGTTTTTTCCTAGCTGTGTACTCATTTGACTACCATATGCAGGTCATCGGTGCAAATGCACTTGAGGTTTTCTTGAGTCTGGTCTGAGAAACTGTAATGTTCATAGGGTGGATATTAAGGTGGTTTTTTTCCATTATGAGCAAGAGAATTTCTTCAAGAGCTTGCTAAATGCTTATGACTGATTTGGAAGTAGTTCTTTTTGCATAAGATAACAGTGAGGAGTCTCCATCTCTTACACCAAGTTTCTCTGTTTGAACTGTGTGACTGAGCATGCTTTTTCTGGAGGTCAGTACAACTTTTTCTCATTATGTGTCTTGAAATTTGTGTGTGTCAGAGTCAAATGCTCCTGCCCTTATCCAAAGGATTAGCAGAATTTAATTTCCTGAGAAAGTGAGAAAAGAGCAAGCATTTTCTTCTGTATGGTACCCTCATATGTTCAGTATATCCAGTTGTGGGGGGCTCGGTTCCATTTTTTATTTCATAAGCCAGTGCATATTTGCTATTCATTCTGGAACAGACTTTCTGCCCTTACTGGGTCTGGGGTTTGTATAAAGCAACTGTTGCGTGTAAGTTGTGAAGTTGGTGACGATGTGTGTGAGCCAGGGAGGCTGAATACAGGAAAAAAATCAGCATAAAATGAAACAGAAATATTTTTATAATATTCATAAAAATGCATTCATATCTTCAGAGGTTTCAGTCTTCTTCGTGGTCTTCCTGTGCTATGTTTTATATGTTTGAAGGACATAATAATATTTTTATAGTAAAAACATGTTTGGATTAAAATCTTACTCAAAATGTCCTTTTGCCCTCCTGTATGTTTGTTTATTATAAGATTCTATTTCTTAGGAAAACAAAAGGAAATCTATTTAGATGTTCCTGAAACTTGCAGCTTAATTTCAGGGCAGTTGAGAAATAGGGAGGAGGGTTCAGAGCTGCACAACGAAAAATAACGAAGCGTTTCTGCAGCTGCCCTCGGATCGATGTCACATTACGTTCCTATTCGATAAAGTTCCATAACAATTTCTTTCTTGGAGCTTTGAAGAAGATGGCAGCTCTTCATTTGTTCAGAATTAACAACCATTGCTGTGATCTTACAGTTTCAAAACAGCCGTACAGCTGATCACAAATACAACTGATTATATTTAGCTGGAGGGACTTCATTCTTAAAACTTTTGATAATCAAGTTGGTATGAAGTGCATTACAATGATAGATACTTTTGCTTTTTTTTTTTCCCTCTGAAACATGCACTTTACTGAATGGAATCTTGCCACTGTGGCTGCCGTTGTCACTTGAGAATGAAGGGAACAGAAATGATTTTGTGAGAACTTCCTGCATGCTGCAGTTTTAGAGGTGGCAGAAAGGTATTGTAGTCATCTAAAATGACAGGAATGCGGTGTGTCCTGTGCAGATCCTTTTCCTGCACAAGGTGTGCCACCTGCTAGATGTAGCTTTTCTTTCTGGGAAAAGCTATCAGGGTCCTTTTGAGACACAGCACCCGGGCACTTTGAACCTCTTTCTTCATTCAGTTTTATCTGATGGCTAATAAATACTGCAGTATGTGCCACGAAAAAGGAAGAGACGAGATTCCTTGTGAAGTTTCTAAAGCTGGTAGAAAGCTTAATTAAACTGTTTGAAGATTAGTATGCTATGTAAGTGCTAAATACTACTGTTTAATTTTAGCCAATTCTTTCCAGAATACTCTCTGATTAAATCATCTAATAGTGATTTATTTTAGTCAGTAATGTGCATTTTGTTGGGTAAGAAAAGGCAACATTTGGCTGATGATGTTAATCTTTAAGTTGTTCATTTGACAGCTTTGACCAGAAGCAGTGTAGCAGGAACTGTGAGCCGTAGGTTGCAGGGGTTTAGTGCTTCTGCTCATACTGGGCCATGTGTACAATTCCACGTACTGTGAGGAGTGTATTCCAGTTAACAAACATGTAATGACATGACACTGCATTCTTGCACTGACTTGGCTACATGGGGCCAAGTCTTCCTGGACTCATCTGTAGAGGTGGTCGAAGTCCTGTGGATTTCAGTGATGGCAGCCATTCAGGGGTTGCTGTCATTTGTGTTGCTTAACCCAGAGGCTGTGCCATCAGTGGGAGGCTGCTACCTGTGCCTTGCAGTCCTGTTCTTCCATCATGCAGGTGCTGAACATAATGTTTCTTTGATGTCCTCTCTTTGAGAAGGCCACCTACGCCTCGTGCTGCATGAGCATTAATTAGAAAGAGCTTCATAAAATATATATGGAGCTAAGTGGATGGAATATTTCTCATTTTTGATGTTGTTTATATAATATTCAACAATCATTAAAAAATAAAAGCATACCCATCTCTGAAATGAAGTATTATTTGCACGTTATAGATGGGAAATGTTCACCAGAAATTGAAAGAGAAGCAGAGCATTGCACAAAATTAGAAGGAAAATTGTGTCACAGGAATAATAAAGAACTCTGGTAATGGTTGTATACTAATTGTGTAGTTAGGGGGCAGTACCAAATGTTTTAACTGTCCCATATGCTCAATGCCTGTAGTGTGTGACTGCTTCACTGTCTGTAAAAGCATGCGTTTTCTGATGGCAGTTCACAGGATAGGTACATTAGTGGGTTTGGCAGTGGGGATCTGAGGCAAAGATCATGATGTATGTGTAGTCACACCGGGAGCCAGTGGGGAGATGCTCTTGAGTCCAGAGATACAGTTGGTATACAGTGTGCAGCTGCCCTTCCTCAAGCCGTTATCCCTTTCGTTTTCATACAGCATGAACTGAACTGAAGAACATGCTGTAATTGTGTCTACTTTCTTCTCCTGTGATGGAGCACAGGAAAGCCTATCACAAGGCTTTCTCTTTCACTTGTGCAACTTATGGTGATGACATCAGTGATCACTGTCATACAAGCTTAAATTAGTGCAAAATGGTTGTGGACTTTTTTTTTTTTACTACTTCAGTTAGTGACTTTGATCCCAGAGATAAATTTTGTTTCCTTTTTTCCTACTTAATAGCAGAAATGAGGTTTTGTCCCATTTTGGTTTCAACTGTATGGATTTTGTTAAGACAGACAGGCTTTCCCAGCTAAAATTATGTCCCTCTGTGAAAATGAAAGAAAAACCGTCAATGTTGAATTTCATGTGAACCTGTGGGATTCGTGGACTTCTGAGTTCCCATGCAGTTTCCATCATTATTTTTTTCCTGGTACTCTGAACAGACTTCTTTGTGTTCTTCTGAACCAGCAGCCCATCAATTTGTCTAAAAGTCAATGGAGTCTTTCCCTTTGGTAAGCATTAACAATATGCTGAGGTCTTTGCTCAGTGAGACTTTTCAGAGGTGCGGTTTGTGCTAATTAGATTAAATGTTATGTTCTTTTAAAAGATAGTTGCCTAGTCATTTGGTCAGCTGGCTGGTTACTGCAACAACATGTAGTAAGAAAGTATGGAGGAACTCTTCGTGCCTAATTCTCCTCACAGTGACTGCGGGGGGAAAAATGAACATTGCAGAGTGAATGGCAGAAGAATATCAGTTCTCTGCATCTCAGGCCCATGAAGTTATGTGCAGAGAAGAATTTTCTGTGGTCGGTCTCTTCATTCTTGCAGGGTGTGTTCAGGCGGTGCTGAAGGAGCAGAGGAACAGCTGGAGGAGAGAACAAAGCCGTCAGTGGCACCCCTTGGAGGAAGGATGGACTGAGCCCCAGGAAACAGCTGATAGAGCTAAACTCAGCTTGTTTTTTTTCCTCTGTTCAACAGTTCTTGTGCCATGGCAAACAAAGGACAGACGTTCTGATTTGTTATACTGTTTGCTTTGTGATATCAATTGAGTTTGTTTTGCAGAGATCTGTGGGAAAAGCTAGAGGGATCTAAATCGCATTTCTCCCCATTTGCCTGTTTCTGTGATAATGAAAACTCTAGAAAGAAAAAGAGACAGCTCTTTCTTTTTTCTCTGTATTTTTAAGAAGCTGGGATAGCAATGCTGTTAAGAATACTTCTCCTTCTCAGGACAGTAAGCTGAATAGGATGGAGGGGCAGAAGCTGCACTGTGCGCCTCATTCTGCTGGCAGCCCAAGTACCCTCGTACTGTGAGCTGTGTACTGGGAGCCCAGTGCACTTAGTGCTTCTCGGGATCACATCTTATGTTGTTCAAAGATTATAATTATGTGGCTTTTAAAAAATTTATACAGAATCACATTTCACTAAAGAAATAAGGTATCCTTTCAGATGACTCATTTCTGCTGTGTCCTGTCAAACCACACTGAAAGCAACAATTCCACCTAACAAAATTTCTTTGCTAATGTATTGAAGGACAGCACTTGGTCATTACATTTTAGATGGTTATTGAAAACTTGCCTTTTGGGTTGTTCTCAAGGCAGGGAAATTGAGAGAAGTAGATCATTTAATCCTTGTCAAAAACAATTAAATTAAAATTTATTTAACAGAAAAATAATATTTTTGCATTTCAGACAGTGTATGCAAATAAAGCATTCTGCTCACCATAACAAAAGAGTGTTAGATGCAGAGTAAGCAAAAAATGGCCAGTGTTGCACTGACTGAGCTTGGAAAAGCTGTGTGCATTTACAGTGGGATATGATTCTGCTTTCTGTGGGATATTATAAAATGCTTCGGCTCCTAGTGAGAGTTGTAGAGTTTTACAGCTCCATTCACTGGGCTGAGAACGTGCTTCTTTGATACCTGCCTAAATAAACCTTTCCTGAGTCATTGAGGCTGTCCTTCGTGCTGCCACAGGATCTCTTCCTTGTAAGATGATAAGAGTTTTGACATCTTGTTCCTAGTAATGATTACTGCAGGGATGTGAGGTTGTAGCTTCCTTCCAATGCCATCTATTCCTCAAAGATACAAGTAAGTCTTCATTTAAAGGGTTTATTTTCTTTCAGCTCTATGGTTGAATAGTTTCTGTGTTCCTTGTTCTGCATTTAAATACTTTGGGTTTTATCAACTTTCTTCCTAAATGAAATATTTTGCCAAAGCTCTGCATTTTGAGCTAGTGGCAGAGGACTAAAATTTAAGCTCTTTTCTACCTTTTTTTTCCATATTACTTAATTTAGGGAAAAAAAAAAAGTTGAGATATGCATTTCTTCCCACTTAAAGATCACTGTTCAATACTTGTGGAATGTCTCTGTTTTTAGTGAGCTTTCTTTGGGTTTTCTTTTTTTTAGGTTTTTTTGTTTTGTTTTTTGTTTTTTTTTAGTTTTGGGAGTCATGAGATTATACTCTTGCTATTTCTCCACCAGTTCCTTTGCTATTAATCCTAGAATTAGCAATAATTTTCAGGATGGAGAGAGATTTATTTTAAATTTAGGTTCAAGTTTTGATAAATGTTCATCAGACAAACAGTTCACCTGGAATAGTTGGACATATCAGAGGAGTGTTTATTTCAAGATTTCTCTCAGACTGAGATGGCTCAGCTCAATAACAGCTCAGAAGATTTCAGTGATACCAAATTTAGAGTGTTGAAGTTCAATTTTTATTCACACTCTAACCCATCCACCATCTCAAAGAAAAGCATCTGTTGATCCATCTCTGTTTTCCATTAAATTGCTCTCATGCAGTGTTTCAGTCTGTATTCTCTTGCTTTCTCTGTTTCTAAGGATCATGTCAAATCACAGTGTTCTGTATAGTGTGACTTACTGAAGGCTATATATGGAAGGTACATATGGAAGAGAGCGATCTTACTTGGCACCTTTTTCTTCTGAAAAGCCACCTGGGAAAGAAAGGAGAGGCAGTCTGGGAGGGAGCTCTCCTGAGGCACCTTGATGGCCACAGGGTGACATGCTGACTTTTGAAATGACAGATTTATCCAGTTCCCGTATGATGATGCTAACTTGCAGCAAAAGCAGTGTCTTGTCAGAAAGTGCTGTCAGGGCACCTTTTAATGTTGCTGTGATCCATCAGTTGTGGAAGGCATTAGTGCCCTAAAACCAGCTCTATCTCAGTAAAACTGTTTATTGCTTCCCAGAAAAAGAAGCAAAAATATTCCAGAAGCGTAATCAGTGACTGTATTCTCTAATGCACAGTGAGCTGTTGCCATCCTTTTGTACCAACATTTCTCAACTGTTCTCAGCCCCTCTACTCCCTTCCAAGTTTCTTGATCTTTGGCCAGATGGGCCGGGGTTCTGCAGGCCATATTGAAGCACTTCTCCTTTCTGTGTGGCAAAGTAATCGCACATAAAAATTGAATGCTGTCGGGATATCTCTCAGTACTAACTCAGATGAATCCAATGCAAACAGTATAAATTATGTCAGGAATGATTTGGGCTGCTGTAATGGCTCCATTGAACTTCTGTGGTTTTACTGAGGGAGGTAACAGTTCATTTTTAACCCTTCCTTTTGCTTTCAACCTGGCTGATATTTTTGTTTTTTTCTTCTTTCACTTCTATGCATCAATCAAATTAAGGACTTCGCTTTATATCTAAAAAACATAACATCCTGCAAACATAATTTACTGTAGCATATATGCCATCATACGAACTGGCATGAGCTGAAGTTCGAAGTGGCACATTACTCAGAAACTAAAATTTATCTGTCGGGCTATTACTCATTTCACAAGCATAGTTTGCTCAGATGAGCTGTAGTTTTAGTTGCACCTTTCTCACTCTGTTTTGCTTCAGAGTGAATCTCTGTCACTAACTGTGTTGTGGTGATAGTAATGATGACCATCGTGAGTACATCTGGGGGGATTTTACACAAGCATTGTATTTTCATTTCAAATGGTAATACTACAAAAGTTCAAATAACTTCTGACATAGTTATCAGCATTAGCTGAATCTGGTAAATACATGAAATGAGGTCTAGAATTAGATATGGTAGAGTCAGTTGAGAGAATGCTTTGACTGAAGTTTCATATCCTGAGTGATATAACAGTGCATCAGAAACTGTATAGAGAGGCTCATCTCCCCTTCCGTCCCAGGTAGATCAGCTTACTAAAGAGGCAGCAAGAGCTGTTTTGAATAGTGTGGAATCTGTCCCCCAGCTGGGAATGTGCCAGGCCTGTGCTTGGGAGAAGGCAGACAAATTCGCCTCTCAAAGAGTGGTCACCACTTCTTTTGGAGGCTTGGTTAGTCCTTTCCCTTATTCAGTGAGCTTTTTCCAGTCAAGCAGTATGAACTATTTTTTTCACCTAGATATAAGTAACGTAGTAATTACAATTATCTTCGGTTTACTTTCATACAGTGGTTTTAAGAGTTTTTCTTGACCCTTGATGGTCATAGTTCCTTGCAGAAGACAGCAGGGAATGTGACTGATAACTTCCCACCACAGCTCAGCTGCCAGCTCCAGGAGAATGTTCTCTCTGGCAGCAATCCCCTTGTTGGAGCAGAGTTGTAACCACTGAACAGGAAGGGGGCAGAAGATTGCCTGATTTTTGTCCTTTTTCAGTCTTTTCAAAATGATCACTAGCTGTATTTACGAGACAATGTTCTTCAGCAGGAAAAATGTTAAGATGAAAGAAGACGCAAAGATAAATTTTAAAAGAAACCCCTTTATGCAGAAATTATGTAGATGTTTCACCTTTGAAAAATGCATTTAAAAGTTTTTCCATAGGCTAAGACGTTTAAAGACAGAAATAGTCCATGTGCTAAAACATAGTTGTTCCTCAGTTTCTAGATACATAACCAACCTCTCATTTGTATTACTAATGTTTTTTAAATTATGGACTATTTAATTATTTGTATTTCATTATTGACATTGTGTAATAAGTCTGTCTGTATGTTTGCTGTAGGCTGGGACAAATGGTTATATGGCTCCAGAAATCCTGAAGGAAGAAAGTTACAGCTATCCTGTGGACTGGTTTGCTATGGGATGTAGTATTTATGAGATGATTGCTGGGCGAACACCATTCAAGAATTTCAAAGAAAAGGTTGATAAGGATGAGGTTAAACGAAGAACTCTGGAAGATGAGGTGAAATTTGAACATGCCAACTTCACAGAGGAAACAAAAGATATTTGCCGACTGTTTTTGGCTAAGAAACCAGAGAATCGTTTAGGAAGCAGGTATGCCTTATTTCTCACATTCTGAAAAAAGCTGTATTAATGCCACAAATAAAAATATTTTATACAAAATGAGGTTAGATTTACCCTTTCTACAGAGTACTCAATTTTCTCCTTCATTTCCAGGAAGAGAGGTGGAAGTTTTTGAAGATAAAATGGAAATAAGGAATGTTGTTGCAATACTGTAATTGTCCATCTCCACCCCAAACTACTCACAGGAATTCTTTTATCAGCATTTTGTGGGGTCAGACTCTGTGCACTTCTGGGAGATGGGAGCGGCCCATTTCTCTTACATCTTCTTTCCTAAAGGCAGAGGGTATTTAAGTAGATACCTGCATCTGTGCTAATGTAGACTAAATGCAGAGTCTCTGGCTATATCACTTACAGGAATTATGTGGGCAGAAATCCAGATCTGCAGTACAGATTTACTGCCCTGCAGATGCCTAACTTACAAGGCTACGTCATTGGCTTCTTACTGAAGAGACCATTCTCTTTACTCCATGGCTTTTAAAAAAATCTTGTAGAGGTTCCTGATTTTTCTGACTCATTTCAGGAACAAATAAGAGGAAAAGAATATTGAGCACACATTTGTGTAAAACAGAGTGGGTTTTTTGACTTCATTGATGGCTTTGAGTTGATGAATACTGATGGATTTGTCCCTGACTTAGCAATTTGGTCAAGTCTGATTCAACAAGTCTGAAGCAAAAGCAGCAACAAAGTATTCACTTAAAGTAACCGCATTCCCTTGGCCCAACTACAGCTATTCTGCCTGTTTACTGTTGCGTTAATTCTGAGCAGTACCAGAAATGTACAGGCATAAATAATTGCACGGATCATTTTTAAGGTACTTTAAAAATGTTGTGATTGAGATGTGTTTTAAAAAATGTTCGGATATATACCAAGTCTTGTCATGACAGAATAAAAGCATTTATGTACGTCTTAAATAGGGAGGTACTATTCAGGACAGCTCATCCTTATGTAAAGATTAGCACTGTAATTCTAATAAGGACAATAAGACCTTGGGTTATCTACATAAGTGCCTGTTGCATAAGTTAAAGCTGCTCAAGGACAGCTTTAATTTGTACACCTGACCTTTTAAAATACCTCACTTTTTTATTGAAGACTTAATGCCATTGGTTAACTGAGGAAATAAAGTAGCCCTTTTTCTGTGCTCCAGTTTTTTGGGATTGACATCTCTGTAGCCCACGTCTTCCTGCATGTACAATGATTTTCTTTTTTTTGTGGAGGAATACAAAACTGACAGAGTTTAGATGAGCTCATTTGTTCTTTCTTCTAAGTTACATAAACATGCAGTTCACAGAGGAAGAGCTCAAATTCATCTGCTGCTAGTTGGAAGATGCCTCAGTTGGTTCCAGTAGATGGCGTTCCTGTAGCTTTATGTTTTTAAACTTTTTACGTTTCTAGTGGTGACAGAAAATACATCAGGAAGAAAAACACCACGGCAATCCATACTGGAGCCTTCCCCAACATCTAATGCTGTTTGGTTTATGTTACAGAAATGAGAAGCAAAATAAAGTGAAATTTTTGTGAGTACATCTGTCTAATAGGATTGTCGGCACTATTAGCTCTCTAGTGTCACAGGGCACTAATTAATCTGAGCAGCAGCTCTAATGCCCTACAGGCTAACAGCAAATGTAAATAAATCACATCAAGCTCAAGAGCTGTACAAGTACATGGTATTATCACTAGCTAGTTAAGCTAAAAGATGATTTTACAAGATTATATATATGCAGAGGCCGTTATCTCTGTTGGCTTAATCTATACTTCAATAATTATCTTCATATAGCTCGTTTGGGTTGAAAATGTCATTATTTCATTGGGCAGGGTATGAGGATGGCAGCATCTATCGTTCTTCAGGCTGTATCTTATCATTGTGGTCACGGTGGAGTACGGTTCTTAGTGGCTGATGATGACTTTCTCAGAGAACTAGGCAGCAGAAGCACAGAATTATGGTTTTCTAAGGGAGCTGAAAAAGGCAGCTGGCAGTTTCATCTCAGCTGTGCCTCATTACAACCAGGGCAGGCCAGAAGCACGGCAGGGAGGCTTATTAGGCAATGGCAGTAGTGGCAAGCCAGAGAAACTGTTCTGTAAACATATTATAAGGTCTTAAAGATTTTCTGTGGTCATGCAGATCTGCTACTTCTGCATGGTGCTTCTTCACATCTACAGTGATAAAAAGACTAAGGTTTGCCTTAAATCTTGTTCGTAGAGCATTCTCTAGAAATGCATGAGGGCTTAAACGTTTTTTGCTAAGTATTTTTGCAAGGAAATGGAGAAAGACAACAGGAACAATAGCAATTATAATTTCCTGAAATTAAGAAAAAATACATTTGTTTACATTATCATTTTCAAGACCAGTGAATAAAAAACAAACAAAACCAACTACAACGAAACAACAACATAGGCATGAAAAAAGTGCAGCAATCTTCCCTGCTCCTCTTTTAAATGTAATTCTAAATACAAAGTTGGTATGACTTGGTGCTAGAGTTACATTATGGGCAAGATGCAAATCTAAAGCTGTGGTCATTGATCATGCTTTAAGGACCATACATTTGAGGCTCAGATTATTCTTAGGCTCATAGACGGGCTTGTAGGATATGCTACAGTGAAAGAATTCACTGTTTCTGTTACATCAGAAGTCATCCCTGAGGTCTGCAGTTACTCTTTTTAAAGTGTACCTAAATACATGTGTGTATTTACAGTGGATTTTATTCTTGGGTTCTAAAGATACTTTTAAAAAATTGTCTGTGACAGAGGTGCACATACTCTTGCTGATGCCATAATTTGAGTCCCTTTGCTCATTTATAAGAGTAGATCAATTAACTGACTTGCTAAAGCTACTTAACTGGGCTTTGCAGAATATTTTTAATGTAAATGCATGGTTGCTTTAAATTAAGAGAACAAATGCCGTTTGTCAGTTTCCTGTTCAGACTGTTTTTCATCAGTCAGTCCCAAGATGTATTAAACCAGACTACCCCAGTCTGGAATTTACTAGATATTCTTATCCTTTTAAGTCCAGAGCCAATCACTGGACTTCTTGTTGTTGAACACTCAATCCAATACTTCCTATTGCCATCCTGCAATCTCTTTAGTTCTGGTTAAAGTAGATCTTTGGATATGGGTATCTCAGTGTACTGCCAGAAGCAGCGCTGCTGCTCTTGTGTGGTACCTTGCCCAGACTAATTTACCTTGAGAGGTAGAGAAATGAATAATGGGATCGGGATGGTTTTGGCTGCTTAACTGTGCTTACACTGTTCAGCGTCCCACTGTTTGAATATGCTTGAGCTGTGTGTGATTGCATTGCTTTGTATATATATAATATATCCTTAATTTAATGTGCTCTCATGTATACAACACAGAGATACTACTGGAGAGCAAAATACTGCAGTAATTAACAATCTTTTGCCTTATTGCAGAAGTGAAGATGACGACCCAAGAAAACATAGCTTCTTCAAAACAATCAATTTCCACAGGCTAGAGGCAAACCTTATTGACCCTCCATTTGTGCCAGATCCATCAGTTGTCTATGCCAAAGATGTTGCAGACATTGCTGATTTCTCTGAAATACGAGGAATTGAGTTTGATGACAAAGACAAGAAGTTCTTCAAAAAATTTGCGACGGGTGCTGTCTCTATACCCTGGCAGGAAGAAATCATAGAAACTGGACTGTTTGAAGAACTGAATGATCCTAACAGGGTAGATTCTGGCGGATATGCAAATGGAGGTGAAGCTAAGTCAGGAGTTTGTTTGTTGTTGTAAATATCAGATTGTTACTGAAAAGATTAGAAACAACCTCAGAACTTTCCATATTCTGACACTGCTTCAGAAATTCAGTGCATCTGTTTAAGAAGAACTAATCGGTGTAATATGGCGTTGACATGCTATGTAGACCACAAGCTGTACTGACCATATTATTTTCCTTTGTCCTAGCAAAGGAGATAATTATTTTGTTTTACTGGAGACTTAATCAAGATGAAGGACCATATTTCTCTAAAGAACTTAGAATGATAGAAATTCTGAAATACAAAAAGCAATCATAGAGTGAAGATGCATCTCCTTTGGAAAGTTACTGACTTTACCATTTTGAATACAATAATTTATTGGCTTTCTGTCTATTTTTCATGTTATTTCTACTAATCTTTCCTCTTTGTCCTACAGTTTTCAGGACATACTTTTTAATTTTCAGGTAATATTAGACAACAGAGCTCAAATACTATGTCAAACCTGGATGCTTATTGGTTAGCCAGTCTGTTTTGTTTTCCTAATTTCTGCTAGATTGTTAGTTGGTTTGATTGTCAATAAATGTAAAAGAAGGCTTTACGGGTGGCTACAAAATGGGACCTTCAGGATCAAATTCTTTCAAAGCTGATTTTAACAGAGTGAAGAGAAGAATGCACCAATTTAATTGAATCAAGTGTTTAAGCATATTATGTATTTATAAGTGAACATCCATTCTTTCTGACAATCAATTTCAACCTTTTATCAGGTCTCCTGATAATATTTCTGTATTTTGCTGATAAATTAAACTACAAATAGACTAAAGCAACTTGTAACTGGCTCTTGACAAGAAATATATTTTCATGTAATACCGATATTAATTCAGTCACAAATATAGAATATATATATGCAAGTTGACACCTTTATCTTCAGCCATTCATTGATTCTTATGCAAATTTTGAGTCATCTTTTTGGTTTTTAATTTCATGACAATCCACATAGAATTGAAAGCATTTAAATGAATACTTGCTAATGTTGAAGTCTATTATTTGTGAATTGCATCCTATTGTTTTCTCTGGTAAGAAGATAATAGGTAGTAGTTTTTTTCTAACAACTTCTAAATTTGATTATGTATGTTGTTTACTGTCATCTGTCTAGCTATAGTTTCCATTGACTAAGGTGGAATTAGAGACTGCTCTGTTTGTTTGAGTCCCGGAGGCTGCTAATACTTTTTTCTATCTTTCATAGAGCAAACATCCTTCTCAGTTCAACTATTTATTTTGTATAGACACTGCGGCTGTTCAGAAAGAGAAGTAACAATAGATAAGCTGTTTTCTATAATTATATCTGTTGTGCAAACATAGCTTCATTGATTATTAATAATCTAATACCTCATTCCAAATGGTGCAATAAAAAAAAAATTCTTTAGTATTAAATATTTTAAGTGCTTTAGTCACAGCTAATAATGTGTTGGAAATACATTGTGGTGTTCTTCATTTTCTGTACAGAGGATTAAGCTGAAAAAGAATTGTTCCTTTCTTTCCTTTTAAAATTGCTTTTCCAATGTTTTATATTTATACTTTTCAAATGAAAAAAAAATCATGAAAAAGAGTGTTATTTAGCATTAGTGGATAATTCTGTTCACAGATTGTTGTGAATCTGTAATTGTCTGCTTTTGGAAGGGAGACTTTCTGTCAAATAGTGTAAAAGGATATAAGCTGAATTCTAACTTGGGGTTTTAATTGAGAAGGATGATTTTGAAAGATTGTGAAAATCATAGGAGGTTGAGAGGCAAGATAGCCATGTGGATCTGTCAGGGTTGTATGAAGCTAAAATATTTCTTAGTTTAAGAAACTCAGGCAGAAAACTTCATTATGTATTCATTTCAACAGCAGCAGTGTTATTACAGCTAGGAGAGGCCTAATGGTGCCAGTGGCATAAAGCATCAAGCTTTTGTCCTGAACTGCTTTATGTCTCACAACCGTACAGATGCTGCTTCACAACTTCTCTGAGGCCATAAACCAGTGCTCTGAGTTGGCTGTAGTTTTTCTAGCACATAAATGACTTTTTCAGTATACAGATGTTCCCATATGGAAAGAAGTTACATATAGACAGAACCAGAATTTAATGTGATGTTAGTCATAAATACCCTGTGATAGCACATGTTGCAAGTCTGTGGTTTTCAAAATAGATTGCAGCACTGAGGTTTGTGAATTCAGGATATCATCTGTGCATAACATTTTGTTACTTAGTTTTTGAACAGTTGTAGTGGCAATAAATCCCAGCAACATCTTTATCAGTGAGATGCTATAATGTTAAGTGGTCCATGAATCGTTGGAAGAAGCACATCAGTAGTCTGATAATGCACCATTTGGCATTGTATTCCAGAGAAGAAAATGAGTTAGACATTATTGGTTTTCATTTTCTGCAGTTCTCTATTTCAGAAGGTGGACAATTTGTATTTGCACTGTGAAGAGGTAGAACAGAACAAATGTTAGAAATGTATTTCTGTTAGCATTTCAGTGCATCTTTTAAAAATTAATTACAGCTTCTTTTAAGGACTCTGAAAGGCATGATTCTTTGCTTCTTCCTGTTACTGTAAAATTCTTTGTTACGCTTTCAGGAACACAGTTACTTTTAACATCTTGTTCCACCTTAAACCAAAGGCCGCAATCCTGAAAGACTGACACCTACGATGAACTGTCTTAGTGAAGCCAGTGATACCACTCGTGTGAGTAAATTGAAATTTTTGTGCAATTGTGTGAGATCAGGGCCTAAATCAGAAAAACTGGCTGGGTCGTTTTGTAATAGAAGGATAGGTAGATGTTTACAATAGAAAATGGGGAATGAAGTTGTGGGAGGAGAATAATCTTGAGATACTTCTGGCAAAAGTAAATTATATAATTTGAATTCGCTTCTTTTTTTTCAAGCTGTCTTTCTCCTCCTTCTCCAGCTTTATGGCACCATACTTGTCTGCCTCTTCTGCCTCTTTTCCAGGCGTATAAAATGCATTTCAAGTGCTAATCTAATCTGAAAAACTGAATTGTGAACTCTATTGGATTAAACGCAATCCCTCAAAGGCTACTGCGTATCCTGGTCACTGCAGTGACGGTTGTTATGGTGCTTTATAAGACAAATGATGCTGTCTTTCCTGCCCTGTTTTACATACTACTGCTATTAGGAGTACTTGATAATTTTAATTGAAGTAGGCTGAAATGGGAGGTTCGTAATAGCTTGAAGTCTACTCTTATGAGAACATCTTGTACATTACCATGGCCAACACGGAAGAAAGGCCATTAGCATAGAGGGAATGTAAAAGAAAAAGCTTTCCACTGTATCTCAAGTCCAGACTTTCATTGCTGCCCTCCCAGGTACCATTACCCCCACCAATCTCACTGAACCCAAAGAGACAAAATAAGTTTTAGTGTTAACCTAATTAAATCATTGTTCACTGAAGGGCAGTGAAGCTGATGAAGGGTCTAGAGCACAAGTGTTATAGGGTGCGGCTGAGGGAATTGGTTTTGTTCAGTCTGGAGAAGAAGAGGCTTTCCATTTCAAAAGTCTGAATAAATGCTCAGTGTTCATAAGGGAGGGGAAGTCTCTTAGGCAAATCTTGCTGTAAAAGAGGAAGAGCAAAAACACAGGGGTGTAACTGCAGGTACCTGGATCCATGGTATATGAGTAGATAAATGGTGACATCTGTGTGCTGCACCACTCACATGAGTTTGTTTCCCTTGCATGACATTATGTTGTTCTTAAACTTATCACCACATCTGTATCCTTATCTGTCATCTACAGAAGGTTGGCACAATTCTGAATGAAGCCATTAACTTTCAGGGAAAGTTAGTCCTCTAGCTTGGACAGACAAAGTGTGCCATTTAAAAAAAAAAAAAAAAAAAAAAAAAAAAGCTGGGAACAGCCTTTCAGTGTGCTCCAACAGGTGAAAGACTTTGGGGGGAAAAAAGTATAGGAAAAAAACACAGGTATCCCTCAAAGAGCATCTGGGTATATTAGGTCTTTTCCTTTCCCTCTGACATCTTTGGAGCAGCTAAAGTGGTTAATTCTTCCCTTTGCTGTTGCCCACGTGCTCGCACAATTGGTTCTAGTAGTTGTTCTAGCCTGTTTGTGGTCTTTGTGTATGCTTCTCAATGCCTGAGCTTTGTTAGTAGGCCAACTCCTTTCAAGTGCTTTGGTTTCTGATTAATGTACGTAAACAGGGTGCTATTACAACATTTGGTATAATGGCTTATGAGGAATGAAAATTTTCTTTTTTCTTCAGTGCACAAACATTGCTTGAAGCTAAACATAACTAATTAATTTTGACATGTTTTATCAGAGCTGTTCTTTGCCAAGCCTCCATGTTGGCCTATATGATTCATTCAAGTTGTTCTGACAGTTATATTGTACAGAATGGAAAGATACAGCACGGCTGAACTCACACTGTACGCATATCCTAATGATGGGAGTTCCTCATGGTGAATGTTCCGGTGATTCATGTTTTTATAAAGAATGCCAAAGGGATGACTATGGATATATCAGTTGTCATAACTTGTAGTTCACTTAACAATAGTGGAGTAACTGTTTAAAAAAGCAGCTATTGTACAGGAACGTTTAGCTAGGTTTGCTTTGCAAGACTTCATGCAAGCATGACATAGGATGTGCTAGACATGTCTCGTGACTTCTGAATCGCTGGGGTAAAAGTTCCAGTGCAAGTAAGAACAGATTTGTTGAGTGGTCGTGTCAGCACACATTCACACAGAAATACATGCTGTTCTGACTGGATGTTCACACATGCTGTTCTGACTGGATACCTTTTGAACAATTAAGAAAGCCAGTTATGAAAGCTTTCTTGTAACTGCTAGTCTGCAGTATTCAGTTACATGTCCCTCTGTGGAAATACCTTCATAGAGCTACAATAAGCTAAATTGTTCAGTCTCCTGGGCTTCTCAAGAGGAGGCAAAGCAGAATGTAGTCATCGTAGTGGTTGTTTCTGAGGGCTCAGCCTGCTTCTGATGCCATCAGTGTGCAAGGCAGATGTAATATGCAAGAATATGAAGGTAGAGAAAAATAAGATGGGAAAAAATGCCTGCTGCATTGGGTCAGTTCAGTCAAGCTGTTAGGAATACTTGTCCATATCAAATGGCTGTGGAGCTGTATCTTGCTATTTCTATGATTAGAATAAAACTAGTGAGACAGCGTGTGCTACAGTACCAAATGAAGAGGCCCTAGAGCATTCCAGTTTGTGTACTTCTTTGTATGAAGGAATTAAGTTCACAATAAGAAGTACGGGTAATTTTTGTCATGGTCAATAACAGTTACATGACATTCATCAAGAATGAGCAGCATCCATTATCATTTAGCTGGTTCCTCTCTTGTAAACTGGAGACATATGTCTGATCTGTAAACAAGTCCGAAAGAATTTTGCTTCTGTTCCCAAGGCATAATACCAACAGGATATTGGGAAAAACAAGAGGAAGCTCTCAACTGAGCTTATACAGAAATACATTTGACAGGACAGTTATACGGTGACTGGTTTGTAGGTCTGTTTTCTTCTATAGTCATTATGCAGGAACTATGAAGCTGGTTTGAAAGTAGCCTTTAGGCAGAGAAGTTTATACTGACTAATACAGGAGAGTTTTCTTTTAGTTGTTCTGAAGGTGTCTGTTTCCTCCCTCCTCTAGACTGATTTCTGTACTATCCCCCATTAACACTGGTATGTTAATGCATTTCTGGGGGCAGATAAGAGTCTATTTTTGACCACAAAACAATGTTGGATTTGCTTTAAAAGAATAGAAAAGAGACACCTTGAAAATTTAACGAGGGATCAACAATTGACTCTTAGGACTGGTATCCATCCTAATATTAAGTGAAGTTTGAGAAGATCAATGTAAGTAGCCTTCTACCTAGAATAACTGCAAAGATATGAATCGGGATGTTTGATGAAGACAGGTTAGCTGTGCTGCCAGCAGCCCAGGCAAGACGTCAACCTTTGATCTCCCATGCTAGCGTACTGAAAGTGAAAAATGATGGTGCTGAAATCTGGAACCCAGCATCAACCTAACAAGCTGTCAGAGCACACTTGCAAAAAGAGTTGAAGCTGAAGGTATAGCATTTTAAAGTACAAACTCTGAGAAGCTGTGAAAGGTTTGCGTAATGACTAGAAATTTATACATCTAATGATACTTAGATGTGATTCTATTTAAGAAACAGAACAGCAGTATTATCTCTCATTTTTAATTTAATAATTCTGTGTTCTTAAGTCCTGATATTTAGAAAAAAATAATGCAACTTAAATGTGGGCAGCTGTTTTCCATAGCAGTATTGTACAACTGTATCTTTTGATATTATGTGGAAGAAGAAATTAGAAAATGTGCTTTGTACTAAGTGCTGCTTGTATGCTGCTCAGGTAACGTGATAATGATCCACTGTCTGACTCAGGCTAAGAACCAGTCGTTCATCATGCTTTTCTCCTAAGAGAATAACGGGGATTCTCTGTTAAATCAGGCAATAGATAAGCATTTGAGTACCAGCTTTTCTGAATTTCCTCCAGATGTTTTTTCTCATTTTTGCAGCTCTGTGGTGGACACATTTTTGCTTTTTCCCCATCTTTGTGTGTCAGTTCTGAATCAAAGCATTATTTTGTTTTTGATGTGACCGAAAACATGGCATTAGGCCTCTTAATTCATGAACCAGTGCTAATCCAGAATCTGCTGCCCATGAGAACTAAAAACAAATAAGTGCTCTTATATATTCAGTCTTACTCCAGACTCCTGTTACACCCATTCTAGACAGGGAAAGGGATAAAGAAATGGATAATGTCTTCACAATTTTCCATATACTTTGTATAGAGAATAGTGGATCGAGTGTTTAAAACAAAGAAAGGAAGGAAACTTTGATTTCTTGCCAAACCTCCCAGTTGCTTACCAGGCTGGTTTGTTTTGCTGCCAACAAAGCAGTTTCCTCACCTTAAGCAACTCCTTTTCATCTGTGAAATGAACAGCAGTGAGAGAAGCAGAATGGCACCACTGTAGGAACTTGCTTTAATTGACATAAGGACTGATTCCCTTCTGAATTTAAATAGGGACCAGCGGACACACAGCACTGCAGGGTTGGGCTATTCTCAGACCATCATTACCATCGTTTACTTTTTTCCTTCAAGGATGTAGAAGTTGTTTGTTTTGTGGATGTTCATCTCCTACCACACAGAAGTTATTTAATTGCTTTTGCAGTTATTTTTGAGGGGTGGAATTGTAATTAGTCAGTTTTATGTCTCCTCTGCCCCTGAATCTCAGGTAGCTCCTCTGTGGCCCTTGTTTTTACTGAAAGGACCCAGGGAGAATTTGCTGTTCAGGGTCCCAAGGAACAGCTGTTGCTCCAGACCATAAGCTATCATTCCAGACTGACCATGATCTTGACATTAGGTGGAAAATAAATATTTTAAAATTAATTTAAGACAGGATATGCAGGGCTTTAAATCTTCATTTGAATCAAGAATGGCAGCAAATGCATTAATTGTGTTCTGTTCCTGAAGTCTTCCGGTAAGGAAAAGAAATGGACTCATTCTGTGAAAGCTATTATTTCCAGTGAACAATGACTTTTGTTTGACAATAGCAAGAGAGGAAATACTGTTTGAATCTTTATAACAAGCTTGCAAATACAGTCACATTTATAACCTTTTCTTTTTTTCCCCCTTTCTGTATATCTGCAGTTAATGCTTGTACCAGCAGAAGTGATAGCTAATGAAGAAACAATATTTCAGACTTCAGCGTGTATCTTTGGGTGATGCAGATGATATGAAAATAGACTGTTGAGAGCAAAACAGTGCACTTCAACAATAACCAGCAACCATTCAGGTAGCCTGCCACCATAGAGCTACAATTAAGCCAGTCGGGCTTAATCCTGGCCGCCAAGTGAACTGCAGTGAATGCTGTGTATTCACCCCTTAGAAGGATGGTTTCCCTCTGAAGTTCTTAGTTGCTCAGCATATGATTTAAAGATTACTGCAAAGCCCTTTGTACAGTTTTCTGCTTCTTGTGAAAATACAAATAGTTTTATCGACTCAGAGGGCTTTTATTCCATATAAAGAAGGAAGGCAATGGAGAGAAAGATGGAGGGGGAGAGAGACTTGAACAGCTTGAGAGCACAGTGTATGTGCTTGGTAGAACTCAGTAAAAAAAATCTTTTTGCAAGAGTCTTTGTGGTCACAGATGCTTATCTGTATAATTCTAAGTGATGCCCTCAGATTTTTTTAAGGCTATTCTGCTGCTACAAGTCCAGACAGCAGTGGTTTTGTTGTCTTTGTGCTCAGTGTCAACAATTCTTAGAGCAGGGAGAAGTTCTATGAAAGAGAAGGTTTGAAAAATCATTTTTTACTGTACACTGAGAAATGCGTTTAGGACTGCACATACCTTTAAGGATAAAAGTTCCTCTTTTTTTGTCTGAGTAACAGCCATGAGCTGAAGTAATCTTCACGTTTCCATAGAAAAATGAGCATTATGAAAGGAGGATTTTAAAATCAATATGAATCTTAATTAGCTAATTGTGTCTAGAAACTGGTTCATTATGTATGATTATTATAGAATGTATTATTATTATGAATGTATGTCCCAAAAGAAGTGGAAATCGGGTATCTAGGAACTAGCAGAGTATGTGTGTCAGGACGAGATTTTATCTTTACTGTCATTAGAAAAACAAAGTTAGAATACAAGGGTTTTTGGGGGGTTGTTTGTTTTTTTTTGCCCCTTTTTCCCAGAGTTTACAATCCTAGCCTTAAAAACAGGGAAGGTTTCTGTACAATTAAAGAACAATGGAGATGATATTGCCAATTCAGAAGATAACCAGTGGTCAGGAATGTATCTCCTGGGTTTAGATTTTAAGCGCCTCTTACTGATCTGTTCCTGCTATTAAACTGTGCTATTGAAGCAGAACTCAAATAATAAAGGATGTACTAAATTAGAAAAAAAAAATGTAGCTGAAGAATTATGGTTAAATTAATTAGGAGTTATATATTCCTGACGAGATTTATAGTCATATATCTCACGTATCATTCTTAGCTGATTGTTCTATGTACCTATGAATATATATAATTGTTATATGATAGATCATGTATATATTTATCACTTTTAGCTGACAGACCCCTGAGTCATCAGAATCTCCAAAGTAGACCTACTCTGTCTTATTTTACAGTGAGCGTGCTGGAAGGAACCAGAAGCTTCCCATCTTTAAAGTCAGGTTGTATTTGATGCAAAATATCAAACAAGAACATGAGAGGTCTCTGCAGGGGAGAAAGCTGAGGCTCATCAGTATAGTCTGATTGGAAGGTTTGCAAAAGAACCCTCCTGCCCAGTGTATCTTACTAGGTGAATCCCTCTACTCAATTTTGCCTTCCACTGAAGCAAGTTTCAGCAATTTGCTGAAGTGTATGTAATTTAGTGCTCCCCTTCAGGCTCCTATAGAAACACCCATATATCTATCTCTGGATCTGAGCCTTTTCTCTGCTGTAAGCAATCCCTTTTGTTTGTTTCAGCTTTCCTGCCTGCTGCTCCTTGCTTGCTGTGCCTCTCTGCATGCTCTCCCACCCACTGCACCAGAGCTGCTTCTCCAGAAAGGTCACTGCTTCTCCCTGCAGCTTCTCTGTGCTCAGAAGGCTGCAGCCAGAATGAGGGAAAAGGTAGTCTGCCACTCCATTCAGGTGGAATGCACACATAGAATCTATATGTAAGGCTGAAACAAATAAATGCAGTCTTTGTCCCACTGTAATTATCATTAGCCCCAGTGTTATTTTTGCCCCGATATTTTAATCACAGGACAAGACATCTGTCCACAATGTAATTAAAATGTAAAGATAATGATATAAATGAATACTCACAACTTTGTAAACAAATAGCATGCAAGAGATTAAAATTCTATCATGTTTTTGTAGCAAGATATTTATATCTGTGAAGTTCATGGCTGAGAATTGCTGTGAAAATAAGTTCTGTGTCTTAATTCTACAAAAATGGCACTAACAGCAAAACCTGAGTCATGACCGACTTCCCCTAAATCTAGAATTTCTTAAGTCTGTGTTAAAGAACACAGCTTAAGAACAGTTATTGACTCCTCTGAGTTTCCAGTTTGTGGCTTATTTGTCTTCTGATTGACTTTAAGGGTATGTTACATGTAGATCAGCGTACTTAGATAAGGTGAAGCTCTCAATCATTTTAATTCTCAAGGATTAAGTTTAGTCTAATGAAAAAATTTAAACTAAGTCGTCTTCTAAGAATACTTTAAAATCAGAATATCTGTATATGAGATAAAGCTTGTATATAGCTGGTCTTTACTGTGGGTATTGATGTAATGACTTAGGATACTAACAAAGATCTAATCTCTTTGAGATCAGATTTAACTATTTAAAATAACAAAGGAGAGGTGACTGCACAGGTATACTTGTATTTCATAGGGTAGATATTTAGTATTTCCTGGTGTAGTATTTGTTTGAACACACAGATAATGGATTTGAGAAATCTGCTGTACAGCATATATGGTGTTAAGAACATGAATTCGTTGCCTGTTTTCCTTCAAAACAAACTATGCAAATACCATTTCCTCTTCAGTGACACCAGTGTTTTAAATAGGGTTAACACTTTTTTTCAGCTGTAGTTCCACAACAGGGCAGCATCAGTGATTCCTCTCTACTATTGGTCTTAGTAACCTTTTTCTATGTGCCAAATTTCAGTAGTCCAGCTTGACATGAGGAGCAAGGGTAATAGCTTTACAGCAGCCTTAAAACTACAGCTGTGTTCAGTGCAGTAATCGGCTATGCTCAGTGTATGTAAATACTAAGAACACAGCAGTAGTCTTTATAGCACATACAACATGCAGTTCCTTCATCAGATCCATACATTGTCCTCCACACAGAGTAAAACTGCCCTGAGGTTTCTGCCCGAAGTCAGAACCAAGATGACTGTGAGTACTTTGCTTTATTTGTACTATGACACTATTAAAAAAAAAAAAATCAATTTCTGAGTTCTCAAATTTATTAAAAAATAGATCTTATATATATAATCAATATGTCTTGAACTCAGTGTTATATTATGCAATTATGTTTGTACAAATCTGTGCAGATGAGCATTTATTTTAAGTTATCTTCAGTTAGCAAAGAGTTTAGCATATAAATAAAAAATGAAGACTGGTGTTACAAGAACCCATTACAATTACAGCTGGAGAAAATGGTGAGGAAAATGGATGTAGAATATTTTTCTATTTTAATACATAGTTTTTAAAAGATTTTATTTTCTCATAGGCTCTGTGGCTGTAACAGACTGCATTTTGACAGGCTTTCCTTTCACTTTTTCAGTGGACTAAACCCTGCTCCTCCTACTCAAAAACTATTCCTGTATGGGTGGTATCCCAGGAGGTGGCACAGGGGAACAGAATGAGGAGCATCATGCACAGCCATTATATGAGCACTTCAGTGTGTTTTTTTGTTTTTAATCTTAAATTGGAATCTGAAAAAAAGAAAAGAGAAAAAGAAAAAAAGAACTATCTGAGCCACTATGTGTTTAAAAATCTGTATTTTACTGTCATCTGGTAGAAATTACTGCTGTCCCTAGAGTGGAGATCAGCAGAAATTCATGGTTTAGGTTTGTTTTTCTTTTGAAGGAGTTGGAGGCAAAATGAACATCTTTAGATTGTGTTATGGCGGCTTGTTGTATGTGCTTGTTCTAATGGGAGAGAAATTGGAAAGTACGATTCCAAAATAATTTTGAAACTTCATCAGTGGTACTTTTGGGAAAATCCAGTAGCTTTTACTGGGAATTAGATTTAGAGGAGCCTGCAGAATTAAAAGAAATGGGTATATAGACCTCATGTAGCTTTGATCCTCTTTTATCTTATTCCTATAGTATTCGTTTATAAAACTATATAATAGATGACAGAGTGTATCTTCTGCTCCTTCAAAACTACAGGTAGTTAACATATTTGCAATTGAGTATTTTGGTTTTTATAATTTTGTTTAAAATAATTCAATAATTTGTTGTAGGACTAATATAGTCTTAGAAAAGTGCTGTAAAAAGTCAGGCCACAAATTGAGCAATGCTGGAATTCCCACACATTCAGGCTGGTAAAAAATAAAATCGGTAAAATTTATGACTGTCATTTTTCATTTTCAGAAGTTCTCTTTTTTCCAAGTTCCTCTTACGTAGTCATAAAAATACACAGATTGACTCAGGCATAAAAGTTGACATTATCTCAGTTTGTATGTCTTGTGACTTTGTGTGGGCATTCCGTGACTGTACTTACTATAGGCCTACTCCCAGTGATCAAATCCATCAAAAACAGAAGGGTGCAGGACACCACTGAAACAATGCTGAACATCTTCACTGTCATTTATGGTTAATGAGAGATGAAGGTGGTTTGCCTCTTAGCAAATGTAGCTCTCATGGAGTGGAAGGAATACGTATGAAGTGTTAGTAAATAACCCCAGATAGATACATTAGTCAAGAGCTGTTCCTATATACCAACTGGTCAAATATTTTTTTGGTTCAGTTTGATGCAGCCATCACATGTAATATATGCTATTTTGATTAGGAGGTAAAATAAAACATAACCCTAAGTAAGTAGCTCATAGTATGTCTTAACAGTTAAGGGATTGCTACAAGGGAGTGGTTTATATAACACGGTGAACTTTCTGCTCAGCAATACATAAAAGCTAGCTTGCTCTATTTTTCTAGCTGATGTATGCTCAGGACTAATAATAGGCTTTACGAATCACAAGCATTCATTAAGTGAGCCAACAGATGTTTTAAAGAGACAATAGTTGAGATCTAGACTGTTTGAAGTGAACAAGTAAGCTGAAATGTTTTAAAAAATAGTGAATCTTTAAAAAATGTTACAGTAACGTGCTTTATTCTATGCAAAAACAGTATGTTAATTAGTGGATTAGTGAAACATCTTTTGAGACCAAACTTAAACGCGTCTTCTTGGTTTTGAAATGAATTTGGAATGCTTGACTTTCTCATGATTGCCCCAAGGGAAAATAGGACAGTTTGTTTGTTTTCTCAGGAAGGCACAGTTTAGACATAGCATTTGGTTTTCAATGTAGAGCTGTTTTTCACTTAGTTATCCAGCTGGCTTGTTAGGGGTACAATTAAATAAATGATTTGCTCTGGATCACTAAGTGAATCAGTGACTTGACTGGGAGAAAAAAATTGGACTGGGAAAACTGAAAATACCATTTCCCATTGCAGAACAGTTTCTCAGTAGCACTTAAGTAAATTAGAGGGATAACTTATTGTATTTCACAGTCATCTGCACAAACCACCAGCATGTGTAGACTTCTACGTTGGTAGAGAAATGTGGATGCAGAAGGAAAACTGAATGAACAGCAGTTAACTCTTCATGTAATAGATATCTGAACAGATATATCAGACCAGGATCAGATGTTAAATCAAATTTTGTCTTTTAAAGCTATTTGTTTTTGTAGATATCACTATTAGGGGAAAGTTCAACTGAATAATGAATCTTTCATGTTTAGCTTCATTTTACTGGCCTGTATGAATTGCAGTTCTAGGATTTTTCTCATTTACAAGTATTCAACTTGGTGTGGTTTTTGGTTTTGGTTTGGCTTTTTGCTTAATTAATTTTTCCTATTTTTGGCAGCCTAAAGTTTTGTTAATACTGTCATGGAACTGTATTGCTGGTATGATGCCACCATTTTTTTTTCCCAATCGGTTTAATTAGTGCAAATAGCTTTTGCCCGTTGCATGCATAGATTGCTGGTTGCAATAATAAGATGTCATCTTCAGTGGTGACAGAAGGCAGTCAAGACATGCACATGGGCTTGTAATTAACATCGCAGATTTTGCTGGTAGTGTTTAGTGGTAGTAAATGAATAGTGAAAATTAGCATATTCTAATTCAGTTTCAGGGGCAGGACATGAATGCACTCCAGTGAGGACAGAGGTTCCCGCAACTGGTTTCAAGCCTCTCCTTTCTTCCAGATCACACCTCGCTTCTTCAGGCCTCTCGCTCCCTTCAGCATTATTTTTCCATCAGTTCTTCAACTTCCTAGCCTCCCCATTTCTTCAGGCTCAGTCTCCTGGCTAGGCCAGTGCTGGCTTTCTCCTTGGCTTGCTGCCCGAGTCCCCTGCTGAACTCAGGATGTGGTTCTGCCAATCTAATTGTGGGCTGCTACTGAAAGGAGTACTCTCATTCCTCTGACTGTCTCCCCTGGTCTCCCTTGTGAGCTGAGTCAGGGAAGTAAACTTGTATGATTATATGACTGATTGTCTTTCAGATCAGCTTTCTTAATCACTTTCCGGTGTAAAATGAACAACGCTAAAAATTTCAGCCAGGGTTGGAGGGGGAGAGTGGAATAGGGTGAGAATGGACCATCTCTTTCAGCAGCTAAAGTGAGTTTCATCACTAAACTTCATTTTCAGCTCCAAACTCCTCAGTATGCCTTTTCTGTGTTTCATCTTCTCTCTGTATCCCACCCCCTCCTTAGTCTCTTGATTTGTCCTTGTCCTTTGTGCTTCTGTCTCATTTGAGGACCAGCTGATGCCAGCCATCTTACCCTACATCTTTTTCTGCCTCAGTCCTTCACTGGTCTCTTGCAGCAGACACTGTATCTTCTCAGCAGCACGGCTCGTTGTCCATCACTCAGTGACTGTTGGCAAACTATTTGCTAAAAGTGAGGGAAAATTTGGCAATTAAGACCTTATTTTTATAAACTTCGCAAACCATTTTTAAGAAGCTGTTTTACTTAGCTATGAAAAAACATCTGAAATTTAACTGCTTGTGTTAGAAAAGTGGTAAAAGATTCATGTCCTAGTAGATATGAAATTCCTACCAACTGAGCTTTCCTCATTTCAAGCTGTTTGTGTTAAAAATAAGCTGTGAAATAGTTTTCAACAATAGTTTGAGGGGTTTTTTTCCCTACTGTAAACAAATGCTGAATATCTGGGCAACAGTCTCCTCTGCGTAATGCAAGTCAGCTCCCATTGACTTCACAGGAGTTATATATATGAGAGCAGAATCTTGTCTCTGTGAATAAAGGAGTTTTTTCAACAGTGAGGGGGCTCTGCACAATGAATGCATTTTTACCAGCCCTTTCTGATTCACTGGCAAAGTACCAAACACAAGAACTGTTTCTGTAGTCTTTTTACTCTCACAATGGCAGACATTTTCTTTTTCATTTTTAGTGGGAAGTCTTTTGTCTTGTTTTTTTTTTTCCTCATGAAAATTTGTCTTATGTTTCTTGGTATTTTGTACGATGGAGTAGAGTATTTCTCAGTTGTAGTATTTTTGCAATTGGTCCCCTCTCTGACTTTGTCAAATACCAGCTCCCATTTTATTCTAAGGATAAAGAAGCGGGCTTGGGCCTAACTTAGGGATGCATCTCTTGCAGTTCAAACACTGTAACTGAACTGGCCAGGCCCCTGTGGCAGTTACAGCAGCCATCACTTGCCACTGTTATGTCTGGGTGTCATACACCCCTGACAATTCGAAAAAGAACTCAGTAGATATCTTCCAAAGGTTGGAATTTTTTGTGTTGTTATTTTCCATTTTTAATGTAGTCATACATTATTCTCTCGGTAGTAGGTCAAAGTGGTTTTCTTCTCATTGTACTTGTGAGAACATGTATTGCTAATTACACTGTTACAAACATCAGATGTCTAGACAGAACTGCCCTTGCAGAGGAATAATGAACTGAGGACCATTCCTAGTGCGGACTGCTCTGTGAGGCAGTGAGCATAAGCAGTAAGAGACCCCAAACCTGGCAAGCACAGAATATCCATATTCAGAACAACCAGTGTTAATTGTTCATTTCTCTCTGTGTAGTGCAACCAAATATTTCAGTACCCATCTGACTCAACATGGGCAAACTGTGGACAGAAGAGGCTATCAGTCTTGCATTCTGATCAGTGTCTGCAAGTAGGTGATACTGCTTTTGACCTGGAATGGTGCACGGTGGTGCAGTTTGATGATGTGTGCATGCAACTGGATTTCTTCAAAAGCTGAATCAAAACCTGTCTTGGAAAAGGATATCTAATCTCATGTTCAAAGCCAAGCAAAGGTATACCCAGTATCTCTCCTGATAGAAACTATGTAAATATTTAATTGCCCTCACAGTCAGGAAATGTCAACATAGGGTTTGTCTAGCTGCAGTTTCCAACAAGTGGATACCATTCTGCCTTTGTCAGCAAGGTTGAAAAGGTCATACTATTGAGGTCTCTTTTCCATGTATAAACATCTGTTCAAAGTAAGCAAGCCCCTTGTCAGTTTTATTTATTTCAGACACCAGATAAGCAGAAATATGCAAACTCAGTGTTGTGAAGGCTTGTTTTCTGCTCCCTGGATCATTTTTTCAGCACTCTTCCTCATCACTAATATTTCAGTTTTCCTCCAAATATAAACATCAGAGGTGTGTGCCATTTTTTGTTGTGTTTCTTCACCAATGTGTGCACAGAGATCTTCTAGAAAGAAGACAGATTAGTTACACACACCGGATTGCATTAGTTCTTTTTGCCTCAGCATTGCTCGTGCTCGGCCAAACCAATGATTCTCCCAAGTCTTTATCTGAGCCGCCCTTCATGCAGCCATAGCCCACGTGTTCCTTACATGTCTGCTTGCGTCTGTGTAGATGTACTGGATTTAACCATATGACTCAGATAAGTCTGTAAAAATAGTCTTTCCTCCTCATTTATTACTACACCAATCTTTCTGTCTTTTCTAACGTTACCTCCGTAAGCCTTTATGTAACCACCTGGGCTGTTACAGCTTTGGAATCAGCATCCTGAAGGATGCTACCAGAAATGCATCGGTTCAGTGATACCTTGCCAGTGACAACGGCATTTTGAAATGTCAGTGAGCTAGTTTTTAGGATGGTTATTCCTATATAAATCAAGTGTTTGGAATTGAAATGTCTTATGGCACTAAACCAACGGCTTGCAGAAGTCCAAGTTTAAAATGGAAGTGCAATTAGTTTTATCAGCTACAGATTTAATTATTTAAAAATAAAGATCTTCGTTCCTATTTGTCAGAGCCCGGAGCACACTAATGGGCATTAATTGCCCTCACCAGCCTCCCTCGGCCTTCACGCCCATTGCCCAGGAGCCCCATTTCACTCAGATCATGCTGCCAGGGAAGCACTTTCCCCAGCCCAGCCTGTGCTGGCCATGGCTGTGCTGCTGCTCAGTGCCAGGGGCTGTGTGCCCTGGGCTCTCTGGCCCCCATGCTGCCCCATTGCCTTCCCAGCCTCAGGGTGCCCATGGCTGCCCTCCCCAGGGGCTGCTGGCCTGCACTGCACCCCCAGCCCGTTGTGTGTAAGAGATGATGTAGGTCTGGGAAGGGTCAGTGTCTAGCTGATGACTTCGTATTTCTATGAGCCAAAATATTTACCTTTTTTCCTTTCAGAAAGAGTGTTTAGTGGCAATGAGGACTGCTGCTCCATCCAGATCAGGCTGGGTTGTATGAGGCTGCTGAGCAGTGGTGACCTCAGTGAGCCAGAGCACATAAGGACTCCTATTTAAAAAAAGTTTTGGTGGTTGGTGGATATTAATTATTTCCTCTGAAATCTAGGTTTAGCTTTTCTGTGATGTTTTGTAAAGATTAATATATTTAAAAGTAGGTGTTTCTTTGTATACTGTACAGTATGATCATGCCTGATGTTTTCTCTGAACCACCTCCCCGCAGACTCTGCATGTAGTGAGCCCAAATGCCCTCGGATCAGTGTGGTGCTCCATCCAGAAAGGAGGCTGTAGGCACCAGCTGCTGACATGTCGTTCTTTAGGAGTGCAGAAAATGCCTATTTGAAAAACTGGGAGAAGAAACTTAGCAAAGCAGTTGTTAGGATGGGATGACATTGGGTCTCCTGCTTGGTGACATTTAGAGGGAAGAAGAGGAATGACTTATTTCTGTTCTGAACGAGGAGTTTATTAGCCGTGCAGTGCGAAGGGCGGTAAGCAGGGAGTGCTGCGTTGTTGTGATGCGTTATTTTTCTGCTGTTTGTTTGTGGCTAATGGAATGATTGAGATGATGTATGGTAGCAGAAGAGAATACTGGAATCCAACAGGAAGCAGATCACTTTATTATATGCTTTAGGGCATGAACGATACTGCAAACGTTACAAAGGTTTGAAGTAACCGCTGATAAATACGGAATTTTCTGTTAGGACCGGTTTAGTGTCGCGTTTACTTTTGAAAGATGCATTTAGCCCTGGCACTCCGGTTTGGTCTCTGGCTCAGTGACCGCCTTTAGACCGGCTGTGGTGCCGCGGCTCCACAGGGCTCTGCCTGCCCACACCTCGCGCTGTGCTTCGAGCCGAGCCCGGAGCTGTGCTGTGCAGCGGGGCTCCTGCTGAGCTGCAGAGCGAAGGGACGCGGTGCTCTGCTTTCTGCTGGGAGAGGGAGAACGCTTTGCGCCCTTCTTTGACGTCTAGGGCCGTGCCACCAGATGACTTTGTGGAGGTCTCATGCTGCAGGAAGCCGTGTTATCGACACATCTCGTACGATTCCCTGCTTACATGCGCTGTGTTCTTTTACCGCGGCCCTCAGCACCGTGGCCCGCTTAAAAGAAGTCCCAGGGTGTGAAGGCCGGCCCGGGGGTGCCGCGGGTGTCCGGCACCGCTCGCTACACCGCTGCTGTCGCTCCGCCGGCGGCCGCGGCGCCTCAAAAGGCGGCGGGGGAGCGGCGCCCCCCCATCAGGGCCGCGTGCCAGCGCCCGCCCGCCGTCCGCGAGGGGGCAGGCGCGCGGCGGGCGGCGATTGGCTGTCGGGGCGGCGCGAGGCGCAGCGAGGCGGGGCCGGCCCTGCGTGCTGCCCCTGCGTCCGCTCTCCCGCCGGGCGCCGCGGCGACAGTTACTTAGCGGCTGTCCGCGGGCGCGCGCTGCGGCTCTCTTCTGCCTGCCGGGCTCTACCGCCACCGAGCTCCGCGACGCAGCCGCCTCCGGCCTCGCCATGAGCAAGGAGACGAAGAAGCCGTTTCGCCAGAGCGTGGCCGAGTGGCGGCAGTTCGTCTACAACCCCAACAGCGGCGAGTTCCTGGGGCGCACGGCCAAGAGCTGGGGTGAGCGCGGGGCGCGCGGCTGCGTGTGGGGACGCGGGGCCGCGCGGCCCGGTGACCGTTACAGCCGTTACCGCCGGTACCGCCGCCGCCGCGCGTCTAAAAATAGCGCGGCCGCGTGGCGGCGGGGGGGCGGCCGGGAGGGGCAGGTGGGGCCGGGGGCAGCGGCGCGTCCCGAGCTGACTCACCCTCGCCCTCCCGCCCCAGTACGCAAATGCGGCGAGCGGGCCCGCAGGCTCCTCCCCGCGTGAGCCTCGGCGGGGCGCGGGAGCGTGGGGGGGCTCTGCGGGCCGCCGTGACGGCCTTCCGCCGCCTCCGCGCCTGCGGGCGCCGCGGAGCCGCAATGAATGGGAGCGGGGCGCGAGCCGCGGGTCGGAGGCCGCGGAGCGGGAAAGTTTCCGCGCTGCGTTCTGTACCGCTGGCGGATGGACCGCCGTCGCGCGGCTCCGGGCTAAATCTGTCCCGGCTCGGGGCTGCCGCGCTCCCCGATTTCCTTAAAAGAAGCTCTGGGCGGCCGGAACGGCCCGCGGGCAGCGCCCGTCCCCGCTCAGGTGGCCGCCCCGGCCCGCCCCAGCTGCGGCCCGCTGTCACAACCTCGCTCCTTCCAGTACAAATATTTGGGTTTTCCCAGTATGTTTTCTCATGTTAGACGGTTGTACAAACGCTTAATATCGGGATGTGTTGCTTCAGCCCTCACGGGACGTATTTACCGAGTTGAGAAAACGCCGCGTCCCCTCCCGGAGCTTGGATGTGGCCGGGCTGCCTCAGAGCTGTGCTTACAGAACCAACAAGGCTCGCAGCGTGGCACCAGCGCCGGGCCAGCACGGCCGCGGCCTTGACACCATCTCAATGGATGCTGATGTCGAAATCCGAGGAGGAGCCTGGAGAAGGCCGCGGGGCCGCGCTGTGCGCTGCCAACGTCTGTCCGTCGGGAGAGGGCCCTGCTCCGCCGCGAGCTCCCCTCCATTCAGATGGAAATAAGAGCTCGCGGGCTGCTCTGCCGCCTGCATAGCAAGGGAGAGGAAATTTCCACTCTGCTGGGCCCAGCGATCCCCGTGCAGGCAGGTTTCCTCAAGCGCGTGGGCTGCGCGAATGGGCGTGCGGTGAGCAGGAGGCTGTGCCGTGGATGTGACGGGCGCAAAGGCCGTGGGCACGACGCTAATAGCTGTGACTTAAAAAAAGGGGATCGCGAAACAACATTCTCTGTTGAAACCTGAGGGATAAATCACTTACCATGTTGCCAGTCCAAGGCCAATAGATAACACTTGCAGCTGATAGAACCAGTGGGTAATTGAGCTGCTATTTTGTTTCACAGCCAGCTCTCTTGACAAAAGATAGTTTTCTACATCCAGAAAGCGCACATAGGCTTAGGTAGCAGTTTAAATAATTTATACTTAATTAGCTGTCTTAAGGGGTTTAGGTGATTGACGTGTGGTTTATGGTGTAACTTTCCCTTAGTTACACGTGAAGAGGTGACTGTTCAACAGCACTATTAACTGTGACTGTAATTTTTTGTCAATATTTGTCCTGATGTTTTGCAAGTAATATCTCATGCTTATTTAAATTACTTGTCTGCATACATTAAGTAAAAATAATTTTGGCTCTGTTAGGGTGTGGTATGTGTTGTGGGGAGTGCAGGACTTGATGTCTTGGTCCCCCTAGCATCCACCAAGTAGGGTGTTTCTTTTGTTTTGCTTTTAATTGCGGAGCACTCGCTGAGTGCTTCTGCTAATGGAGAATACACAGGGTTCGGTCTCACTTCTGCTTTTGCATCAGTGTGTGCACTGAGAGCCGCCCCTCTGGCTTCTGCTCCCCTGCGGCTGCTGAGCTCCCTGGGGGGAGGTGGGGAGGCAGGAGCAGCTCTGGCTGCTTTGCTGCCTGTGTGCTGGGCCGTGGTGTCTCCAGGGACAGCGTGGTAGGAATTCAGCTGGCTCTGATTCTTCCTGGCGTGCTTCTTTTGTCTCAAGAGAGTTTCTTCTCAAAAATAAGTGAAGAAATTGTTAAATAACTATTTGCTGTGTGTGTGTGTGTTGCCCTGGTCTGAGGCAGTCCTGGAGGCTGATCAGAATTGTGACCGCAAGTCAGCTCGCAGCTTTATGTGGCTATAGGAAATATTGGAAATAAATGATGGATGACTTAAGTTTGCGAAGTTCTCAGCAGCAGGGCACACACAGTCCTCGAAAACATCAAGAGAAGGAGGATCGGTGCTGGGATTCTGCACAGGGTGTAATGAGCAGGGCAAAGAGGAGAACTTGGAGCACCGCCACAGGGTTCTTCCTGTAAGGAAAGAGGTTGGTATCTGCTCTACATGTAATGACAAGATGCTGTGCCTGCCTGGGGCTGCAGCAAGAACGCTGAGTGAGATCACTGCTGGACTTCAGCAGTACGGAAGCTGTGGTCACACAATGTCACCTCGGGCCTGGTTAAGCCAGCAGCTAGTCCTGTCAGGGTGTTCAAGGTACAGATGATGTAGTCTTGGACAGCGTATAAAAATTCTGGCCTACTGAGAAGTCTTGAATGCTTAGTGGTATCCTTCAGTGCAGAGATATGTGCTTGAAGTTAAGGCACAAAACAAATAAAAGAAACAAAAAACAGAGGATCCAATTTGCTGTGTTTGGTTTTCACTTTGTTCTTGCTGGGACGCACAGTACTGTCAAAATCTTAACTGCTCTTCTGACTTGATTCTTCCTTGTTCTTTATCAGTCTTTGAGGAAGATTTTGTTGGCAGTTAGCTTTCTTCATAGGCAGAGTACTGCCATTGCCGTCTGCCATTGCAGTTGGAACATTTGTACACCCAAGTTGTGAATCAGAGGGCAGTGTTCTTCTTCGTATCATGGCAGATGGACAGTGCGTGTGAAGTCCCTTTGCAGCCTGGAGTAAGGCTGCAGTCAAGATCTTAATTAACTTTCCTACGATGCTACTTATTGTAAGAAAAAAAATATTTCAGAAATCATAAACCATCCTCTTTTCCTTGACGCAGATAGCTCTGAGGAAAACAAGCTTCCTTTTTCTTGCTGCAGGTATCAGGAAGTTCTGGTGTGTGTTTATCACATGCGCAGTATGTGTGTTCTAAATGCTGGATCAGGACACTTGAGCACTGGCTTTTGTGATTCTCTGCAGTGTTACGTGGTAATGTTTGTTGTCTCCTGAAGCGGTCCCTCATTGTATCTACATTCTTGGTTCGTTGTGACATAAACCACAACGCACTGCTGAGGTTTTAATTCTTTCTGAAGTCTTCCTTCCCTCTTTCTTTCTTTCTTTCTTTCCCCCTGCTGCTGCCAAAACTGGGAAAACAGTGATTCTGAAGTGTTAGGCCATTGAGCTGAAACGTGACTAATGCTTATCTAATGTGTATGGATGTGTTGGTATAAAGCAGGTGGGCCAGAAGGCCGCCTTAATGTTGGTGGGAGTCACCAGTCACAGACTTGCCTTCTGTAGTACCTCTAGTAGGAGCTGCTGAAGAATGATCCCAAAGATGAGGAGACCATGCAGCATGTAATGTATACAGCCATAAAGACAACATTTCATTTTCTTGGTGCAGGTAGTGTCACATAGTTGCTTCAAGGTCTGTTGTGTGTTTATATTAACGCATGTAAATAGCTACCTGTATGTGACATGAAGGCAGGTCTGCCAGGCTAGTTTGTGCCACACTGACAAGGTGTTTATCACTTTGCCACGTAATGTTTGGAAAGCCTGTATTTGTCATGGAGATCATGGCCAGATATTGGCTATCTTGACCTTTTACTAGAATCAGACACTTTAATTTTCTGCATGGATAAGTGCTTTGTTTGTTGCAAATGAACTCCCCGTAACACTGACACCAATGTGCAGGTTCAGAAAGAGCAGTTTTCCAGTACTGCAGGGTATGGATTTGATACTTGTGGTTTTCTGTGTTAGTATTAGTGCTCGTTGGTGAGAGACTTGAAGGGTTTGGTGCAGAGCTGTGCATGGCAGTCCTACAAACCACGGAGTGGGCTGAGCGGTGGCTGTGCCTGGGACAGCTGTGGAGGAGTGTTTTCCACTGTGAGTTGGGCAGATCTCATTTCCTGACAAGTCCAGTGTGATGTGAAGTTATTTTGGCTGAGCTTCTTGACAAGCAATGGCATGTTCTTTGTGATTAGCTTAGGATAATTAATACTAATAGGCTCACAAAGTTCAGCGTGCCTAGTTTGGTGCCCTTGCAAGTTTTGTTTTGTTTTTCCCCTCCCTCCCCCGTCCCCCCCCTCTTTTTTTTTTTTTTTTTTTTTTTTTAATGAGGCGAAGGAGCATAATTGGGGTACTTTAATCTGATGGACAGTGTTCTGCAGTGCGCTTACAAGCTGCCTTAAAAAGATTAGAAGTAGTCTTTCTGTGTGCAGACATGTGCTTTGCTGTACTGGGAGAGCTGGTGGTGTTCTCCAGGCTGTGAAAGAAACAGGGTCTTCCTAGCCCTGTTACTGCTGCACCTGGTGAGTGAAGCAGGATCAGCGGGGGCTGTTTCCCTGTAGAGTTCTATAGCTCTGTGAGGTGAAGGATGTGGACCAGAATGGTTTTAAGTTGATTTTGGTGATCCTGGAAAAAAGAGCTGACCAAAGATTTTGGTTTTTTTTTTTGTTGTTGTTGTTCATTTTGTGATGCCATACTACATTGAATATTCATCAGATCACTGCTCTGTTTTGGAGTCAGTTGATGTAATTGTAAAGCTTATAGATAAAGCACATCACCGGTGTCACAAATACAGGTGCAATTTCTGTAATGGTTTTTATTGATTAGGATTTATACTGCTTGGTTTGTGTCTTTTCAGCTTCTAAGTAGCCTTAGAAATAGTTTATAATAGATGTCTAGCCTCGTCAGTGGGGATCAAGACTGTTCCTGTGTTTCAGGTGCTTTGCTACATGACTTCAAATCACTTTGTTGTATATTGTGCATCAGTAGTTCCCAAACGTATTTTGAACTGCTGATTGCTTTCATGTTATTGCAGGTTGGTAAGCAACTTTCCCAGCATGTGAAATTGAAAAATAAAACAAAATCAATATCCTGTAACGTTCAGCTGGTTGCTGCAGAGAACTTTAGTTACAGTAACAATAATTTGGGAACCACCTAATTACTGTTATATATGTACACTGGATTCTTTCAGAAGTAATACAGATGCTTGCATCTCCTGTTGTGGCCTACTGGTGGCAAAACACAAGTGGTTTCTGGAGCAGGAGCCAGGGCTTAGCTTCCTTCGGTCATCCTGCAGCAGGCAGCACTCATCACCGGGCACTGTCCTTTTTGCTTTTGTGTTTTCCTTTTCTATGGAAGAAAACTGCACTTGAACCTCTCGTATAACCACGTGTTGGTGGTGGAATGTTGGGTAATGATTTTGATGTGTTATGTATCTTTGGCTTCCCCATATCAGTCTTATTGCTAGAATATTTGGTTAAAGGTGATTTTGTGTCATCGTGTTACTCTTTTAGATTAGAAATGTTTTGAAGATGCTTTTCTGTAGTTGGTTCTCTGTGTAAGCATCTGAATGGCTCAGTACCTGAGCTGCCATTCTTCTTGACGAGTTGTACGTATCCTGAGTCTCAAGTGATGATTTATAGAGACTCGCATGCTCTTTTCTTTTGGTTGGTTTTGTATACTCAATTAATAAAGCAATTTCTGTACAATCTTCCACAACTTCTATTATGTTTTCCATCCAGACAGCAGATGTGGTTTGTCTTCTATCAGGAAATGTCTCCACGTAAACCTCATTTTAAGAAGGTCATTTAATTGAAGTTATCAATGTGCATGCTCAGAAGGCCCGAATGTGAATGAAATATGCTAATGTGAGTGAATCCAGGGCAAAAACCAAATGATGCAAGGACATAAAAACTTGTCTGGAAGCTTTGTTAGTAAAGTTAATGAGCTGTCCAAAATTTTATAAGGTCTTTACATTAGAGTTGTGCATCACGTCTCAGAGAAAGTCCTCAGGAAATCTCCAGATAGGCCGAGTCCCCTTCATCTCTAATGTAATATTTTAACTTTGACCCATTTCCTCATCCTTTCAGTAACCAGCTTGTATCCAGAGCCCACCTCTGTGCATGCACAATGACAAACAGGGAGAGAAAAACAAAGAGAAATAAATAAAAAAAAAAAGATCAATGACAATAATTCTCTACCCATTTTCCTATAGTGTTCCCACTTAACAATTTGTTGCAGCTCAGTGATGGAGAAAGACAGCATTGCAGTGGGCAGTCTCCTGGAGGCTATTTCCTCAGGTTTTGAGGAGCTCTTTCTTAAGGGACTGTCATGTTGGAATCAGCAATGCCTGTGTTTCCCAGGCACGTTGCTGGATCCCTCGGGTAGGTCCGTACAGCAGGTGGACGTGCTAGGCAGGCTTAGGGAAGGTCTGAACAGAAGGCATGGTGTGCTCATGGTGTGCTCATGGTATGCTCTCAGCCATGCGGCAGGAAGGATTTGCACCTTGAGAAGTCTGTTGTAGGAGGAAGTGTGTGTGAATAAGCGCCGTGTTGTGTATTGAGCGTGCTATGGAATCACCCATTACTCTCTATTCCTTTTCCACTGGATCAAGAACAATTGCTTGTTTTCATTCAGATCTTTCATCTCCCCACCACCCCTTCCTTTCCAGCTGTAAAACTCTAATTCCTTTAAACAAATGGAACTGGAGTGGTCTGCTTAGTCATTTTCATTAGCTTCCTATTAGGGCCCAGAGTGGTTTCTAATGCTTTTCTTAAAGATGCCAAAATGCCAGATCTTACCCTGTGAGTTTTGAGAGCCAGAAAGTACGAAGAGAACTTTCCAGCACTGGGCAATATGTCTGCATGCCAGGGACACAGTGACTGACAGCTACCATGGGAGCGACAAGGGTCTTGTGGAAAAAACACCACCTGAAAATCAAGCTGTGTTGGTTATTTCCTATTTGTATTTTCAAAACAGATGAAGGAATTAGCTGAAGCAAAAATAATAATTTTACCTTTTCTTTGCAGGTTTGATCTTATTATTCTATCTGGTATTTTATGGCTTCCTCGCGGCGCTCTTCACATTCACAATGTGGGTTATGCTTCAGACACTGAGCAATGACATTCCAAAATACCGTGACCGGATTTCTAGTCCAGGTAACAGTGTATTTATCTCTTCATAAACTCAGTTCTGGTTTAACAGCCAAGTTTTACTCATGACTTTGTTTTAAGTAGAAACTGCCTATGAGAAACTGTGTTTATTATTCAGTTACTTGGAAGTTTCAAAGGAAAAACTCAGTGTGAGGCACGTTATGTATAGCATAAATTCAGTCAACAGCCCTTTGTGCATAGAGGGTAACTGTTGCTGATTTTTCTCTATGATTTCTTCAGTTGAATTTGTCAGATGTTTTGACTGCACTTTTCCCTTCTCATCTGGACTCTAGTCTGTTGTACAAGTGGGATCATCATCTGACCAACTGTAAATCCAGTTCTGTTGGATCTGATGGAAGGCCACCTGTGATAAGTATTTGATACTTTGAAGAAAGCACAGGAAGGTATTATTATGGCATAGTCTGCTCGAGTGTAAGGGCTACAATAGGAAGAGTTTTGGCTACAGTTTTCAGAGTTTTGGTTTTATATTAATTGGCTGTCAGCAGACAGGGAAGGTCTGTAGGTCACAGTGGTTGTTGACCTGTTACATAGGGATCTGTTGACAAGGGAGGGTGCGGCTTTGCAGTGAAGTCAAGTCCATGTAATATGTAGGTGCCACTAGACATGGTGTCGTGCTACACTGGGCTGGTTCAAGGAGACAGAAAAGCAATTCTGCACGAATAAAAATGGGTAATGAGAATATTGTGGGTGGGTTTTTTCTTTGTTTCTGTTTTTTTTAGATTTAAATAAATCATGTATTTGTATGCTGGGGGAGAAAAGAGAGGTAGCGCTGTGAAAGATCTAAAAGTTGCTCTTACTTAATACCAAAGAGATTAGTGTCTTCCAGATACTGTTTCAGCTGAATGTATATGTATTTGATTTGGATATGTAATTTAAACGATTGGGCCATGTGAAAATTCGGTAATGTCTCTCAAATCTTATAATTTGGTTTAGAGACCAGGTTTATGTAAGAATATCATCAACAAACTAAATGGCTGTGCAATGTTAATACTTTAGTGAAAGTTAGAGTACATTTTTAAGTGACTTTTTCATCTTTCTGAACTCCAAACACATAAAATCCAGCAACATCTCACAACTGCATTAGAACTTAAAATGAAACAGTAATTGTTGTGTGAGCGAGCAGCAACTGGGCCTGTGTGACAAATCTCTCTGGATTTTGAGCAGGATTTGCTTTGATGTGGTATTCAGGCCAGCTGTTACAGGTGTTCTCTTACCACATGGGATACTTAAGGATCTGTACAGCTCTTTCAAGCTAAGAATGAGTGAAATTCTTGAAAGAACAACAAAAAAATAAATGACCTGTTTAAAAGAAGTGGCTTACTTGGCCATTTATCCTTCTTCCTATCTCCTCTGTGATAGTCAGAGCATTGGTAGCAAATGGAGCTGTGGGTAGCTAGGACTCAATTCTAGACCTAATGACATTTTCTCTCTTGGAGTTTGGGTTATTAATCCTCCTTTGTTCTGAAAAGTCACGGAGGATGTTTGTTTCGAGAAGTATTTATCCCACAGTTAGTTTTTAACTTAGGAATTCCTAAAATATTTCTGAATTTTATTTTTTAATGAATGATAACTTTCATATATGAATAATTAAAGACAATGAAATTGCTTATCTCTGTTTTTATATTTTGCCTTAACTATGTCATTTTTCACTTGCAGTGAAGCATGTCATGCTCCTGGCTGTAAAACTTTAATAAACTAAAAAAAAAATAATCTACACACACAAACCCTGGATGGCGTAGGTTAAAGGTTTTTCTTGTGTTAAACATATTTGGAAATCTCATTGATTGATTGATTTTATAATTGGTATTTGACTTCTAAAGTGTGCTGGGATATAATAAAATCAATCAAATCCAGATGATTTTAAAATATTAAAAAAAAATCTTGTGGAGTTGTTGCTGACTGCAATCTGTTACTGTCCTCGATACAATCCTATGTTGAAACTGCTAATTCTGTTCTTCCTTGAAGGCTCCATTTCCTGCATCTCTGGTCTGTGCTTCAGTCCTTCTTCAAATAGCTTTTTCTGCAGACGTTCCATCGTAGTCTCTAGGCAGACTGCGACAAACTAGAATTGGAGCAGTCCTTTCCTCTTAGGATATTTTTGAATTTCCCCTGAAGCAATGAGTCTCTTCAAATTACTGTTTCATTCATTGATGACTAGTTTAATTACTTCATCATATTCACTTTGAAAAATGGCATCTAAGACTTTCATTTACAGTATAAATAGATGTGTATGTATATATATGTATCTATATTACTTGTATGTTTATGTACATTACCTATAAATAATGTTTATATACATTACCTATAAATAAATAAATGCATACACACATATATAACTAATAACCTCTTCTCCCCCAAAACACCTTAAATGACTCTTCAACCCTGTTGCTAGTTACCTTGTATTTTCTTGAATCCCAGTTCAATCTGGTGCTCTGAAGATTACTATTGGTGCAAAGTAATTGGCAGTCAAAAATGGTATTTTTAATTTATGTCCATCAGAAGCATTTAGTTGTGGCTTTCCTGGAAATGACTTAACTGCTGCTAATGAATGAAGAATGAAGAATTTGATTATTATTATTTTTTGGAAAGCCTACCGAAAAATTAAAGAAATTGTTAAACTCGTGCATAATTTGAGAATCTGAAAGATGTCTCTTTGTGATCAATTTATAGTATGTGTCTTTTTATTTCCCAGTATAAAGCATTTGTAGTAATTTCTGCTATCAAATAAGAAACCCAGGCACTTCTGTAGGTGAATACTTCATAGACCAGGGCTGCTTAATTGAGCTTGCTGAATGTTTTCCAAGAGTTTACTCATTGATTAACTGTGGTGTATTAAGAATCCTTTAAGACAGATTCTCCAGCTTTCTCTTTCTACTGCAGTGTTGTATTCTTAAATCTTTATTTTGTATAAAGAAGGCCTGATTTTATATTTATTTTTTATTGTCGGGTGATAGGGTTTTTGCCTTAAGCTTTTATTCACTTGGGAATCTGGTTTTAATTAGTTTTGTCAGATGATGGGAAACTACATGGCATCCTAAGGAGATGCAATTAGTCACTTCCACAATTATACTACTTCTGTTGTGCCAAATTTGACACTGACCTAACCATTTTGGTATTCTAACCTAGAAGAAAACTAATGTGATTAAAACAAACAAACAAACAAAAACCACAACGCTATTTTGGGTAGAACTGCAGCCTTAGATCTCATCTGTAACTGACGAGATTATTACCCCTGTACCTTATTTTACCCATATCCTGGGAAGAAGGACAGTTTGGCTCTATCAAGAGGCCAAACTCCATGTCATTGTCTGCTTCTTTCACCCTTCAGTGCAAAGCCTGATTTGAGCATGCTGCTGCCATTCTCTTGGTAGCCTTGGCCCTGGTTTGCAGATGGATCCTGTTCCAGCACTGGCACCAGGAGCCAGCCAAGGGCAGCAGATGGAAGGCGGCAGTGCTGCTGTAAGGCGGCTGGGAGCAGCCCTGACCGCTGCAGGGCCCAGTGCAGGCGACTGTCAGACAGTTCAGCATGGTTAGCACACCTGTGCCCATGTCCAGTGACACACGTACAGTGGCTTACCACGCTCTGTGAAAGACTACGTCTGATTTTTTTTTGTGGAGAAGGAATAAAAGAAAGACTAACTGGGTGTGTTTTGTTTGGGGAAACTATGTAAGCCATCTTTATGCATTATAAAGTTGTTCTTTTTAAAAAACAAGAAGCTTTGTTTCTTGTGGGTGTCTACGAGATTAATATGGTTTTGCTTCATTCTGCATAGGGTGCCCTGGAAGTGATGCCTCCTATTTATTATTTCCGTGGAAACTGCTACAGATACAAAGAGTGCAATAACACACTAGTTGATAGAGCAAATTGTCAGCTACAAAGCACTATGTTTCAACATAGCTGACACCACTAGGTGTACATTTTTGCCAGTGATGACCAATAACTTGCACGTTGTGCTCATAAATATTTGTACCAGCAGAGATGGTCCACTGTTGCCACTGCTGAAACGCATCACCCACCGCCTCACTGTGCTCACATCCACTGTTGGGTCTCCAGGAATGTTAAGCAAATGTCAATGAATGTCAGTGGGTGCAATTTCTTCCACATGGAGAAATTCATATGCACTTCCATGCCAGATACTGTTCTATTGGGCTGCCCCTCTGATGCCATCTGTTATGTAACAACAAAATGTAATGGAATATTGGTGGGAAGGTTCAGCCTCTGCTGCCATTCTGTCAACATCCACTTCTGACACTGTGGGCCAACATAATAAAATAGGAGACATTACTTACGGAGTAGCCCTCATATCTCATCTAAAGCTTTGATGCTTAATTTTAACTGGAGGGTTTCTGAGTGTGGCTTTGGCTGTTTTTAATTTATTTTTTTCTTATTAGTTTAACTTGAAGGATATTGAAAATGTGAAGTGAATCAGTAAAATTAAATGGAAGTGATGGAAGTTTCTGATTTTGCTATTTCTAATCAATTGGGTTTGGTTTGTGAATTGTAGTCAGGTTGGATTGAATTCAAGTCTTAATTCACATAGAGTAGTGTTGATTTTTAATACCTGACTTGAAACACAAACTGCTTTCCAGTTGTGTGGAATACAGGGGTGACATTGTTTCTTTACAGATGGGTATTTTTCAGCCTATGGATGTGAATTTTGAGTAGGTTAGAGTGATGCAGGGATGAGAAGTTGTTTAGTTCTTTACTTGTACTTTTTCTTTTTAAGGGCTTATGATTTCACCAAAGCCAGACACTGCACTGGAATTCTACTTTAACAAGAGTGACGCCCAGTCATATGCAGAATATGTTTCTACACTTAGAAAATTTCTTGAAAGTAAGTAAGTTACTGATACCCAAGCAGTTTAGAAATCTTAATGTTTGGTACATTAATTTAAATTTTCATTTGCGCTTAGTAATTACTAATGAAAACTGATGAAAGTTCGGGCTTACTCTAGACAAGTATGTTTTTAAGGTATGTAATTTACAGAAAAATGTAAAGGTAACAAAAAATTACCCATATTTGACAGGGAAACGGCCCTCAAAAGTTATAAGTTAGAATTGAGGAGGTTCTGTAGAATCACACCTTTTTGTATGAGATGCTTTCTGAGATACACAAGCTATGCTGAGCCTATCTGGGTTGGTAGTGCTGGTGCTATCTGAAAGCTTTGAGTGGGTGTTTCTTTCAGAGCTCTAGGGAGGGGGTCCCTAGGAAGAATGCTCTGTTTGATGCTGACCTGCCTCCTGCAGTTCAGTGGGCTGGGGACTTTCAGGCTGAGAATGAACATTTATTACCCTGCTTCCATTTTATATTATGCTTAGTTATCAGGGGGAAAAAAATAAACAAAATGTGGTAAGGGATGAATAGATGAGCATTTCTGATAATATGATCCACATGTTTGTGAAACTTGAGCAAGAATCACTTGTGACTGTAGAATCATAGAATGGTTTGGGTTGGAAGTGATCTTTAAGATCATGTAGTTCCAACCCCCTGCTATAGACAGGGATACCTCCCACTAGGCCAGGTTGCTCAAAGCCCCATCCATCCTGACCTTGAATGCTTCCAGGCAGGGAGCATCCACAATCTCATTGGACAACTGTTCCCATGTCTCACCGCTCTCACAGTGAAAAATTTCTTCCTAATGTCTAGTCTAAATCTACCCTCTTCCATTTTAAAGCTGTTTCCCCTTGTCCTGTTGCCACCTGCCCTTATAAAAAAGCCCTCCCTAGCTTTTCTTCAGTCCCCCCACAGCTTTTCTTCAGGCCCCCTTCAGGTATTGGAAGGCTGTTATAAGGTCCCCTCAGAGCCTTCTCTTCTGCAGGCTGAAGAGCCACAGCTCTCTCAGCCTGTCCTGGTAGGGAGGTGTTCCAGCCCTCTGATCATCTTTGCGGCTCTCCTCTGAATCTGCTCCAACAGCTCCGCGTCCTTCTTCTGTTGGGGGCCCCAGAACTGAACGTTACTATAACATCAGTTATACTACCTGATGCCAATGTAGAGGCAATTTAATATCAGCTATTAAAATACTTGAAGCTTTCTTGTGTGTTTATTTAGAAAAAAAAATGACAATACAAATGGAAAAATTGTTAGTTTCCAGATAAAAGCTTATTTATATTTTAATACATAGTTCAGAATTATCTACAGAAATTAGTAATTATTGATATGACCCTAAAAACAGGACATTCTTTCTTTTGAAATATGCTGTATTCTTTGATTTGACCATAATACTGCTTTTTTATAAGCTTTGAGAAGGTAAGCCTTTAAGATGAAAATGAGAGGCACAGCTTTGAAATAACTCTCTAAGAAAACTGCTAGGAAAGTAATAACTGTAAATCAGCTGTTTATATGTAATTTCTGTAGTTTTTGCCTACTTCTGTGCTTTATACCATTGGTTTAAAAACTATTTTTATGTTTCGTAGCATATGATGATTCAAAGCAATCCCAAAATATAAACTGTACACCAGGAAAGGTTTTTGATCAGAATGATGTTGCTGTTAAAAAAGCATGTCGATTTAACCTCTCTGAGCTTGGGCAGTGCTCTGGAAAGGAAGATAAGACCTTTGGCTATTCTAAAGGAACTCCCTGCGTGCTTGTGAAAATGAATAGGGTAAGTGACTGTTTCTTTTAAATTTCATTTTTAGTGCAGGGTATGAAATATCACTGTTGAAAAGGACTGAAATACGGATTCAGTTTTCTTCTAATTGTGTTTTTCTTCATGCCTGCGTTCTAGAAATGCAACGTCATGGATTCCATAACTCCTAACTTTGCAGTGTGATGAAAATTTGACTGAATAACTGTTTGAGTTTTCAGTGATGTTATGCTTCTTAAACACTTAATTGTTTTGAGCCATTAATTTTATGTGCTTAATGTAAAATAAGAAAACAGCCCTGGGTATGGCTGCTATTTGAGCTTTAACTTAACAATACTTTACACTGTTATTCTAAGCTAAAATTGTCCTTGTAAAACATAATACGAGACAGATGTGCTCCCGTATCAACTCTGTCTTATTAAATGGGAGAAAGTTTGAATTTGGTATGTATAACTGGTGAGAGAAAGAAGGTCTGTAAATACTTTAACTTTCTCTTTCAGATAATTGGATTAAAGCCTGAAGGGGAACCGTATATACAGTGTACATCTAAGGTCAGTTCTGAATGTACGAGATAAATATGAAGTTAATTTTCCTTGTGATTGAAATGAAAAGTCAATGTAAATACTGTTGGAATATTTATTTCACCATCTTCTGTTAGACTTTCTTCTTTGTTTCGTTTTCATCTTACTGTTTGTCTAGTTTAATTTTATTGTCTTTAATTTCTTCAGTGTAGTTATTAAAAATACTCTCTTTTTTTGTTCGTCCATTTTAAGATGTATTTGAGCTACCCAATTTCCTACAGAGTTGAGGAAATGCATAGGTGTAACTTGTAGTCATATTTATTTTTTCTTATTTAGTGTGAGTTGTGTTTTGTTTTCCCATTTCATAACCTATGTTTTTATTTTTTTCTCCATGCTGCAAGTGCACCTTAGACAATTTTATAAATGATGGGTAAGACAAAGTGTGGAAACTAACATTGTTACTATTCAAGTAAAAGTTGTCTTCAAATCAAATATAAGCAACTTATAATAACAGCTAATCTATAAATATTTGTTGTGTACAAACTGCTTACTCAGAATGTTTTAAGGCAATTATAATAATTACTTTTGACTTGTGCGTGTTTCTCCTAGTCTGCTCGGGGAGCAGTGAAAGCCTTGGTAAGTTAGTAGCTTCAGCAAGGAATAGAGTCATGGCTCTTTGAGTTGACTGAAAAAATGTAGGCTGGGGAATTTCAGCAATTGATGGGACAAATACCACAGGTGTTCCTGCCTTCACTTGAGGAATCTGTTGTGGGCATAGGTTTTAATACTTCACTTTTGTCAAGTCTGTGGAAGTTTTGATCTTTCCATGACAGTCTATTGCAAGCAAAGTTGATTCCTTGTGTCCATTCTTAGAAAACGTTCGGTTGGAGGAATTTCTCTAGAAGAATGCAGTTAGGTTCTTCCCATGTTTACTATTCGTCTTCTTTCCAATTTCTCATTTCTTACATAACACTAAATCCGGTATATCAGACACAAGCTTTCCTCTAGCTGAGGCAATTAACGACAGAATTTTTCCCTCTCATCACATCAGAAGTAGTTAAAGTCTCCCCAGGTGAATTTGCCATTTCTAACACTATTACACCGAGTCCTTGTTTCATTTTGCTACTTAGATTTTTCTTTTCAGTTTTTCTCAAGTTTGCCCCTTTTCCCACCTCATTTATTGTGATCATTATAATTGGATCAAGCTTCAATTTCTTACAGCTTGTTGTCATCAGTGAAGGAACTTTCTCTTACATCTGACAAGTTCTTATTGAAACACTGATCACTGGCTAGTCGTCTTCATCTCCACCTGAAATGTCTAGTGATGTGCTAAGAACACTGCACATATATAAGCTATATATAAAACACTGAGGATTCTATTTTATATTAATGGTATTTCTTCAGCTTTCTTATGGATGTTCTATGAGATGATGTTAAAAACTATAATAAGCATATGTTATGAATATATAATGAGGTGCATCTGCCACTGTATTTGAATCTTCCCTAAATACTGCTGGCTCATAGCAGGAATGATGTGTAGAGGTCGTTTGTCCTTTTCTGTTGTTTCTCTTATTCAGGGTGTTTACTGAGTCTTTAAATAGCTGATATGTTCTGTTGCAGTGGTTTTTTTTTTTTTTTTTTGTTTGGTTGGTTTTTGTTTTTCTGTTGCTGTCAGCAAATGTGGATAAAAAAAATTGGGAAGTACTACAGAAATTAAGCCAAATAAGCCTCTTACTGGATATTAGCTTCATAGCACATACGAGCATGTTTGTGCAGTTCATAGCACGAATGCAACTTGCTGGTAACTATAAGTTTTACATCAGAAATCTTTAAGATCTGAGTGACAAGAGTGGATTTTGCTTAAAAGGCGATTCTATTGAGCAGAGCAGAAATCCTAGTGTCATGTTCTCTTCATTGTAGGGAAGACCTTCTTTAACTATTATTTTTAACCTGTGGATCTGCTGTTGATCAATCAAAAACATATATTATTTTCTATAGTTTGAATTTTGCACATATTAGGGAGCAATCTGGAGAAGCATCTGCCTTGACTTTACACAATCTGGCTTTTAAATCATATAATAAAAGTAACCCTAAGTTGTAAGGGCAAGTCTTTTACATACAAGAGCTAATAGCTTCTGCCCACAGATTCTGTCAGTCTTTGCCATATGAAGCATCATTACAATTTTTCATGTGGAAATTAATATTAAAAATTCATGTTCTTCCAAGTTTTCTTCTGTGAAGCGACTCTGATTTCTTCTTCCTGTGCTTTCCCCCTGGGGTTTTTTAAAATAGAAAAAAAAATAGGTAGATTTGTGATATCAAAATCAGCATGCTTCATAGGTGGGGTTGCTCCCCACACCTCCATGTTGTCATCACTGTGATTTGTGTAGATGAGGGAAGTTGGTGTTTGCAGTGTAAGGCACTAATTCCAGCTGGTTCTTGCTCCTGCATCTAGAAGGAAGTGATCTGTTGTAGACCTAAGTATCTCCACAAGGAGAAACAAGCTAGAAAAGGATTGTACTTTCAAGAAGTTTGAAGGTCAGCATTTTAGATCTTTAGTCTGGGGCTGGAGGTGTGCAATTTCAAATGTGCTGGAGCACCTTGCAGCAACATTCTTTCATGTTGGAAATGAACAAAAATCTGTAGATTTGCACATTTTTTTAAATGACAGAGAAGACAAATGCAATTAATTCTTAATTACTTGCATTTCTGCCGTTCAGAGATTATCCTTACTTTGTATCAGGCATCTCTTTCAAGAATGAAGAATGGTTGTGTGAGTGAGATTACCTTCCTTGCAATTGTCATCATACTCAGCATATATTTACCCTTTTTTGTGTGAAAGGACTCTGTTATTTTAAAGGCTTTACTAATGGGTATTGCTCTTATTGCAGTACAATTGTTTTAAACAGCACAGTAAGTCTAAATGGATAGGTACAATATCCTTTTTTCTTCTCATGGTGACAAATAAGTCTTTCACAAGTTCTTTCCTTGGGTCTCAGTACATTATTTTAATGTCTGTGAAATTACACTAAGGCACAGTCCTGATAAAACCTCTGTGAGTGAGGTAGAAGCCTACCTTTATCTGCCCAACTAAGTGGTCTGGTTTTAAGATTTGCTGGCTGACTGCCTGTAAATCTTTGTGTCTTGGTAAGCAAGAAAAACCATGATGCTCATGGATTGGCTCTTGAAACTGTTCAGCAGATGCAGCTAGCTAAGCTTTTTAAAAATATACATAGGGATTAATTGTCCTAATTATTAGGTTTAATTATTATTAATGAAAAAAATGCAACGCACAGCATTTGCATGAGAAAAGCAGCTGCATGTTCAAGAACCTCTCTGCTATTTTCTAGATAGATTGCCTATGTGTTTATGACTGCCTGCACGCAATTGTGTTCAGCTGCCTGAGAAAGCTCCGCTCCTGTTAATCTTATGTTATTCTGTATCCTGGTTTTGTAACTATGATTTCGGAAATGTATTTCAGTAAAGAGTGTTTTCAGCTGCATGAGCTTTAACTAAAATAGAGATTGAGGGTGAAATGCAACAGAACTCTACTTAGCAATTAAATTTGTCAACTCAAGGTCCAAAATATCTAATAAACGTACACTGAGGATTTGCAATAATTTAGACTTCAAAGGAACAATAACCCGACTATATCCTAAACTGATATGGTAGTAGAAGGAGATATTCTTGGGCTGTGGATTATTATCTATTGTTTCTTGATCTTTATTTGTGTTCCTTTTCTCTGAACTCTATTACTGCAGTTGTATTCTGAACTTTGTAGTGTAGCTTTTAAAAATTGCGTCTACAGGTATGGTGATACTGGAAAAAATGAAAGTTACTAACGCACCTCAAACTTGTGAATTACACTGAACAAGCAATGATATTCTGTAGATGTATTTATCATTTTGGTGGTGTTCTGTGACATTACTCTTTACTATGGCAATATAATTAGCTGTTACAGAAAGTTACTTTAGATTTGGACATTTCATAGCCACTTGAACTTGCAGTAATGTGCTGTCCTTCCCAGATACACAGTCCCAAAGCATATCATATCCATGGAGATGCGTCTGTCATTGCTCTGACAGCATGTGTCTGGGGCAACACAGTCATACATGTAAAATCTACAAAATGTTGTGTGTCTTACAGATTGGGTTACTCCTCAGAAATCATGCAGCAGCTCTTTAGGTAGCATCTTGCTACTAGATTTGGAGCTGTGGGGAAAATTCTAGCAATAAGGGATACATATGTGTACTGTTCCTTCTGGGTGCTGATGATACGAACTCTAGAAAAGTGATAATTTTAAAGTTTGGTTTCCTTTTAGGTAGCTTGTATTTCAAGGCTAGCTGAACTGTCTACAGATCAGGTGCCATTGTGGAGGGTTGGGGCTGTAATGTTTCAAGTTTGAAATTTGAATTTCTATTTAAAGTCAAGTTTTCATCTTGTCTTATATATGGATATGCTGTTGCTTCACCAAAACATAAAGGCTTGCTTGTGGATAGATGGGATTTTAGCTTATACATGTGATTTCTTTTTGTTATATTCATTGCAATTTGACTTCCTTTGGCTGGTAAGGGGAACTGTAATTCAGAGTGTCGTGATGTGATTACTAATTTAAGTATTGCTAATAGTAAGCTTCACTGTAGCAGATGCGTGCAGCATGTAGCTGTTTGCCAAAACTTCTTCTGTTTTGGAAGTTAGTCTATTACTTCTTGGAGTTGTTTTTTTTTCCTTTAGGGGAGTCTTGCACTTTCTCATTGGGTTATAATTCTAATTTTGTATTAGTGTTTATCCAAGCAGATAGTAACTTTTAATTTTGTTGTTATCTCCAATCATAGGAACCAGGCGCGGTTGAGATAAATTATTTTCCTTCAGGAGGCTTGATTGACTTGATGTACTTTCCATACTATGGGAAAACCTTGCATGTAAGTATGTCTTAATGATGGTCCTCTTAGTAAACATTCTGACTGTGAAGTCTGAAAATTTTAGTGGGGTGTACTTATAAAGAATAGTGCTTAATGAGATTAGAGAGATTCTTTAATAGATGTAAGGAAATAAAGCAGGCACTGTCCTAATGAATAAAAGGCGCTATTAAGGGCATCTGCTGTTTCTTGGTCACTAATATGTTCTGGAGGAGAAGGCAAAAAATCTTACCTGGTTCTTTTGATTGCCATGCAGTTTCTCATATTCCGCCCATAGGGTTTGTGTACAGGATATCAAATTTATAATTCAGCATGGTATTGATGCTTATACATCTGTATGGCTCTGCTGTCATGTTTTCAGTTCACTCTGCTTAATGGAGAAGCATATCAAGGTAGTGGATTATAATCTGTTTTACTATTATTTTTAATTTTTTCTTTGCTTGCCTCCCTTATCCACATTTTGTTCTGACTTAAAATTTATCTACTTTAGCACTTAAGTTTTCAAAACAAAACAACTATTTTATTGACACAGAATACATAGGGTTAAGACTCTAGTTTCTCTTCAAACTTAGATTTAGATAATATTTTCTTTTCTTGAAACAGCTTGAGATAACTATGTACAGAAAATCTGTACTTTTTATCAAATACAGAATTATATTGCCTCTTGTTGGCTAAGTTATTTAATCATGGTTGGAAAACTTCTTTGCTGTTCGACACTGAAGGTGAAGTACTCTCCTAATGTGAATATTTTTAGGCCTGCAGCATATACAGTAGTTGTTTATTTCCCTGAAGTGACCTTGGTACTAAATTATTCATTTGTCAGTTATTATTTCCAGTGTACTTCATACTTACTTGCAGCAGTTGATGTAACTTTTTTTTTTAATCTTCACTTAACTTTCCCTAATGAGGAAGCAGTTTTTCTTCAGCATATGCTTTCAACTTATTTGCGTGTATTCTAGGCCTTCACTTTTACAGCCAGAGTTCTTGAATTGATAATGCATCCATTTTCTTAGATAAACAAGATTTGGGAAAGGCTGTCAACTTCTGCTTCCAATAGGTAGACTCAGTATGTACTTCAACCCTTCCTGGAATGAAAGAATAGTGAAAGAGCATTGCTTCTCTAAGACATGCAAAACGCAGCATCAGTAGATCTTGATATATTAGGAAATAGTTTCTGCCAAAGATGGGATGAAGATCTTTCCTGATAAAATGCTTGTCTTATTGCTATACTGATGGAAGGGTGAGATTATGAAAAGAAAGCAGTTAAGTCAGGCAAAACTCAATGCTAATCCTTATTTAGGTGATTAAGAAAAATCTTTTATTAATTAATTGATATTCTCTTTTGGAGTATGGTTCAATGTTATTTCATGTCCTTTCTGTCATGTGGGAGGAGATAAGATTTGCTTGAGGGTGTGTTGCTTATGTAAGACACGGTTCTCATAACATTAGTATGTTGTAGAAAAGAAAGCAGGAAGAACAGTTTTGAGGTTGAGTTATTAAACAGGTCTCAGGAGTCTGGATTGAATTCTTGGCTATACAACAAAAATTATATAGCATATCTGTGTGGAATTATTGAAATACTCTATTCTGTAAAAGAGTTAAGAGGGTATGACTACTGTTGTGCTGGGGTAGGAGCTGTAAAAGTACTAGCATCTCCAGAATGGTTATCTCCTTTTTGCTGCTCTGCATGATAAACCAACTGCCTGATGTAGAGAATGGACCTTTTTTCAGATAACCTGTAGCGTTTAATCAGGATGCTGATTCTCACCCCTCTCCCCAGGCATTTTATATTGAGTACTGTCATTAGCTCAAATTAAGTGGATTATATTGATTAAAAATTAATACGAAGAATGTGTAAGTGACAATCTATCTAACTGGGAAAAAATAGTCTTATCTCAGTCAGATTGGGCTTCGAAAGGTTGGGTTCGTAATTATCTTCTTTTCTTAACTGTTCTGGTAGACTAATTGTTAATTGTTCATGCTAATCGTTATATTCAGATCACTTACTCCAGTATCTCAAATATTTTCCCCATCTTTCTGTTTACTAGGCTCACTATTTACAGCCTCTAGTGGCTGTTCAACTAGCGATTAACTCCAACAGTACCAATGAAGAAATAGCAATTGAGTGTAAGATCCTGGGCTCACCTAATTTAAAAAATGAAGATGATCGTGACAAGTTTCTGGGACGAATTGCCTTCAAAGTTGAGATGACTGAATAGCAGGAGAAAAAAGTTCTCCACAAAGTAAACGTTGTGTTGTCTGTTTTGTATCAGCTGGACATGCCATTCTAGGATATGAAACCACCCTGGAGAATGTTAAGGTGGCTTATGGCATTCAGGGTAGCATAATAATATGCTACCAAATCGTGTGTTTGAAATCCCTCAAAATAAATGCCTATCATGCTTCTGTCTGCCCCATTGGAACAGTGTACAGACCATAGTTATGTCATAGGGACCTGTAAATAGCTGTTTTCAAACACTTAATTATGGTGACCTTTGTCCTGTTCTAAAATGTGGTTTTATCCCCCAAGTGAGTGTCTCAAGCTTAATGTGCTGTGCTATGTAAATATTGTATTGATTTAACACTGGTTTAACTGTCATATCTCAATGCTGACACAGTTATAGGGATAATTAATAAATGGTACCTGATTGACATAGTGATTCTTTTGAAAGAGTAAACACCTCCACATAAGTTGTGTGTATGGGAGTGGGTGGGCGGACGGATGCCTGTGTGGAGATGCCTTAAATTGTAGATTGGTTGGTGTGGGAAAAGTAAAATGGCTTTTAAGAGTTGGTATGGATTTCAGAAAGTAAGTGCTCACCTAGTACTTTCTTGTGCTTGTCACTGTGCAAGTATTGTGTACTTGTAATACTTGGTAGAGAGTTTGGTATTCTAGATGAGGAATTAAATCTTTCTTTGTGTTGTTAATTGCTTGCAATATGTGGAGCACAAATAAAATCTATACCGTATTTTAAAACTTTTTAGTTCAGAAATATCAGTATAAAACAATTAAAATTTGTTTAGAGTCCTGGTAACAGTTGTACAACAGAGCTGCTTGAAAGAAACAGCCTCACTATTGTGGAAATAGACTTTCGTATTTCCAATTAAGCATAAAGAATAAATTCTGAAGAACCTCTGTTGGGGGGTTGTCTTGATTAAACATTCCTGTTTAATTTATATACTGTTTCATTGCATCATTTTAACATACTTCATGTTTTCTTCTGCTCTTTAATCTTGGATTTTCTATGTATTTCCTCATCCGTCTTTTAAAAAAAAAAAAGATGTCACAGCTGTGTTATACAAATTGTCTATTGACTGGGAGTATGGATTACTGGCCATTTGACATACAGTTCTTTCAGTAATCCACTTGCTAAGATGGCTACAAAAAGTCTGGCTTATTTGTGACTGCTGCTCACATGAGGCCAGGCTGGCCCATTGTGCTGGGTAATAACTCGTGCGGTTTTGCCAACATGGGATTTACAAAGCTCTTCCCCAGGGTTTTTGTTTGGTTTATTTTTTGAGCACATGATCCACATTCTCACATATTAGAGACTACAGCAAAACTATTTGTATACATACCTCTATGTTCTGTTAGTAATATTGTGGCCTAAATTTGTTACCTAACACACTTTTATGCCTAATTCTTATATTGTTTAAAAAAACTTTATTAAAAACAAATTAAAAAAATTATTACTAAAATTCAAGATCCAGTCTTAATAACTTGCTTTGAAAATGTTTGGCTGGTGTAAACCACATTAGTGCAAACTTCCTTAAACATTTGTGCAAGCTTACACTGGTGCAAGTTTGGAGGAAGCTACGCTCAGTGGGACTTCTAACGGTGTGTTGAACCTCATTACAAATAGACTTGTAGTGACTGATGTCAGTTAGCATGCTTTTTTGTTGTTGTCTACTAAGGAAAAATTGTTCTTCACAATATGCCATGGGTAATTCTGTAATGATAGCATGCGTTAATATTGAATAAGAATGTTCTTTTAAAATATTCCATTACTAATGTTTGAAATCATGCGGTTTCAGAGGTGGGCTACCTGGGTTCTTGAAGATATCGCTAATTGGTTTTCTGTATATTAATACTGCCTGAAAATATTTTAATACTGCCTAACAGAACTTAGTGTTGAGGTTGCATTTGAAAATGAAAAATACTAGCATCATGTATAAAAAAGCCAACAACAATAATAAAATCACACTTGTGTTCACTTAGGAATGGTAAGAATTTCTAGAGAAATGCTCAGTTTTCAAATGACTTGATACTTGCAACAGTTTCTCTTTCTACTTCTTTATATAGACAAAGCATGAAATGGCAATTCTTCACCAGCACTTTTCAGACAGGTAGAATTCAATAAACTCCTGTTCTCCCTAGATCTTGTAGAAGTGTATTTTTTTATTTATTCACATAGGCATCATCAGTTGTGGGAGGGATGGGACTTTGAAAAGGTTCAGTTACCAAAAATGCCAGATAAAATATATGTAGGTAATGAGTCAAAAGTTAAACTACTTTAGTAATTGAATCTTTTTTTTTCTTCATAATTTGAATAAGTAAATGGTCTAGCTTATAAACAGATATCTTGATTATTAGGGCACAATAGAATTACTTGTTTCCTTATGTACATTTTTAAAAAAACTCTCCATGGACTTAAAGATTTAAATTTACTAACTTCTTAGTTAGAAACCTGGGATGATTAACTTGTATACTAATAAATACTTATTTGTCTTATTAGGTAACTTTAGTGCCTTCAAGCCTGGAGTAAGGACTTCTAAACATCATGAAACTGCCAGTTGTTGCAGGTGCTGTTTCAAACTACCCTGAAAGTCTACCAATATCCAGCTCAGTTGATCTACACTTTTCTTTTTGCCATGCCACAGTCCCACTCCCCACCCAACCCTGCACGTGAATACACAGCAATAAAGGGAAGATCATGAGGAGGCAGTATTAGCTGAAGGTTTTATTTACACTGATCGTGCAGTAGATAAGGTGCACACGTGCTTTCTCTCTCTCAGATGTTGGGCTGCAAACCGAACATGCAACTTTTAGGAGTTGCCTGACTATAAATATTAATGTTGCTGTAGGCACAGATTGCATCATGGAGGCTTGATTTTACAGTAGTCTTAGTTGCCCTTCAGGTAAATTACATACAGCAGCTGTCATTGTCTTGTTAGAAGTAGCATTTAACATACAAGATCAGACCAAGTCCCTGTATGGAATCCTTCCTACATTTTTTCTTTGTCTAAGTGGAGGTGGAAGAAAATCCAAGGGAAGCTAAGCCGATAATTCTGATTTGAAGTCTGTTAGTCTGGCGGCTGTGATTCTTGAAGTAAAATCAGTGTGACATGAGGAGTATTCAGAAGCTTGCATGTCACTGTGGTTTGTTTGGATCAAATAGAATAATTTGTGACTAACAGTAAGACTCTTTGTTTCTTTAAATCTCAGGCAAGAACCTAAAGAAGACAAAAATGGAATTTGCAGAGTTATGTCTATTAGCATGTACTTAGATATTTTTGTGATACAGCTCCCAACAGTGAGTATGGTGTGGAGCTGCGGCTCATTTCAGTTTTGCATTAAATGACTGAAATTGCTAAAAGTTCAGTGTGGATTTGCCAACATTTCCTTAGGAAAAATATCAATGTATTTGAATTAAATGCGTATATATAGTTTCTGAAAGTGCACTTAGCTGTGTGTATTATGCATTAGATCCAAATATAACCTTTTAAATTTGCTTTAAATTTTTATGGAATGAAAATGGCCTACTGTAACCCGAATATTTTGTGACTTGTAAGCCTACTGATGCTATTTCTACTTTTCTGAGAGACCCCACAGCCGTAACTCCTGTAGTGCTTATCATCCCTAACAATGTCTCTGTAAACCTGCCATGGCTGTGGATTCTAACTTCAAGAACTGCCACTGCCCTCCTAGTGACAAATGGGGCTGATGCACTTGTTTAACACTTTGAATATTTTAATGACTATACTTAACTTGTTCCAAGTTAAGTAATCTCATGAATGAGATAAATCATAATGCATCAGAGGTTGGACAGTTTTCAGTGTAGGGAACAGTATGTGCCCAGCTCACTTCCTCATGCTTCCTTTGCCTTTTAGGTGCAGGGAGAGGTTAGCATATATGTAATTGTGTAAGATTCTCTGCAAACTTGATCGGTTTTAGAAATTTCTTTATTTAAATAGTATTTTTAAGTGGTTGTGAATTTCAGCCTGATTTGTTTAAATGTTATTTAAAACAAATCTACAGATAAGCTATATAAGGTTCTAAATGTTAATCTACTCTGAAGAAAAGCTGCGAAAGTGGCTGGTTCTGCCTTCTTTTGAGATGGTCAGTGTAGCAGCAGCTCAGCATCGTTCTTCTGTTCTCCTACTAACTCCCTAATCAAGCTTCTATATGAGTTGAACTGTTCACTTAAGGCTGACTATAGCATAGGTATAAAGTTAAGAGCTTTCTGAGAGTTCCTGGTCCTCTACCCTCAGCACTTGAAGTGAGTAAAGCCCAGCACAGCAAGCCAATGAGATACAGGAAGGTAAAGAAATAAGGTACAGCGGCTATTCTTGATTAGCTATGGCTGTCTTGTAGGACAATGGAAAGGATCTATGTATTGCTAACCCTGTAGCGTTCCACTATGAGAGAAGCCCTGATTTGAGGTGTTAAGCTGTGATCTTCAGGAAGCAGCAGCCTAGTAAGATTGAGAAAGCGCAGAAAAGGTCAGTGCATATGCAACAGCTTACTGATTTTGATCTTTTTCAAATCATGTGTTCAGTCTTGAAAACAATAGGTATGATGATCTGAATGTTCCTAATGGTTTGGCAAATACCTTGAAAATTATTATTTTTTTAATTCACCTGCATTTTAGTGAATTGATGTATTTGTCTAAAGACTTGCTTTCTGCTGCACTGTAACCATAGAGCAGAAAGCTGCTGCAGTGGATCTTGTGTTTCCAAGTGCCCTAGTGCGTTAAAGTAGGTCAAAAATTGCATAAGATGCCATTACTGGAAACTGCTGTAGGCTGACTTGCATATAAAACCTCAGCTGTGCAACCAGCAAATGCACTCTGACAAACAGAAATGCAGTCATGACTTAAAATATAACAGGAAAGCTCTCTGAAATCTCCGTAGGACATGAATGGCTGTTGGAACTGTGAGATGTCTTTGCCCTTTGAGTCTATGTTCCTGCTATCTGCTGAGCTGGGGATGCCTGCCTGGCTTGTCAGAGATGTCACGGTGTTGCGGTCTGCAGGGAGCTCAGACATGAGGCTCTTAACTCATTCTGGATTGCAAAAGCTGTATTCCGTATTTTCCAGCTTGCAAGCTGCTCTTGAGAAGAAATGCATTGTACAGTGAAACTCATGCACAGTTAAGAGTCTGTAGTAGCTGGTAATTAGTAGTGGCTGATGGAAGTTGGTGGAGGGCTGCTTGCTTTCTGCTTCTGCATCTATTTTAGGAGCCAGACCACTGGTGAGAGCGGTCTCCTGTATTTTTTCTTACTGCTGCTATTTCCCTGTCACTGGCTCTTTCTAATACGACTTCAACTAGTTACGTGCCACAGAAACAAACAGCAGCACCTAACTTAGCAGTTTGAGGGCTTATAACCATGAGCAATCACAGAGAGATATGTTGTGCTGTGACTATTTGTTAGTGCAGTATACTTATTCCATGAAGGGCATGTTAAGTTGTATCTCATCTGATGAATTCTGTTTTCCAAAGGTTTGAAATAGGTCTTTTCCTCCATCAAAGGAAAAAATGAGAACCACCTCTGAGTCAGGCAAGAGTTACAGAACCACAGAATGGCCCGGGTTGGAAGGGACCTCAAGGATCATCAATCTCCAACCCCCTGTCACAGGCAGGGGCACCAACCTTCCCAGTTAATACTGCACCAGGCTGCCCAGGGCCCCATCCTCCCTGGCCTTGAACACCTCCAGGGACAGGGCACCCACAACCTCTCCGTGCAGCCTGTTCCAGCACCTCACCACTCATAGTAAAGAACTTCCCCGTGACAGCTGTCCTAAATCTTCCCTCCCTGAACTTAAAACCATTTCCCCTTGTCCTGCTGTTATCTACCCTTTCAATGAGTTGACTCCCCTCCTGTTTGTCGGCTCCCTTCAGGTACTGAAAGGCTGCAATGAGGTCACCCCGCAGCCTTCTTTTCTCCAGGCTGAACAAGCCCTGTTCCCTCAGCCTGTCTTTGCAGGGAGGTGCTCCAGCCCTCTGATCATCTTTGTGGCCCTCCTCTGGACTTTCTCCAACAGCTCTATGTCTTTCTTGTACTGGAGTTCTTTGTTATTGCTAAGAAATCTACATGAACCAACACTGCTTTATTTCCTGGGATCTGTGTGTGCTTGGTGATGTACCCATCTGTTTCCCTGCTGATCCCGTGTTTCCTCCATTGGAATAAGGGCTCTCCACCAGGTGTTTGAGCACGGTCTCGCGCAGCACACGTGAACGCGTTCTCCATTTAATTATTACGCTGTGTGTGCTGAGCGCACCTCTCGCCCCGGGAGCGGCTCCTGCGCTTCGTTCATCGCATCCCCCCCTTTCCCCTCTGTGCGAGCACCGCTCGTCCCGAAGCGCCCAGACGTTGGTTGGGTTCCTAAGTGCTGATTTTGCTTTTGCTCGCTCTGCGGTTCCGCGCTCACCAGAAACCCCGCACAGGTGGCGCGGGGCGGGCCGGGCGCGTCCCCCTCCTGCAGAGCCCACCCCGCGGGCACAGGTGCCGGGCGGCCGCGGCTCAGGGGCGGCAGCTGTGCGCTCGCGGCCGTCCCGCCCTGCGCTGCACGTGCTGCGGCCCTGCGCGCCTGCGTGCTGTGCCGGGCGCGTGCCGCGGCCGTTATTACCTCGGCGGGCGCCAGAACCGCAGCACGACGCGGGGCGACGCGGCGGGATTGGAGTACAGCGCGGTCTTCTGGAGCGAACAGGTAACGGGCGGGGAAAGGGAGGGCGGCTCCGACGCGTCGGGAGGGGCGGGGAAAGGCGGCGGGGCGGTCGGGGGCGCGGCGACCGCGTAGGGCTGCGAGCGGGATCGGCGTGCGGGATCGGCGCGTGGGGAGCGGCGGCCGCGTTCCCTGCACGCGAAAACCGCCCGTGGCTGCGCTGTGTGGGCGGTGCGCGGCCTTTGCGGCGCGGATGGCAGCGCTCGGGTGGCCGCGGTGCGGTTCCTTCGTGCCGCGCTCCGTCAGAGCCCCGGCGGGGGCTGCGCGCGGGTTTGGAACGGCTGTGGCGCGGCGGTTGAAGCGGAGGATCTGACTGCGGCGGAACGCGAGGGCCGCTCTGACTGCTGGCAGTTGGCGGGGGCTGCCCGGCCCGGGGCGCTCTGCTCGTGGAGTCTTTTAAGCCCTGAACGCGCCGGACGCTCGCGGCTTCTTTTTATACCGTGTGGAATAAACAGGATTTCTTATTGCCATATGTTTGAAAACGTACGTTCGTCGAGTAGCTCCATTCAATGCGATCTTTGTGTACTTCCACATATGGTGGGCTTGTGCGTGTCCGGGTGTGCGCCGCGTGCTGCGATCAGCGGGCAGCGGAGCGGAGGGGCTGTGCAGCGCTGTGCTGGGCTGTGCAGCGCTGTGCTGGGCTGTGCAGCGCTGCCTTCTCCTTGGGCGGCGGTTTCCGCGAGGAGGCAGCTGTCCCCAGCCTGCAGGTAACACCAGCACCGAGGATGGCCTGGCAGCGGCACACGCGGCCGGGCGCTGCTCACAGAGGGCACCGCCCCGCGCCCTGCCCTACCGCTGGGGCTGAGAGAGAGTGTGCGGAATCACAGACTTACACTGACGTGGTTGACTGGTTTGTCGGCTTCTCTGAATGTTTTGAGATCTTTTTGTTTTCTAATAGAACGTGTAATTCAACAAAACGCAATTTTAAAGACTGCTTTTTTATAACCATAGAAAGTGCTTGTTGTCTTGATCATTGTTACCATCCCAGAGAACAGCAGTGCCACAGAGCTACCATTGCGTGTTAAGTTCTTATTTGTAACACCTGCAGACTTCAGTGAAGAAAAACATTAAGCCAGCATTGGCTAGCATAGTGTTCTTAGTGGGTGGTCAGAGAGATTCTGACCAAAGGCATTTGGGATTTCAGAGAGGGCTCTTTAATGCCCTCCTTCCTTTTTAGAGAACCACACTGAGTAATTGTTAGAAGGGAAAAAAAAAAAAAAAAAAGAGGGTTTGTGCTTTAACGTTTCCCTGTGTTGGGCTCCCGGGAGGTTATCCCAGTGTGAAGAAGCATCACCAAGAAATGAAGTGGCAGCAAACCTTTCCTTCCAGGTTCTTGAGAGGACAGTGTTTATCCTAGCAAGCTGCACCACCGGTGCAGTGATTCAGAACCCTTCTGGTGGCTCTTTACATAGCACTGACACAAAAGAACATACAGATCACCAGGCTGTGCTTCAAGGAGGCAGTGTCTTTATTGCTGAGATAAGGACTGTGCTCCCACATTTCTCCAGCAGTGTTTTAGACCTACAGAAACCATGTGACAAGCGTGCAGCAAACCAGCTGGGCCTGGGGCTACATGTAGTCAGCTAAAACTGTTCCTGAAAATGCCTCCCCAAATTTGCCAGTGCACTTAAATGAAGGGTGCCATGTGAGAAGTAGCAACTGCACAGGAACAAGCTCGGTTTTGTGGTCTTTTCCTATTGTCTTGTAACTTTTATGCTGATTTGAGAATAAAACTGATGGATTGTTTATGTGTGAGGGAGAACAAGCACTGTGAAATTGCTCTGGGATTTCTGAATTCGATGGAGTTGGGAAAACCAGCACACACAGTGAGGAGGCACAGGGAACTGTCACCGTTTGGGTCCTTGCTGGCAGAATCCAGGCGGGAGGCAGGAAGGGTGCGTGTTCTGTGTCTGCAAGTGTGTGAAAGGGGCCTGCAGGAAAAGAATGACGTAGGGTGAGATGCAAGGGGAGCACGCAGGGTGCTGAAATACAGCGTGCTGGGATGAACCTGACATGGCAATCAAGTAGATGTTTCTGAGGCTATCAATAAGATGTAAGTTGGGTGCATTTCTTGGTGAGACAGGAACAGTAATATTCCTAGATATTTTTCCAGTTGTTTTGTCAAAATGTGACAAATTCAGAAATCTGCCATCCGGAACAACATGGGAAGTGTCTTGGAATGGTGAACTGACCAACAAGCGCTCACCTGATAGATTTCCCTCCTTCATTTTCAAACTGTCACGCAATGCAGTACTGCCTTGAGATGGAACTAATGAAGGGTTTTTTATTTTTAACGTTTAAACAGATAAAGAACATTTACTGTCAACTTGAATTTTCATCACCCTTTTTTCCATGTTTTTCTTAAACAAACAAACAAAACCACCACCGAACCAGGCCCGCTGTAGTTGCCTTGAAATGCCTTTATTTAGTTCCTGTACAGTCAGGCTGCCCTTCCCACTCGCAGCAGCCGGGTGCTGTTTCTCTCCAGCACGCAGCTGTTGCTGCTGCGGTCAGCCATTGCTCCCACCCCCATTTTCAATGTACAATTCCCACTTGCAGCATTTTCAGTAAACATGGAATCAACTGAGTATACAGAAATAGCTTCTATAAAATTTCCATTAAAAAAATAACAAGTTTTTATTTACAAAGTGTTTGCTACTACAAAGTAATATTTCCTATTGGTTCAAATATGCTATTTGCTAATGACAGTGTTCCTATTAGGAAAGTAAAACTTTGTATATGCATTTTTCTTTATATCTTTCTCAGTGTTTAAAGCACACATAATGCTACTGCATTCCTTTTACACTACTCCTAGCCACGTACAATGTGGTAGTAGAAAGTAACGCTGTTTGATCTGGGAAAAAGAAATCAGGATAGCTTAATAGCAGTCCTACAAAAATAAAACTTTACTGTAGAATTTAAAGGTATTTGGAGAATTCAAAAATCCACAGAAAATTATCTCAAAAACTAAGCAGCAGCTTGGGCCTTCCCAAAGACACAGGAATGAGCACAAGAACAGGGAGGAACATTTCTGCCAAAATGTGATGCTTTGTGCCCATGGCTGGGAGGAGGGAGATGGTAGAGAGTGCCAGAATGAAGAGCAATTAACTGAAACTAAGAGTTGGCTGCAGTTTCCATCTTTGTGAACTGCACGTCAGTGCTCCTACCCCTGCCAAGTTTACAAACTTTAAGTGCAGCATTAAAAAGTAATGTTTTTGTCCATGACTGGCTTCCTTCTTAAAAGTCTTCATGTATTTCACTTAAAATGGTTTCATGCAAGTGGTTTCTGCGTTTTCAGTGGAAAAAGGAAGTGTTGGTACAAGGCACTTCCACGCAGAACGTAACAGGTGTTAGCAAGTACCATTCCAGCAGCGCAACATGGAGGGAGCTGCTGGGGACCTGCCTGGTTCATGGCTGACGCTGGTGAGCCTTTACAGGGAGCTTCCTTGCCAGCTCTGCTGCGCAGTGCCAGCAGCATGTGGGGCTGCCTCAGCCAGCACCGGTGTGCCCGGCTTGGTTCTGAGTAGTATTCCTGGCTCCAGTCACCATAGGTCTTGTGAGGTACAGGGTCATCGTTTTTGCACGTCTTTATCAAAACCTCTCTAATCTGAAGTATTTTTTGTATATACAACCTGGCTTTAGAGACAGGGGGGAGTATCTGAAGTGTGATGGCTTTTTGGTTCAGCTGGTATTTTACCAGGGAGGTTCTGGGAGGTCTGATTAATCTGCATAATACTGCAACCAAATTATTAATTGTCAGTTACCTTACAGCATTAACAAATCCACTAAAAAAAATGGAGATACTTTGTGGACTTTCTTTTTTGGTAAATATTTTTATCTTGTGGCCATTCTGAATAGCTGCATGTGATCTGTAAACCTTCATCCAGACACTGCCGTGGAATCAGTGCGTTTCACTCAGCCTGGGTAGCAGTGTGGGTTATTACAAAACAAGTCACAGGGAAAGGCTCGTTTTGTCTCAGAAAAGTTCCCTGAATACTGCATAGTTGAGTTTAATTTAAATCTACAGCTGAATTGAAATTGTATGTAGCTGCTTCTTGTTGGCCTGTGGTCTCTTATGTCTGAAGTCTGAAAATTAAGTGGGGTACCACATTCTAGTAAAGATGCTTCTGCCCAAATGTGAACATGGATTTTTGATTTGTGACTTAAGCAGATATCCTAAATTATTGGATACTGTCAAAGAGATCTAAGTGGGAAAAACCCATTTGTTCTGGCTGGCTGACCTAAGGAGCAGGGGGTAACAGTCAGTGCTGCCTGGCAAGGGGCCTGTGGAGAGTGCACTGCCTGTGTGAGCAGCTGCACGGAGCTGGGAGGAACCACTGGGAACAAGGTTGGCAGTGGCAGGTGCCTGGGTCCTGGCATCAGCCCTGCGTGGCCTCTTAAAAACACTCGCTGAAGTAAATGGACAGAAAAGCAGGAGAGGGAATCTATGAACTCAGTGAAGTCTAAGCAATGAGAGTTCCAAGGAGTTCCAGGGTACTGGGATTTATGTGAAGAACAGCCAGCAGAAAAGTTCTTCCTTTAAGACGAAGTAAGCGTGCAGGAAGCAGAAAGATGTTGCCCCGAAGTATGGCTATGATGAGAATTCTTAAAACATAAAAAAAGTCATCATCTCTTCCCAGCCTCATTATATTTGGTTATTTATAATATGCTCCTGAAACAGAGGTATTCTTGCAATGAAAACTAGGTTAATGAAAATGCAAATTAGGTAGGTCAGTCAGAAGAGAACTGGTTTATTTACTAAACACTCGAGCTTTGTTTTTAAATGAGTCCCAAGCCTGTGTGTCTTTAACTCATTAGAAGTGAAGTCTTCTCTATGAAGTGCCTGGATAATTTACAGCTGAAAAGAGGCAGCTAATTAGAAAAACGAGTACTGCCCAGTGTTTAGTTACAAATGCGATTCACTTTCAGCCACGCTCTTCATTTAAAGTACTGGGTGTAGTCAGTAGAAAGAGCACTTGGCATTTATAACCTTAACTGTTGAGTTCTAAATTCACACATCATCTTATGTATAAACTTGTTTGTTTGTTTCTAAAATATGCTGGGTTCTTTGGCCCATGTATGTCATGCTGCATCAGGCTGACTTGGTTGTTCAGCACGAGTCCTTCTGTTGGTATTTTGTACACTCAGCAACTTCCAGCTGGGAATGGGGCTACAGCCAGGATGGAAATATCTGAGCTGCGGTGTGCGGCAGTGTACATTCAATGGAACAGTTACTGCAGCTGAACAGATAGCGTGTGCTTTAACCTTAACTCACATACATGCACTGTCTTAGATTAGGTGGATTGTTGCCAGCAAAGTAAGAACATTCACATGCAGTAATGGAACTTCTAGAACTAAAATCCACATATATTTTATCAGTTTCAAATGCTAAAAGTATGCTGTCTGCTGCTCATCACTTTTCACCTAGTTTGTGATGCTGCCGTGTTGTCTTTAAGTCAAATTTAGATTATTTTTTTTTTACTGCAATATGTGAAATAGCGTTTATACATAGCATTACGCTGCTGAATGTATAAGCATTTGGAAACAGCATTCCAAGGGATGGAAAAAGGTCAAATAGAATTTGTATGAAAAATCAAATACTAACTCTGCCTTGTATGAGTCACCTGCTGGTGCGGGCTGCACCCTGTTTCGTATCTGTGAATACTCAGCACAAGCAAGCAGAATATGGTGCTACTTGACTAGAAAATGAGAGCCTGTTTTGCTTCTGAGCATTTTATTGTTGAAAATCCCAGCTGCTGGCTGACACAGGGAAGGCTGCTGTGTTGAAGCAGCTGAGCACTACTGCCGCTAGCTTAGTGGGAGCAGTGGGGTTGGTTAATATTCTTAATCCCTTTGCTGTTCATTAATTACTCTGAGCTTAAGGCAGATGCAACTTCATCTGTATTTAGTGAGGTCTTGTCCTGCGTTTCCCTACTTTATTGTATTTATTAATGTCAATTAAGCTCAACTAGAGAGACTGAAAGGCGTGCCTGAGATTGTACATGAGTGACTATGGTTGGATAAGGCCCAGGGCTCTCATAGTTCCCAGGCTCCGGTGTAACCACAGGAACACAGTGCTGTAGTTGAACTCCATCCTCAGCTGTAACTTGGCACAAAGAATCCTAAGGAAAGAATTTCCTTTTGAAGTTTCTTCTAAGTGTTCTAACTTGTTTTGTCCTTTGTATTCCACTAGTTCAGAAAAATAACTTATAAAAGTCTCTGTTCAACTGCGTAAATATTATGTGCTCCTAAATTGAACAGTAGGGGAAAAAAAAAAAAGTTGCTAGCTTTGAGTTAGCCTAGAGAGCAAGTAGCTGTGCTGATGGAAACAGACATCAGTGGGAGCGAGGTATGACTGAAGATCTTCCTCCTGCCAAGCACTCTGACTACTAATAAAATACACAATGAAATACATCCTATTTCTGGGCAAGATTTTTTTTTTTTTTTTAATTTGTCAGCATCTTATATTTCAAAGTACCTCAAGCTCTTCAGAAGTTGTTGAATGCTTTGCTGTTGTTACTTTTTATGCAGATTTTGAGTGGGGAAACATGAACAAAGCATACAACTAGATTTGTCCATAAAATATTGAGGGGTGAGGAATAATTACTTGAGAAAATGCTGCCCCCCTCTTAAAGTGCCTCAGGATGTCCTGTGTACATTGGGTACCTTCCCTCTGGCCTGTCCAATGAAAGCTGAGAGGACAATATATTTTCATGAATAAAGGCAACTGCCTGTTTAAATGAAATGCCATTCATGTAGCTAATGGTATGTCCAGAGCATCAGTCACCTTGTCGTCTTATCTCACCATTTAGTCAAGTACATTGACTCTCTCTGTGAGAATATCGTTTTCTCTTTGTAAAGCTTTTCTTCATAGAGAGGTAGCATTACAGATTTGGTTGCAGTGAGGTGGTGTAAATCTCAGCCTGCTGTTGCCTGTGAGCCATGTGCATAGGGCAGTCTAACAGTCTTGCCTGGAGGATGAATAACAGGGTAGGCATGTGGTTTTTCTTTTTTGTGTATTTGCATATCATTTGTATAAGCTAGATTGCTTTGCCTTCCCGGAGAAGAGCTGTATGTCTTAAAAATGGTGCTGTCCTAATGTTGAATACAAAAAGTTTCGACGTGGATGATTTTTAATGAGAACATGTAGGTGTATCTGTATGCTTCTTGCAGTTTTACCTGTCCTGTGTGTAGCTAGTCATAACATCTGTACAACAGCCATCTTTTTTTAGCTGAAGTGCTGGTTCACCTTCCTATCTTAGGCTGAGTGCTTTTGGGTCACCTTGGCTTGCGTGTGGCTTTGTAAATGCTGAGGTGGACACAGCCCATGCTGTGCCTGAGTAACAGCTGCAGCAGTCAGTGGCTGCAATGTGTTGCCACTGCTCAAGCAAATACAGTATTCTAAGCTGCCTAATCTTTACATAACAGAGACAGTGCCACTGAGATCTGACAGGTACTATACTGGTACTTAGAAAAAGGTCAATTACTGACATACAGTACGAAACTAAAAAGAAACACTGTTTTTATTTACTGAGCTGAAACTAGTTAACTTTGGGGCTACTTCAAATATTGGATGTCGGAACACTATGAGAACCGTACATCTACAGCGTTGTGCTGTTATGCAGGGATTTTTAAAAAGGTCTTTGTGAGTGAGTGTGATGTTAAATACAGAGTATGGAGCCACTTGTTTTAAGTATAATTGAACAGTTCAAAGGGAATTCATGTTGTATAACTTCAGCCAAATCATTTTAACTTGTTCAATACTAATGTTTTTCAAAGGCGCGTTGAGGTGTGTGCAGCAGAAGTAAATTATCTATCAACCCATGATGACTAGAATGCAAAACATAAAATTGCATATTGTCAAAATTTATTCTTTCCTAAAAATCTGAACTTTCCATTACCTGACTTGAAATCATACTGCCTGAGATCTTTGATACGTAGAGGCCTCTTTGTTTGTGTTTTTTTTTTGCTTTTTTAATATTCATGCTATAAAGTCAAATGGACTATAATGCCTGAACAGTAAAAGAGAAGTTCTATAGTATGTGCTGTAATCCGTAAATCATTGTTTCCACTTTTCTTTCCTTGAAAAAAGCTGGTGCAGAGAATACTGTTTCTATGCCGACTGCTTAATAATGGCTAATAATCACTTGTAATAAGTTAGGTTTGCAGTATAAACAAACATATGAACCTTTCAAAAGAGAAAAGCTACTTTTAGAGTATCTAAAATGGATTTAAGCTAATCCAAGATTGATTTAATAACCTGCAATTTATATTACTTTAAGAATCTTCAATACAGCAAGTTGAACAGAAAAAAAGCAAATATTCTAACAGCTCCTTTTCCCTACAACAGTTTTCATACAGGATAGTTTTAAATAGCTATTTTAGCACATCCATGTGCTCCCTCTTCCTCCCCCCTTCCCTCCCCCCTGGTTTTTATTTTTTATTTTTTAAAGGTAGAACATCCAAAAGACAACACAAGAATTGGCTTTTTCTTCCCCATCTGGTAAAGATATGATGAAGACAGAGACTTGAGACAGAATATCCCAAAATGGAAAATACAAACTTTGATGTTTACTTTGCTGTATCTCCAGGGACTTTGTTCTTTTCCTTGGTTGTAGCTGATAAAAAATACCACTTTGCTCTGTGTCTGCATGTCACTCTGTTCAGTTATAAAAAGTTTCCCATTTCAGCTTTGGGTTAATTTATTTTGAAGCTTCCATTTTGCTTCACTGAGCACAGTGCAAACCAAGGCAAGAAACCTAAGTAAAATCCAAGTGTGAGCTCCCATTAAGAATATATATGAGCAGCATTTTGTGTATCCATTTTTTTCACTGTCTTTACTCTGGGGAGGAAGGGTCGTCTTCATCTTCATCCTCTTCTTCTTCTTCATTGAATGAGCATGGAGTTTCTCCCCGTGATTCAGAGTAGCGTGATGTTGCACTACTGGACTGCTGACTGCTAGGGGCAAGAAACTGCCCAGTTGCTAAAGCCACTTCAGTATCCAAACACAACCCTGGATTCTCACTATTAAAACAACAGAAATGTTAAAAGTTTAGAAGATTTCTCATAAAGCATTAAGCTTTCTTTTTGGCCTCTGTTTTTTCTTTAGGGCAAGAAATGATGTCAGAAAAGAAACATCCTAAAACTTTACGTTAAGCACAGCTCATGGTTTTGAAAATGGCTGAAATATTGGAAAATAGCCTAAAAAAGATTGGCCTTTTCCCCACCCCCTCTCCCTAATTGCCTAGTAGAATTGCTTAAGCTGAAAAAAGAACTTGGGGATGTTGGTTGATGCTTGGCTGAATGTGAGCCAGCAGTGTGCCCAGGTGGCCAAGACCGCCAGTGGCATCCTGGCTTGTATCAGAAATAGTGCAGCCAACAGGAGCAGGGAGGTGATTGTCACCCTTTAGTCAGCTCTGCTGAGGCTGCACCTCGAGTGCTGTGTTCAGTTTTGGGCCCCTCAAAACAAGAAAGACATTGAGGCTCCAGAGTGTGTCCAGAGGAGAATGAAGCTGTGAAAGGGTATTAAAGCACAAGTCTTGTGAGGAGTGGCTGAGGGAGCTGGGATTGTTCAGTCTGAGGAAGAGAAGGCTCAAGGGAGAGCTCTCTACAACTGCCTGAAAAGGAGCTTGTGACGTGGTGGGGGTTGGCCTCTTCTGTGTATCTACTGACAGGACCAGAGAAAATGGCCTCAAATTACACCAAGGAAGGTTCAGGTTGGATATTTGGAACGGGCTGTCCGGGGCAGTGGTTGAGTCACTGTTCCTGGAGGTATTTAAGACATGTTTAGATGCTGTAGTAAGGGACATGGTTTAGTGGGGAAAATACTGGCGGACCCGATGGTTGGACTTAGATGAACTTGGAGGTCTTTTTCAGCCTTGTGATTTTATGGCTCACATGTTTTTACAAGGGCTTGGAAGTGATTCTACTCTTCTGCAACAGTAGATATAAAATAACTAGCATGTTTAAAATGTAGATTTAACCTTTCAAATACAATTAGCAAAAAGGACTTTCACAACTGAAAATCAAGCTTAACAGAAAACATCCCATGTCCTGCATGTAAATGGTATGAACCAGTGAGGTCACTGAAAGTATACAAGAATCTATTAGCAGCCTTGAATAAAAAATTATTTTATTTACCTTGATTTTGAATCAGAAGTGCCTCCTGCTATCTCTGAATGTGAAACTGCTTGTGCTGAAAGTAATCCTTGGTTCATCCATGACAATCCTGTAGACATATCTAGAAGAAAGTACAGCTGCACTCATTATGGCTACTTAGTTTTTTTTTTTTTAAAGTGTTACACTTCGCATTCTGTTTGCAGTTAGGATTCTGCATTTATTTTACAAGAGAAGCTTAGATTGATTTTTTTTATACTGTAGATGTGTTCTGCTTAACCAAAATGAATTATATATTCCCCAGCATTTGTGGGTACGCTCAGACCTTGCCAAGTCCTCAGATGCAGAATACAGGTTACCTGTATGAAACTTTTCCTACTGTAGAGCACATGCACTGCAGATGATTCCACCTAGAGCTGTATGCAGCAATAGGGCAGCTACTCAGTTTTGGAATCCTTTATGGAAACCACAGTTACAGATTGTAATTTTTTTTTTTTATTTTGCTATGGAGTTTGGTGAAGGTATGAATGTAACTGTAGCCATTAGGAGTGCAGGCCACCAAGATACTTTGTTACCTGGAGTTGTTTTATAACGGACAAGAAGAATTACAATCTGTTATGTATGCTTTCTCATTTGTATTACTGTATTCATGTTAGGTTTTGGTCTTGAAATTTGATAGTGCCATGTTTAGCAGAGGGTATGTTTTAAGCAAGTTGTCTGTTTCCCTGCAGTCACATAAACTGGCTCACTATCCATTGGGATCCACCAGCTCCCTTGTTGTGCTGTGTAGACCTGCAGCAGTGAGGTTAAATGACATTGGAGAGCAAGGCTGGTATTCCTTCAGAGGGTCTTTGAAACAAGACAGAAAAGATTGCTAATTGGTAGCACTAGAGTGATCTACGAGGCCTGAATAGACAAGAATGGCTGATTATGGGCACAGCTGGATGATTTTCATTAAGACTGCCCTAAATGCAAGCTTAGAGTTACAAAGAACGTGTTCTGACAGTTTCTTCCTGTGTTTGCAGGGAGGTGGCCAAACCATTTGGAATGACAGCACTATATTTAGATTAATAACGTGGGTTATTATGTAAATGTATCACAGGTTTTTTTTCCCCTGGTCTTTTGCAAGGGTGTACCTGTGTCTACATGCTTAATATTCCAGAAGAGTAGCAAGTCAGTGCTAGTTATTTTGTGTTTAATTAGCATTTTGGGATAATTGCTGCCTTCTTTTTGAAGAGCAGGATGGAAGACGGCATGGATGTAATGCATATGGCAGAAAAGTTTCAAGGATGCATATCCTTGCCCTGTACTTTCATTGCCTAGTGTTCCTAAATGCTGATTTCCAGTTGGGCTCAGAGGAGACAGGGAAAATAAAAAGTCTGTGCAGGATGGAGAGTGTAAGAAGCCATTCCCTGTCTGGAAGGGACTGCCAAAATAGAAGTCTGTCTGTGATTACAAGTCTTACTACATCTGGTAGAGTAGCTGCACGTATGAATCAGGGAGATCAGTTTGAAGAACCTTTCCAAGATGATGCAGTTTCATCTAAGAGTGGCTTCTTTACTATGAACCAGGCATGTACTTGCTGCAGATGCATTTGGTAGAAACTTCTATATGACATGAGAAGGCTCCAAAGGAGTACCTTCACTAGCCTTTAGCAGTTAATGCAGACGTAAATAGTGTTGCAGAAGATTATTGCTGGTAGTTGGACAAGCTTATTCATTCATCAGTATTCACATCTTTCATTCCATCTCCAGCTTGTTCTCTGATCCAGGCTTGTAACTTATGTAGACTGCAAAGCACTTTATGCAGGGGAGAATAAAGACGTGTCTTAGTATAGAGGACCTAAATGACACCGCTTGGTCTGCTGCCTTAGTGGCAACACACAAGTGGGATGCTGTTACCACAACTATTAATGCCTTAGAATTTTTAATTCCTTTTTTTTTCCTCTGTAGTCTCATTTCTAGAAGTGAGGACTCAACTGACAAAGGCAGGCCTCTGGTTTTGCGTTAACAGCTGTAGAATCAGTATGGCTTAAAATACACAGGATTTGGATACAGTTATACAAGAGTTTATGCTTATCTCAGTCCGTGACATGTTTCTGTCCTTCCACTAGATTCTCACTCCCTCCTTTACACTTAGATTGTTCTGGTCTAAGCCCTTGGTTAGTTCTATGTGCTACATAGCCAGAAATTCCTCTGCCAAATAATAACTTTTCAGGTGTAAGACCCTGGGATGCTATCTTAAAGCTGGTGGAAGTGTAGAGTATCAAAGATAATGTTTCTCTTTCCGTAATAAGAAGCTGGCAAGTGGTTGTAGTGCATCCTGTTATCTGTCCATTGCTTTCCCTGGATTACTTGCTTAGCTAAAGCAATGCTGCCATTTTAACTTTTACTTTTGTTCCCTTTTGGGGGGGAAAAATAAATAAATGTTAAGGTGGTCCTGTCAGCTTTAGAAGTATGCACTGTTAGCAAAGAATAGAGCAATAGAAAAATGTGTTAAAAACACAGCTTAAGGTGTATGGATTCTCTTTCTACATGATGTTAATATGTCTCAGCTTCTGTTTATTTTAATGGCAGTCAAGACACTTGAGGATCACACTATTGTAGTTCTTAAAAATAAAGTGTGTAGTGTGTGTATGTATATACACACGTGTGTGTGTATATATGTGCGTGTGTACATATGTATGTATATGTGTATGTATGCATATATATATATATATATATATACACACACACGGTGTTTTTGGGGAAACATCATGAAACCAGTAGAAAAAGATAAGAAGCATTACTTTTTAGCAAGTGAAGCCACTTACAGAATGGCTAAAATACATAATCCTTCTGGAAAAAAAAAACCCTCAGATTTTGATGCATATGGTAACAGTTCAGCAGTTTCCATGCAAATTATCTGGATGTTGAATGCAACTAGAAGGCAAGAAGCTACTGCTTTTAGACATATTAGAACAGGACTGCTTTCATGAAGGCAGCTACTCTAGGAAAACTTGGATCTTGACTGTAACAAATTTATTCAGTGAACAAATAAGAGACATGCTTTTGATTTGCTTTTCTAGTATAGTTGTATTTGTAGTCTGTGTACTTAATGGGTTGTCAATGAGAGCTTTGGAAGTAAACCATGAATTCCAGAAAACAGTAATTACCCTCTTGTTCCACTGCTCCTATAGTGGAAGAAACAATGCCTGAAAACTGCCCAGGTTAAAATGGGAGGTTATACTGAACTGAGATATGTAATCAGGCAAGTCGGATTTTCAGGTATTGTGCAAAACTTTTAAATCTTTCCCTTATTTGTCAGCAAAATTAGAAACTTCTACTATATAAACTGAATCTGTACCATTAACTCTAGATTTGTGTCGTGTAATGAAGTTGCAAACAGAATACAAAAATAGAAATAGAATACGTCTGTGAATGTACTTATTCTAATAACACGTTATTTCAGAGGCTGAAGCAGCTACATTTAACCCATGTCTAAAGAACACAGTATCTGCCTCAATGCATTTCAAGTAAAAGCATAGATCAATAGGTTTCCTATTAAAACTCAAGACAGGTTTCTGGCTACTGCTCTGCTACTGGTGAAACAACCCTAATCACAGCATTCTTGCAGTATGCAATCTTATGTATGTTTGAGCTATTTATTTATTTATTTATTTATGGGAACAGAGTACATCTTGTTTCTTCCTTGTATGGGAACGCTGTGCTTGTCTGCCTGCAATGCTTTCAGTAAAAGTCACACCAGCCGTACATTGGTGTGGCTGATGTTTTTTTCAAAACAAGTTAATATGCCTTACTAATCACTGATTTATATATGTGCGGTTTTTTTATTTTTAAAAGCTGGTTTTACACAGAAAAGAGGGTAACAAACAACTCTTTCAAATTTGAAGAAATCCTATTCTCTGAATATGCATGAATGCAGGATTAAAATTAAATAGAAAATTATTTTGCTCTTCAGTACAAGGGGTTCAATTAAGAAAACCAAAAGACTTCAGTGATATTAGAAGATGTGGTTCCGTTCCTTTTCTGTTTTGGTATTGGTAATTTGTGATAAATAATACTTAGCTGCATCAAGCTGAAAGGATTGTTACTTTGTTCCTTGGGGACTTTTTTTTGGCACTGGTGCAGTATCAGACAGGTGTGTAATTCCAAGAGTGAATGAAATTAAAAGATGAATTCTGAATTTTAAAATATACAGAACGAGTGGAGCAGGAAAAACAAGCATGTTTTGATTTTAATATAAGCACATTGGTAGTAGTTTGAAATGTTAAGCCACGTAAAACATATTGCTTTCAGTGAATGCAACTGAATTCTGATTTATTTTCAGCAATTCTTTGACATCACATATTTTAAGGACCTAACATGGATTCCTCTTTGGAATCTTTTGCTTTACTTACAGATGCTCAGTTCTTAGATGGCATGTGCTGGCCACTTTTTGTCTGAGTATCACAGCTTTACATTGTAAATGGGAGTATAAAAATGACTGGCCAAGATAATAACCAGAGCAGGAGAACCCACAGTCCATGTACTTAAGAGCACGCACACAACACTGAGCACATCCTACATGGACAGAGATACGGATAAGTCTTATAGCCCAACCACCTCCAATTGTGAATGCAGCTGAGTCAGTTTGCTCTTCCACACATATGCAGTCATTCAAAATGAATAAAAGCTGTTCTTACTGTCACTTTAGTTACTTAAGAAATAATTTCTTATTATGGCAGATCCCTTGAAAGTTTGTCACCAGCCCTACTGGTTTTCACTTAACTTTAAATGTAACATACCTACGTAGGTTAACATCACTAAACTTGTTTTGGTTAGCTAACGTTATGATTTTGACAAGGAACAATATTTAAAAGTGACAGTTAACTTACCAGTGATGTAGCCTTCTAAAGCTTTTGGCACCAGAGATTTTGCAGTTCTTAGGTCTTCAGCTGAGCATTTGCCTTCCTCAAGCCCAAAGGACATTCCCATTCTCTTCAGCACCTCACTGTCATCATGAATCTCAAAAGCATTATCGAAATTGAAGAGGTATTCAAATCTGTATTTAAGAAGTCAAAGTGAGATGATTTAGAAAAGTATGGCTTTGCTTTTTTTTTTTTTCCCCTTTTTACTCTGCGTGTTCTTCATTGTCTGTAAAGGGTCTTTTTTCTCTACATTGTCTGTAAAGGGTCTGTAAAGGTTTTTTTAAGAAAAAAAGAAATTCTCTTCTGCTTCTGTGACAGGAATGCTTACGAAGTTTAAAATGGTACCTTGTCAATTAAAATGACTTTACCATTACAGGAAAGAAAGGTTAACATTTTCTACTTCGTTAAACAAATTCAAAGGAGAGTAAGGAGGTCTTAATAAACACAAACATTCACTTGTACTAAATCAAATACTTTTAAAGGTCATCTGCAGCTCAGTCACTATAGTAAGTATTTGCTTTCACCTCTTTTTATTTTTAACTTTCTCTTCTCATCTGCAACACTCCTCCTGTGAACTGACCTATTTACTTTGCTATGGTTTTGCTTTTTGGATGCACTTGGATGCAGCTAGCAGAGCAGTCTGGTCAGACTTGTATGTTCAAAACCTAACATTTCTGCTACAATATTCTCAAAATGTTTTTTATTGCATGTACAAGTGCAGATAACACTATAAACTCAAGTGAGCTGTAATGATGGCAGGGGTATTTAGACTGGCCTTACGCTATCATCACAAGCTATTAAAAGCATGGACAGTGCTAGCTGTTCCAATGATTACAATAAAAGGCTGCTTCAAAGGAACTCATTTTCTGCTGACAGAAGCTCCATCCCCAGAAAAACAATCTGATAGAATCTTTAAAAGGTAATTCTGATGGGTGGATCTTCACTGATCTGAATTCTTATGTCATCTGTGGATTTTCTTTATTGTATTTTATGCCTTTTTTAAAATATGTTTGAGTAAGTTTGGAAAATTTGTCCCTTACGTCTGTGTACAAAGTTGTATGTAGAAATGTGCTTTGCTCTAGATGCAGCTGTTCTACTTACAGGCATCATTTCTATTGTGACTTCTGTGGTACCACCTGTACAATCTATATTGATTATGCAGCTGTAGTTATTTAAACATAACTGCATCAAAAGGGAAAATCCAGTGTGTGACTGTACCTTTAATTGGTATGGTTACTTTCCTGCTGTCAGGACCGGGGTGGCTGAGGTCATGCAACTATGTTTAAACAAAGGGGATGGGAGACCAGTGTCATGCTGAACTGGCAAGCTGTGTAGTAACTGATTTCAGCTTTTATGGTCCAGTACTGAAGGTTGTATTTATTAATAGCACCATGTTTTTCCTCCCACATGTTGTGGCCAAATACTGGATATTAGCAAGAAGTGGAACACACTAAACTAAGTGTTATTTCTCCTCCATTATTGCTAGCAACCTCCCCTTGGTGTAAGAAATCTCTACACTCCTTCTACTTTTGCTATTAATAGCAATTGGATGGTTTTCTTTCAGAAACTTAACATGGCCCCTCTTTGAACATAAAACTTCTGGCACACACATCTTTAACTGCTATGATTTGCAGAAACAAACTGTTATGAAACCATTTATGTTCTTTTCACTTAAAAGCTTTTAACTTTAACTTACCTTAATTTTCTCTAATTTAAACTTTAATAAGCAACTGGGAATAGCTGCATTCTGGGCACATTCCCTCTGTCAATCAGGATTGTACAGACATCTGTGAATCTACTGCCCTCTCTTTTCTAGGCCGAACAGTCCATCTGTGCCTGATATGAAAGACCTTTCATCGCTACAGTCACAATTTCTGCCCTCCCGTTTCTCCTGATTCTGCTATACTGCTTACAAGAACCGGCCAGGTAGAGAAAGTACTGTTTGCCTCAAGTTTTATATGGTGTTTCTTGCTCTTTTTCCTAACAACTACTAACAATGTTTTGGCCATTACTGAAAAATCAACATCTGTTCTTACAAAATGATCTACTGGGCCATTATCTTAGTTAGTGTTAAACCCAGGTTCAGAGGCCAATACTGTAATGTTTCCAAACTTTACCTCTCCCTTGGAAAGTGTGAATTTGATCAGAAATAATTTCATCTGCCATTGTGTCATGTACATGCATGTCATCTCTTCATGTCGTCATCTACTACTTGAGCAATTTTTTATTTCCTTGAATAACTGTTTTGAATAACTATTGTCAGCTAACTTATTTTTATCAGTAGTATATATCTGTTGTGTTTCCTTTCATTAGAATAAACAGTAATTTGGTTGCCCTCCCCCCCCCATCTTCAGCCTGTTATTAAATTAATGAATGAATCTTTGTCTTCACTCATTCATTTTAGGTCTACTGTGGAGTCACCCAGTGATGTCAATCAGATTACCTTTTTCCATGTTGAGAGAGACAGGAAAACTACTCTACTGTGCACCAGGTAACATCATACTACCCAGTCTATGTACAGGACATCTGAATCTTTGTAATGTCCACCTATTATTTTGGCTGCTGATTGGTTGAAAACAAACAAAAACCAAACAAAATCTCCAAACCAACACAAAATCAAGAAATGAAACAGTGACATGTTTGCCACCTTCTGTTCTTTTTGTGCTATAGTAATTTCAGGAAACTGTTTGACCTACACTATACGGTAGGTACAATGTCTATTTTTTAGTTACATGTTCTTTTTAGTTACATGTTTTAATAGTACTGCTTTGGGCATGGTTGGTGGTAAGTTACATGACTCTGCATGCTGACTGACTTCAGTATATACCACAGAACAAATTCTATAACCTACAGGAAAAAAAGCAAAACCACCTGCTTTCATCTAGTCAACTAGTTATGATCAGATTAACAATAATGTAATAGTACCTTTCACTATCAGCCACGTCTTCACAGCATGAAGGGCATAAGCACCCTGAGGTATGTAAGTGGAAGGTTTTCAGGTAAACCGAAGAGTGCAACTTAAATTTCAAATTTCTGTATCCTTTAGTTCCTTTTTTTCCTCAAAGAGGTAAGTGCAAGCTTTTCCCTTTTGAAAGATGGCAAGAGATGTCATCTCTTTCAACACTGTTATTATCACTTCTGGGATGCTACTTTTGCCTAGTGGATCGCATCACTTTTCTGACTAAATACATTTAGGAAGAAGAATTTGGAAGCACTACCACGTGGCTTACCTAAAAGCTAGTGCAGTGCTAGCATAAAGCTTGATTCAAGTCCTTCTGTCCTGTGCATGAATGCTCCTTGAAATGTCAGCCTTAAGTGCATTTTAAAACAGTGGAACTCAGCTTCTTTTAACTAGCAGTTGTATAAACAATGGTTATAAACTTTTTCCTGTTACTACTGTAGTTGGATTAAACATAAAAACAAAAACACCAAACTGAGCCAAAACACCCTTGAAATAAATGACTGTAGGAAATTTAAGTGCACTATTACTCTACAGAAACTAGGGAAAGCTTCTCACACTTGTTCAGAGCATAATTCAAGTCCATAAAGAAAATAAAATTCTAAAAGTTGATTCCACAAACACTCACTTGTCACTTGATATGCTGCAGTCAATAACGGTTCTCTTGCTAGTGTTGACGATTAAGAAAGGCAGCTGTATTGTGGAGTTTGATGCTGGGGGGCCTCGATTTTGTTGTTCATTTTGCTGATTTCTTTGTACCAAGTTTTTGAATGCTATTTGCTGCAGAAAGAAAGGAAAAGCAATCACTGTATGAAGACATCAATGTTTCCAGGAACTGGAACTTTACAGCTCGTCTACCAACTCTCAGTGCCTCCACTAACATTCTGTCAGGTAAGCTGAGGCCTGCCTTCCCTTTCGTGCTAATAGTGAAACTCATCAGGAACAGAAGTTAACGCTACAGCTTTGTGTACCTCCCTCGTATCCCCCAGACATGAAACAATGGAGTGGAGTGGAAAATGTTTCCTCACCCTTTTAGAAAAAGCTCTGCAATCAGACATCTCCTCCTCTGACTAAGAGCTACTTAACACTGAAACAAAAGGTAACAAATTACTGCATTCTGCTTTTCTCCTGATCCACACTTTCTTCCCCTTCTCATTCATCACCCTCTTTCTCAAACTCAAAACAATTTGTTTTGAAATTGTCCATTTTCAGCAGGTGCTGTTTGTGACACCAACCCTTCCTCTACTGTTTTGCCCTATCAGATCATGTAGGAAAATACATGGTTACAAGACGTGTTATTCTTGGGATTTTTGGGGATTCTTGGGATATTCGAGGGATTGGAAGTCTGTGTACTCACCCACTTCGAGGTACTATTTCTCATACTTAAATGGGGGAAGATGGGTAGACAAAAGCCCTAAGGACTGCTCAATCACTTGAAAGTGAACATAACTATGGATATAATTACAGTTGTAGGTAGTAAGGGTAGGACAAATCTGTCATTTTCAGACCAATAGTTAGAGAATCTGAGTTGCTTTATTTCTACAAGGATAATTTTATGTTACTGAGAGAAGCTTCTAATTTATTAGGTGAGTTGGAATCAAAACTGTGCCCTAAATAGAGATACCATTTTCCCTGACTGGGGGAAGAGGGGAAATCAGCTATTTTGTTTCCATGAATATTAGCTGAAAACTATATCATTATCTTTGCACCAGGGAAAAAAAAAAAATAGCCTTACTGCCTGTAACTTCATGCAGAAATTTGATTGCATTTAAATAGTGAATGCCCATACGCAAATCAAACATTTAACAGTGTTCCTAACTGTACTTAAAATGTTACTTTATAAATAAAGATGCATTTGAAATACATTTATGCAAACAAAACAAAAATTCAAGTTGCCTCTAAGTTTTCCTGTGTGCTTCTCAGAATCTGAAAGAGCTGCATTTGCCAATCTTTCATTCTGAAGATCCAGAAAGTATTCTCTCCCCTAGAACAACTTAGTATGTATTTACCCACAGTTGTAAATTTCATAGCTTAGAATGAGTTTTTTTCTCAGTATGAAAAAGTCAGAGAAGGTAAGTGGGGGCTTGGACCTATTTCCGCTAATGCTTATCGTTTCAGCGGAACCTTTACAACATGGCTGTGGCACACAGATGTGGCACATTGCCTTAGAACAGATACAAATGAACCAGGATTTCAGGGCAAGAGGTTCCCAAGTTAGAAACTTGAAAGGTCTTAAGCATGAAACTCTTCCTCCCTAGTACGTCATAGCTAAAGAATATAAGAGGTTCTAATGCATTGGATTCTTACTGGTTAAAAAAGATAATCAAACACATACCTGCAGCAGCAGTTCTTGTAGCTGGGCTCGCTTCTCTTTTATCCGTTCAATCCGCTTCTGTTTTTCTATCTTAAAATATAAATGCATCATGATAATTAATTAGTTATCTTGTCTGCTTCATTGTGCCAGACTGACCAGGTATTACAGTGACATCAATGTGCTGAACACCTTTACAAAACCCCCTTTTTATTGCAAAGTGGTAAAATTGGAATTGGTAAAATTCCAAAGTACAGTAAGCAAATTTCAAATCTTTTCAGCCCTACCCATTTACCATATATATTATATATTTACCTTTTTTTTTTTTTCAGACAAATCATGTTGTCTCCTGTTTTCAGGCCTGAGAAACCATAGTTTCTTTCCCTGTCAACAGTTTTACCTTCAGTAAAGAGCCAGCCACTACCAGACTGTATTTATTCACCCATAGCAGCTCTTCTGTACTGTCCACCGAGTGCTGATTAGCACCAAATAAATACTTGAGGGGGTGCTTTGCATTTTTTTTTTTCCCCTCTTATCCTGCATTCTTTTTTAATTGTGTATCCCTTCTGCTCTTCTCCCACATGTAAGCTACCAGATAAAAACATCATCACCTGCAACTTTCCAGCCACTTCCGCTCTTTGGACTATTCATCTGAGACTTGACAGAATTAATGACATTTCAGAAGCAAAAACGGTCAGCAGTAATGTTTTCTACATCCACACATCAACGTTTTCTTGTAACAGTTTAGTTAAATTTATAGGACAAAGTTGTCTTCAGCCTAAAAATGCAGCGTTTAGATCAGTAACAGCAATGAATGCTTACTGACACTGCAGATGTAACCAAATGGTGTTCTGAGAAAATACGACTAAGATGGGCAGTAGCCATCATGCTTCATTAAGATGATGCTCCTCATCATCTTATTGATGCCAGCTCTGCCACTGCAGCTTAAAACACTGCTCTCAGCTTTAAACTAGTTTTCCATTCAACAACTGAAATAATATATTAAAACTTTCCTAGACTAATCCCATCCCCTATTTACAATGCTTTTTATTTTATTATCTTATTTGCAAAGCATAATCCTTGAGAAGATGAATTTTTCAAACTGCTGTTTGAAACCTATGAAAACCTTTTTTCTTATTGTATCTAGAAAGACAAATAATATAACCTGAAGAAAAAGCTGTTCTGTACTGGACAGACCACTTCCCTCCCCTTTTAGGACAGTTCATGTCACAAATATTACAAATACAATGCATGTTAAGACATTTACAGATAGCCATAATGGGATTTTACAGTAAATGCAATAACTTAGGCTTTATATTTATGGAACGTTTGGCCTGAAGCAGAAGCAACATTTGTGCATCTAAATTCTGGCATCCCTGGAAAAACATGGTAACTCTTAGCCTGCTGGAAAAAACAATGGAAATAACAGATAATTAAAACTTACTTTCCTGCTAGCTCATAACTAGTATTTGACAGCCTAGTGAAAATTACTATTCCATTTTAATAGCTCTTCCAAGCATGCATACAAACAGCAAAATAGATCTCTCTTCAACTTTGTATACAACTTTGTCAGTGTAAGCAAGTGCCAGTTATGCTGTCAGTTATACTGACAAAATAAGTTGTTTTTTTTTTTCCTTCCTTGTTTACTTTGGGTTTCTACAGACTTTAAATCTTAAAAATTATCCCTGATACAATGAATGAATATTTTGTGAAGTAAACAGTTTTTGAAACCTGTGTAAATTATACTAAATAAAACCAAACACGACAAACATAATAAACATATTGTCTCAGTTTAGTCAAATACCAAAAATTGTATTTCCGTATTGTGCAAGAATGAAAACCAGTCAGGTTCAAATGATGGGGAAAGGAGACCTCTTCTGAATTACAGCTGCTCCATTGTAATGATTTATGAACTATACAGAAATTTTCATCTACCTCACTTTACCTCTAGATTCTGACATTCCTGAGCTGAGTTTGTGGGAAGGCCGATCCATCTGATTTCCTTCTTCTCCTTTGAAATTATATTCATTGCCATCAACACATTAAGGGCATCATACACTCTCCGTCTAATATTTTTCTGATCATAAGCCTGCTAAGAGAACAATGCAGCACTGATAACAATTAAAGCACTCAAAAAAACCCCCACCAAGAAACACAGTAAAACAATGCTGTCATCTGTGCTACTGCTTGAATATCACATCAGCATGTCTGTTCGCAAAGGAAAGTTTAAGACCTCCCTGAAGCCTCTGAGCAGCAGTTGCCACCACAGCAAGTCTGTTACAGGTGAAAAGCATGACAAGGCCATGTATGGTGGGTAGAGCAGCGTTCAGTGATTTTTTTTTTTTTTGCAGACTTCTCTATTTTGTTTATAATTTAGAAAGACTGCATTTCTCAGTTTTAAGTTTTATCAAAAAAGGAATTTGATATATAAAGAGTAGGTCGTTATATTTATAAGATAGTTAACTGAGGGAGACCATGGGATGTGTCAGGATAGTGCAAAACCAGCAGGGAGAGAATTCTTTCATAAACCAGCCAATTCTGAAGTGCTAGACAAAAAAATGTCCCCACATTTGCTTACCGAATCCGCAGCTAGGTGGCTGTTGGAATTTGTGAATTCTGATACCAGCTCATCAGCAACTTCATTGTATGAAGTTGTTCCTTTACGTTGAACTTTTTCACATACTTTCATGGAGAAATGCCTCAGACCTTTCCCATTTTTGTCTCCTTTTTTGCTTCTTTTACTGTAAGGAGAAAAGTAATTATTTTTACACATTGAAATTCAATAAGCTTACTTTGTTAGGCAGCAAAATGTCTAGCTTTTGCAAGGCTAATAAACAAACAAACCAAGAGCTTAGCTTACAGTAAAGGAAAGAACAGGAACAATCTGTGTTTTCAGACAAACTAGAATAGAGTAAGAGTGGCCCTCTACTTGAGGTATGCAGCACTGCGCACTCCTGGCACATTCTTACATGACTCAAAATCCTGCTTTCTCCCCACCGTCAGCTGCTCCCCATTGTGGAAGTTGTCAGCTGAAGCTGATGCTGCAGCCACTCAGCTCTCCCTAAGCTGAGGTTTTTTGTTTCAAAACACCGCATTTTTAGAAGCCCAGGTTATTTTCACTGATTGTCTAAATTTTATATTAATAAGTTAAGTCTTATTCTACAAAGGTTATTTTATTTCCTGTCGCATATAATTTCACAGTATTTTTTCAGACCAATTTTTAAATCTAGCTATTATAATATGCTTTATATATAACATGCTTAGAATTACTTTTTAATTAAATGTTCTTCAGAGGTGTTACATTAACAACACAACAAACATCAGTAAGTTCAAAAAGTATGCTTAGGCAAGACTGCAAATCTTACTTCATTCTCGACTGATAGTGTTGTGGACACTTGGAAGCAAAAATACTAATATAACATAACCTAATAATATACAAGACTTACATAAAAAACCTTTTGCCTTTGCATTTCTTAATGAAAACACTGGAATTATTTGCATGCATTTCAAATGATCAGATGGATTTTCTTTCTTTTTTTAAAATTACAGTTATAGAAGTTGATTTGATTGATAGTACGTTTCAGGGAGGGGTGCTGTTTTACAGAGGTACACCTAGCTCCAACAACTGTAAAAGGCTGAGAAAAAACATAAAAACCCAGGAATGCTTTTGAAACTTTTGAATGTATTTAAGGAAAGCATAACAATAAAAAAAATGACAGAAGAAAAAGCAGAAAAGAATAGCAGAAGATTAAAAAAAAGAAAAAACAACAACAAAGCAAAATAAACAAACAGAAAACCCTTCTGAAACCTGTGCAGTTACTTGAGTCATCACTGATAAGCAAACAACGAATACAAGCGGAATGCATTCCATGTAGTTTTGGAAGCAAAAACCAACTATCTGATTACAAATATTTTCTGATTACAAGTATTTCTCCCACTGAAAGCTGTGAGAGCAAATTGAAAATCTTGTTTCTGAAGATGCGTTGTGGTTTTCTCTTTTTCACAACTCCAATTTGTTCTGTAGCAGTAAATGTCAATATATCAGAAGTAAATGTAAATAATAATAAGTAAATGTTAATGTTAGGAAGTGATACAGCAAAGAGTAACAAATTATAACTACAAAGAATAACACACTGCACAGCTTTTACTGGGGAGAAGTGAAAACTCACTGAAGTGGGAATGAGAAAGCCAGCTCTCTGAAGGGCAGATCTGAAGAAACAGAATAGCTATAGCCACGTACTTTAAGTTCAGTAGTACTCACCTTTCTGAAAAATCCGATTCTATAAATTCTCGAGTTCGCTTCCTTTCCCTAGGAGAAGACAATTATGTATGTTAAAATAACATTTTTTTTTTAAATCAATAAAATAAATGTATTTGGTGCCTAGCTAAACAATAAGCTGTTCAATGCTTACTGAAGGAAGAAGACAGCACACAGTTTGACAGAATTTGAAAGAAAAAGATGAGGACTTTGTAGGTTGTCTGAGCTCACTGTCAGACAGGTAAGAAATACAAGTTTTGTTCCCAATTTTACCATGCTTTATCCTTATGCTTTTAGGGAACTTACTTCATCTGGAACTACAGGCTGGATGTGGCTCCGGGCAGCCTGGTCTAGTGGTCAGTGACCCTGCCCACAGCAGGGGGGTTGAAACTAGATAATCTTTGAGGTCCTTTTCAACCCAGGCCCAATTCTATGATTCTATGATACAGGAAGCACTGATATAAGCTAGACAACCAAATCTCATCAAAAAGGAGAACTAGGATTCTTTTGAAAATTCCTATTTACAAATGTCCCACGTGGAGGAAAGTGCTTTCAAACAGTGCAGAAAACAGATCCTATATTTACTTGATACTGAATGTTTTGGTATCTTTAAACAAAAAACAACACACAAACTATCAATACATTTACATGTTAGAGCTGGCACTATTATAGCAGAGAGATACTCTGAAGTAGCAGCTGACATGAGCTTAGCACAGGAGTAGTAATCGCTAATCATTGCCAGTTTCCCTATAGTTCTGTATATTAGCTGCATCGTGAAGATTTCACAAGTTCTATTCCAACCTTGTCTCTTACTCTAGCAGCTGATAATGTACAGTGTTTGGGAACTGTCATAGTATATTATTTCATGTTGCTACCCTGTTATTCCAAAGCAGTCTCACTGCAGATACACGTACAGCTAAAAAGCTGACAGTGTTAATGAAGAGAGCTGAACTAAAATGATTCCTCTGAAGATGCTGTGAAAGCCTGCCATGTATCTGGCTGTGCAATTCAGAACCTTCAGTCTGACGAACTCCACCTGCGAACATCTTCCTAGCAGCAACAGCAGCAATCCCTGTCCATGGTGCTTACCAGAGTAAGGTGGGGCAGGGGCTGCAGCATTTGCATTGGACAACGGGGACCTGGAATGGCAGTGAGTGGAGAGCTACCCCAGGTCTGTAAAGCCTGGCTGCCTGGGGTTGTATGAAGAATGAATATGATCTCACATTATTTGTCTTTGGAAACAATTTGGAATCAGTGAAGATGAGGTAATCAATGGGTAAAGCAAGGAGTCTAGGCTTGGAATCCTCTGGAACTGTCTTCAGTAAAGTCTCAATGCTTAGGTGAGACGCTAACAGAGACCCTTCCCACTGTTGTTCTTCAGATGAAAATGAGACCCGTAGTATGGTCTTCTGCAGGGATCAATAATCATCAACCAGTCTGGAGAACATCTATTTCCTTTTAATGGGTGAAACAATAATTAGGCTCATTGGAATAACTGTATCTAAGACTTTCAAAGTTTACAACCAGAATGTTGCTGCTTCTCTGTGGTGGTGCTGGTGAAGATGCACTGGAATTAGCTCATCCCTTAGTATCTGCATCAGTGGGTTTGGATGAAGCCAAAGAATGCCGATGGAGGTTCACTGTCTAGCTGACAAGCTGTGAGCAGACACTATTAGCTTTTCCCTCATCAAGGTATTGGAAGAACTTATGTCTGGCTGTCACATTTTACAGAAGTTGCAGAAGTCCTCTTTGACAAATAAAGTCAAAACTAAATGAATTCAAAAACTATTTGAGGAGATAAATATATTCAGCAAGAAAACCAAACTTAAACTGCACAGCTGTTTCCACTGTCACACAGGAACAGATATTTCCATAAAACAACACTAAAACAGACAGTGAAGCAACCGGTATGTGTCACTCTGTGTTCACATGCTTAAGACATCAGAAGCACTTCATATGCTAAAGAGCATATTCTTTTTAAGTGTGGAAGAACTAGAAGCTGTGAGCTAACGTATAGCTACAACAGCATAAATAAAGGAAAAAGGAAAAAGAAAAAATCAGAACAGATACACAAACATCAATAAATGAGCCAAAATCTTACCCTGGAATCCAGCCAGTAGCTTCTGTTATGTGTGTCTGCGTCACCATCGTTGGAGCTGGGTTATACGGACTCCCAATCAGAACACCCCCTGAATTGGTCAGTCTTTGTGATGTGCTTATTATCTACAAAATTTAGAAATAAAAAAAAAAAGTAAGATATCAACAACCAAAACTACACCATTTTTGATAAAAAAGAGGTTAACATATCCTAGAATTCATATGAAGGATGTACCAGATGTAAACCAGATGTAAGTTGAAAATAAAATACACAGAAGAGGTATCATTACATGTTCACACATGACAGTAATTACAATACTTCTAAGTTTCTGCTTATTGCACCTTATTACTGTATTACTTTATGAACAAGAAGTAGACAAACAAAAATAATTACTAGGTAGAGCAGGTAGGATTTGTACCTATAGGCATCTAATTGTTTCTTCCAGAGTGAACCTAGGTCTTTTGTTGATTACTGGAATCAGAAAAGCCTCATTCCGAATGGGTTTGCCTCTTTTAATCATCTGTATTTGGTACCAAAGATAATCTGAGATCCCTCTCAATTACTCCCTGCAGTTCACAGCATTCACAAGATCTCCAGGCCTTCTAGCAAGCTAATAGTACAAGCCTGTACTGATGAAATTACATCGGAAGTCTATGCTGTAGAAAAAGGATTTACAATACATTGATTCAAGGCTGTTGAAATTCAATGCACGATGGCTGTTAACAGTAAAACACTTGCTCTCAGCTTCTAATTCACGTCTAAGTTATTTCTTTAACACAGGTTGCCAGTAGAATTTAGATAGTATTTGAAAATGGGACAGTATTATTAATTAATCTTTAAAATAAATATGTTACATTTTTTCCAATATGACATGATTTATACAAAAGCTTCTTGGAGAATGCTTTTTACTCATATAACTTATTTTTAAACTTTATTTTGTTTTTAGTGATATACTGAGAAACAAATGTGTTAAACTTAGTCCTTTCCCTTTACTACTTCAGTGCCCACGTAAGTAGTACATGGCAGATACTTCATTTGGCGTCCATTCATATTATTTAAGCAACAAGAAAAAAAGAAAACATCTGAAGAATTTCCAGCTTCTTTAATTCACTAAGCAGTACTTTATATCCCACCTAACACCAAACTATGATTGATTACATTTATGTACTTCTTTTATCCTGAATAAACAAATTTATCTATCTTATTTATCCTTTGTCTTACAATTAGGTGAACAGCTTGACAGAGAGAGGCAAGTGGATAAAGAAGCGAGCATATATGGCTGCCAGCATGTGGCAGACAGGTCAGAGAGAAAAGATTTTAAAGATTTTGCATTCTGGAATTCCTTTCGTCACATTTCACCCAGCCATAGGTTTCACATTGCTCTACTGATGTCTTTTAAATCCAAAAGAAAATGTATCATAAAAAGAATATTTTATGGCTAATGTCCTTAGAATTTTGACAACCAGTACAATAAATTGAGGTACAAAATCATGTTTTTAAAGACAGACATCTCTTTCTATACCATGGTGCCATCTAGTGGAAATAGACATTTATATAACGTTTTTTCTTTCCTCACTTGAAAGTATCAGGAGCTTGCCCAAAGAGAGATCCCATCAGAATTAATGTTAATGGAAAAGTTGCAAGAGAAGAATCTTACAAGTTTAAGAAGAAACCTTAACCAAAATAGTCATTTTCCTTTAGGTATCTAGTTAGAATTCATCTAAGGTAGTTCCTCTCCTAATACACTGAAGATGCATCTCTGATCAGGAGCAATGACCGATTACAGTATGTCCAGTACTGATATTTACTGCTGTTGTTTGCTTTGTTGTTTGAAATTTGAAAATGGGCAGCTGTACACCTACATCAGGACTTTTTCCATTTTCCTACAACCCATCAGAGATTCAAATGCTGGACTGGCTGTCACCAACCAGTGACAGAATTTGCACCAGAAATACTGAAGTGGAGCTTGTAAGTGACCGCTTGTGGCAGTACCGTGGAGAACAGCATCACAGAGCAGAGTCAGACCAGGTAAGATTTTCAAATCTAACTTTGTAAAGAATGGAAGGGAAACAGTGCTCTTTCAGCAAAACAGGAAAGTGAAATAAAATAAGAAGTCTCTCTCCTACCACACGGTAACTTATGCCCCTTCCACCTGCTACAGAACCTAACCTGTAACTAAGAGTGATTTTAGAAAACCAGTGCCTTGAGCAGAAAGCGGTAATAAGTGGGAACTGCATTAACTGACTGCTTTCCTCTATTCTTGGCAATTATTTATAGTGCTCAAACTATTTAGAGAGTATCGTTAACATTCCTAGTAATGTTTTTTTCTTAATATGCTTTTGACTAATAGTTGAAATGTCAGCTGCTGAGGTTGTTTCCATTTCCAGTCAGAGCCAGAAAGATAACAGGAGCAGTAATCCTGGCATGCCCGGATTGCTGCATCTACATGTCATCACCTTCCCATCCATGTGGGATACTTCAGGCTTACAGCCAAGACTAAGTTCTAGCAAGGCTTACATCTTCACTTTTTCCATGTTTCCATACTACATAAATGGGAAGTTATGTATCTACTTACACAAGCTTGCATGCTGTCATCGCAAAACTTACCATTTGGGGTCCAACATTCACATTGATTGGTCCTAAGGTTTTTGGCAATATCTTTGTTGGGGAGTTGGTACTGGAAACTGGTAGTGTGATTACTGAAATATTACCTAAAAAATAATGTAATAAAAAGACGGTTTTAAATGACTTCCTTTGCAATGTACAAAAAACACTGCTGAATTCTCACATCATTTTTACATTTTGGAATCAAAGTAACTTTTTCTGCCTTACACACTGCCACAGAACAGCCACCAGAACTCTTAGCAGATGTCACAAGGACACCTTACAAAACTGCTAAGCTCCTCTACTTTACCATTAAAATTATGTAGTAGCATTTCATTTCCAGAAAGAATTTCTTCTAGCCTAAGATGAAGGGCACGCAGCCCACCATACGCTTCAGCTTTAAAACTCATGGGTGTACTTTTAGACTCCTAGAATATCCTGAGTTGGAAAGGACCCGTAAGGATGACAGAAACCAAATGAAACAAGTCTACATATTCATTAATCCTACTTACAATCACAAGCATATGCACAAGGTATGTATCTACATGTCTTCATAGCTCTAACCGCTTCTTATCTGACTATGCTGAAGTATCTAAAACATCAGAAAAGTGCATCTGTGTCACAGAACAGAGGGAGTAAATGACACCATTGCACGTTACCTGAAGTAACTGCAGGTGGCTAGATGTCAGGGTGAAACCAATCACTCCATCTCCAACCCAGCATGTTTTTATAACAAGATGTTTATTACCTCCTCGACCCTGCACTGCTTACAGATCTAACTCATCCTGCCTTCATACACAGAAGCACAGATGTATGCTGAGTACCTCACAAATGCTGCTGCCGCTCCTCTTCTCCAGACTCCATCTTTTAATCTTGATTACTCAGACTTAATGCCTTAATCAGAACTGTCATGCAGCACTAACACTACTCCACAAATACTCCAAGTGCTGTACACAAGCCACTGAAAATGGTGAAAACACTCATTTATCTTTGGACACGGTGGCAGTAGCAGCTCCTATCTGTCAGACAGTTTCAAAGCAAGAGAGCTGCAAATCAAACACCTCCTTGCACTCTCATGCACAGCCTCATTCAAAATCAAGCGTTAAGAGTGGTGGGTCTGGAGACAGAATGAAATACAAGGAAAAGTTGCCACTACCTCATAACCCACAAAGCCAACTTGGGCCTAGCTGAGGTCATGAGCCATAAGGACAAAGACTGACTCCTGAAGAGCTCCTCAGGCTCTCTGGCACTAGCAGACAGAAACTAAAGACATTCTGAGGTGATGGTTCCTTCAGCACAACACACATACCAGCCCTCGCCACCGCCCTGCCCTCCTCCTGCCACAGGCAGACATTGAGCTTAGTCCAGATAAGATCTGGGTTACCCATGTCTTTTCTCACACTGCTCGATCACCTCCGCTGCCCACTATTTTCATTTAATTCTGAACTGTGGTTGTTGGTTTTTTTAGTACAGCCATGTTCAGCCATGAAAAAAAGTAATTGTGAATTCAGTAACGTAACAGCTCTGTAATACAAAGCATAAACAACCCAAGAGAGGAAAAAAAAATACTTAGAAAAGGATGTTCTTTATCTGTGGCACAGAAATAAAAAGGACGCAGCTATACTTGAATTCTCACCTGTATAAAAAATGAACAGAGATAATAGAATTGTTCACAATGAGATGAGGATGTTTTAACGTTCTGCGCAAATCCCTTTGGCACCTGGAGTAACACTGCTACTAAGCACTGCTTTTCCAAAAGGCAGATCTGTATCTGAGGACACCTTCGGAATTTATTCACCTAACTCACCCGGAAGAAAAAAAATAACAAACCACACACTTGCAAACCCAAACCCCAGAGGAACTCTTGGCTCCAGTATCAAACATCTCGTGAGGGAGCGATGAAGTTCAGAGCGGTTCACAGCTTACATACACCCTGTTCATATACTGAGCCCAGAAGGCTCTCTAACCTGACGAGTTCTTTGCCACTTTTCACTTTTGCTGCAGGATTTTGCTGAGGATGTGTTAAGTTGTGCTGGCGCACTCTCATGCAGCGTTGTTGCAGTCAGTGGCACTGCTGCTCACCTCCCAGGTACTGCTGTAATTTTTTTTTTCCCCACTGCTGCACCTGAACATTTCCACACCTTCTCCAAGATGAGCTCTCATCCTGTTTCTCCTCGTCTCTTTTTCTTATCACAATGAATTATTCCTTTGGCACCTCTGATAAAGTCACATGCTAAAGCACAGTGCCATTTTGAAATGTTGGCATTCAGCCTCAAGTTTATCATTGGGCTACATCACACAGTTATTTCCAGCAGCATTGCTGGGACTGCAGAGGACCATAGTGTGTAAAACACAGGACTGAAACATGACACATTTATTGCACTGTGCAATCAGCACTGCTGGTGTACAGTTACATTTACACATCCACTCACTGTCCTCTAAATCAATCAGTGTGTACGTGGTTTGCGTTTCTCAGCATGTGGCTTGCAGACTGTAACCCACTGTCAATAGTTTTTAGTGTATATGCATGTACACACACAATTCTATGTACTGCCCACACACAGTCTGAAAACTGTACCTTAATAATGAAGACCTACAGGCAACGCTACACACAACCGCCAGATGTACGGTAGCAGGTCTGGAAAAATACCGGTTAACAGTTAACAGGTAACTGCTATCTTCATCAGTGAGATCCCCCAGATAAATGTACGTGGCCACAGCAGTGTTAATAAATACGAGGACTGTTCAAATAACTGCATCATGGTCTTACAAAGACAGTTGCTTAAATATGAAGTATGTACAAGAGCCCTTCTGGCTTCAGTCAGCAACAGAGACCTTACTTCCTCTTTTAATACCTACACAGAGACAACGGTATCAGGCTCTTTATAAGTGAGGCCTCCTAAGCCACCGTGAACAGAAAGAAAGAACAACAAACTTTTACACAGTAAGAGCACTCATTCTGCATCTTTCTCAGTAGCTGAAAAAATGATAAAGTTTAATTAATAATCAATAAAATATTTCTTCTCCTTGCCTTTTTTTCAGGAAGAATACAATAGTCCAAACTCTCATGTGACCTGCATCACTACACCAAATACTTCAAAATGCTACAAATATCTAACAGTGGGAACGCATTTCCATCTCTTCTCACAGCAAAAGTTAATGCAGCTCCAGATACATCAATCGCATCAGCAGCCCAATCTGACGAAGCACACTGCAATGGCTGTCACCACTGTCACCCCTCCTCCTCTGCACAGAGTGGTGCAGCTGCTGAGCCCAACCCAGCCCAGGCCCTGCAGCAGCCCGGCTCTGTGGGACACAGCTGCCATGGAGATGTGGAGCCACCGCAGTGAGAACGTCACCACTAAGTGCAAGCAGTCAATTCAACTGCAGCAAGAGAGCTGGCACTGCCTAAGATAACTACCTGTGTGTTTTGCACCAAATTTTTGAGGTTACTTCACCTCCTCTTATTGAAGATCTGGTAATTTCTAAAGTTTTGAAGGCAAGGCTGCATTACCAAACAGTGAGTGTCAACAGGAACCATCCCTTCAAGTCTTATTTATGAAAGTGTAGAAAGAGTACAAAGAAAGAAGTCATGCTCTTTGCAAATCATAAAAAAAAGGCCACAAAAGATTTCTGTATTCAACCTGAGGTTGCAACAACACCAAACAAATTATATATACTTTATCATATAGCAGCTGTAAAGGCTTTAAACGTGATCCATGTCCATATGAACATCAAGTCTTAATAATGCCCATCATATGGCGGCTAAAAAGGGTGCACCGAATCACTGCAAAAGAGCGGTGCATACAGTGGTAAGCTGAGCACAATGAGACCCATCAGCTTCCTAGTCACGGTAATCTTACAGCACGGATGGAAAAGGTCAGCATAGATGGATCAAACTAGAATGATTTGTATAATAATACTCAGTTCTTACGTCACGTTTCTCAGCAGTACAAAGCACAAAAGAAGTCGATGCCGTTATTCCCATTTTACCTATGGAAAACTGAGCACATGGGAAAGAAACTGAGTTAAAACTCCCATAGAGAGGCTTGAAATACAGAATATTTAACAGACCACAAACAGCATGCTTGCCACTGAAGCAAATTCAAGATAAAAACGTGTCAGTGGACACACGCCTGATTCCCTCAGAACACGAGCACTGTGCTTCTACCATTGCTTTTCCATCACTCAGTCACCACTAGTGCTGTTTATGCTGGAGAAAAAAATAGTGTTGCTATTCTTTCATATTTATAAAAACATGAATACATAACTATTATGCTTCCTGGCCTGTGTAAAATGTTGTTACACACACACAAATGAAATTGAGGTGGGTTCAGGCAGTTACAGAACAGCGTTATCCGTGCACATGTACACACGTGCTTACATCACACACTAATGAATCGGCCCACATGGCTGTTACATTTTCACACTGCATTCTAAATAGCACAGCCTGACAGAAACAACATCCAATCCTGTACAAACATGGAGCTGAAGAGGTTTCAGCAAATTTCCAGTTTAAGTAAATCTGTTAGCTTATTTGCACAGACCATCAGAAATGATGTAAAGCTTACAATCTGTTGAGGACAGTTTGAAGGAAACCACCGCTAATGGGAAACACCGCTCAAGCAGCTGGACTCACACACAAAGCGTTCGTCAACAAAGGACTTGCAATTGTCAGACAAAACACAACAGGAATTCTGCTAATTTGGATTTCACATTCAAAGCTCAGAAGCAAATATCCATTATTAATTTACAACCTGGAAATGTTCTGGTATTTTAAAGCGTATCAATAAACAGTCCTTTTAAATAGCATTGCCTGTGGTCTGACAGCAAAAGCAAAGAAAAAAGCTCACTGTTATGAAATATGGCTATTTTGCAATAAAGCATCTCATGTTTCCTTAGGCTCCCAAAACTAAAAAAGACCTCCAAGACCAGGAAGATGAAGGTGCCATATTATAAAAGCACATAGAAACCTCAGTATTAACTTTGCTATGTTCTTTCAGTACATTTCTTCATTAGTTTACTAACACTCTATGCTATAAACATAACTCAGAAACTTCCATAGTCTTTAGGGGCACATACATATCTAGAAACATATGAAGTCAGAGAGGTGTGTAGAGCAGAAAAACCAAAGATTTAAAAAACAAAACAGAAAAGAAAGGGTCAGACAGCACTCCACTCCTGTACTTTCTGAAAAGACTTTTCAGTCTTTTACTGTTCAATTCCTAACAAACATATAGGAGTTAACAGTTGTCCTGATCTCAAAATACCACATGCAAACCTGATGATAACCAGTTCTGTTGTGTTGGACATTTCAGCAGATCTCCTTAAGCACACAACGAACTCCCCAGGGCTCATCAGGCCTCGTGCTGGGACCCCCAGAGGCACCGGTCTGGTCAGACACGCAGCAGCACCACGAGAATGCATTCACGCAGCCCTCATCACCAATGCTCACTCCTGTCCCAGGCCAGCACAGCCACGTCTATGGTTATGCAGTGAATTTGCCTTTTTTGTTTTTTTTTTTGCAAGGGGGAAAAAGCGGTATTTTTCCACTGAACTTGTTCCCCAGTCCAACAAACTACTGAGCCACCTACAAACCTGTGCTGCCACAGAGCAAAGGGTAATGTGTAAAAGCAGCCGTGATTGCCCAGGCACAACTTTAACTGGCACTGTTCCCACAGAAAATCTCTACAAAAACAAGCAAAAGATCAAATCACAAGGAGGAGGAAATTGGAAATATGTAATTAAATGTTAAAAAAACCCCGCAATCGCACTGTAAGAAATGTGCCATACTGCTTTTATTATAGCAGCATGACCATAAGGCTGTCCTATGCATTGAAAAGTCTGCACCTTCGAACACCAGTCCTACAAGAGCCACCTGAAACACACAAGGAAGGTGTTTGGTGCTCACAATTAGAAAAGAACAGACTCGGGGTTGAAAACCTTATTTCCATGGAATGGATTACAGGATCAGGACTCAGTAAGACTGGGAACTGCATAAAAAAAGATTCATTTTATTGAAATTAATGGTATTCATTGCTAAGTTGCATTAAAAGTTAAGATCCCCTCTCAAAGCAATTTGAATTGCAATTTGATCTGATTTAGCGACCCTCTCCCACAGAGCCTGTTACATGACAGGCGGTCTAGAGCCAGCCTTCCTTCTCATTCCACAGCAATGAAAGGAAAGCACCATGTAAATTCAGAGCTTTAGAATATAGTAACAGAACAAGTAATGAGCACAGCAGGATTCACCAAAACTGTGCTAGTCTACATTGCGTATTTGAAGATGAGAATCAAATATATCACTCATAGTCAGTCAGCTGAAAACCACCGCTTCACTCTCGCACATACCATTAACCAATGATTGTCAGCTGCTGCTCACAGACATAAATGGATCCATTGCCAACGTCTTCACTCAGGTACAGACATTGGTCAGCCAATAGATTTTGCTTAAGAGGCAAAAAGAACTGTTAGCTGTGAAGTAATCTCATCTTTTACACACAAAGGCATTCCACATGAAAGATAACAAAATATAACTCAAATAGCTTCTATAAGATTTTTGACAGATAAATTCAGAGTTCTTTAATTTTCAGGGCATTAGTTACTGCAAATTAATCTTGTTCTCCAGGTTAATTATCTGTGAATATAAGTGATGAGATGTAACGTCATGTATGCCAAGTACTTTTACAGTAAGCTCAAAAGATGTCAAAGCTAGATCCTAGAAACAGTGTAATTAAAAGCACTACCAAACTACAACTTCTACTTCTATCACATGTATTACCTCCTCATTCCTACCAGCAGCTATGAGTTATGAATTCAACAACCTGCTTACAGAAGAGACATCTGGATCTTCTTCTGAACCAACTTCTCACCAGCAGTTTTCTGCTGTGAAGTCTGGGAAAAACAAACAAAACACTTTCTCCTAAAACCAAGCCTTGATGGTTGCTGCTTTTCCTTGTCATTTTGCTGTTTTGTGCTTATCAGACCTCAACTTCTAAAGTTTATGAAAAATATTAACTTGCATCTAAAAAATAAAAAGCCCATGCAAAATAAGCAAAGATGCAAGACCCTGCACACAATCCCAGCTGAGGCTGGCAGACCTCTGGAGCTCGCTCACCTGCTTGGGCCCCTGCTGCGGGTGCCATCTGCAGCTTCTGAGCACCTCCAAGGAGGCCCACGGCCTCTCTGGTCCCTGTGCCAGGGCTCTGCCACCCACACAGCACAGAAGCGCTTCCTGGTGCTCAGAGGGAAGCTCCTGTGTGTCAGTTTGCACCCCATGCCTCTTCTCCTGGCGCTGGGCACCGCCGATAGAGCCATGGAGCAACTCAGTATTTAACCACGCACAGGAGAGGATCAGCACACCAACAATCAGCACCTGTTGCAGGATTCAGACAATCTTCTTACCACTGGTATGCTGTTTTACTGTAGCCTTTTAACACTATTTAAAATACTTGTTTATTTTTTATTTTTTTCTTCCCAGAAAAGTAAGCTGCTAGTCACAAAGGAAAAAAGCACTGCACAGAAAGAAATATTCAGAATACAGAAGTCCTATCCTGGGGCTCTGACTCAGGATTCCTCTTTCAGACCTGCACTCTAACATGTAAGGTTGGCCAAGGAGATCCAAGAGCCAGGTTTTGCAAAGAGGACGCAGAGTTCAGCCAGGAAGCTGCCAACGGCAAGTCCCAGCAGCGTCTCTAGGAATTACTTTTCTCTGATTTTTCACTAAACAAAAGCAAACACCATTCCGAGTTAATGCTCCACAAGGACTCAGATTCTTCTGGGCATGCCTGAGAAGTAAACTCTACTTTTCTTCAGAATGCAGCAGCGAGTCTTTTACAAGGATTACATATTTGGATTTATGTGCTTTAATCTGCAGTCACCACATTTAAAGTATCCAAACCCACTGTAAATCTCAACTGCATTTAGATACTCCTAAGCAATAAGAGAAATTCTTTTTCCACAGATATCATCTATACAAGAATTAAGAACTATAGAAAATACTCTAAAAAATCTGATCTGAAAAAGCTAAGGCAAGATCATCACAGTATTCAATAAGCACAGGAAGCAAGCAAGGAGTAGGAAAATGGAACCCCCAAATAAAACAACCAACCTGCCAACCTATTCAGGAACAGTAAACAAGATTTAAAAAGCAGCAGAAGTGACACAGCAGTACTTGCAGACTTGCTTGTTAAATTGCAGTACCTAAACAGCGTTGGTGTTAATTTCTCGTAAAACAAAATAAACCTGAAAAATATCAAGAGGTAACAGTGCAAAGGCACTACAGATCAACGCAGGGAAGATAAACGGAGCCCAATCAAACATAGGAACAGCAGCAGCAGAATTACCGTTTCAAGTTGTTGGGAGGGTGTGATGCTTCCTAGAGCGTGCCTTACTTAAGCAAACGGCATCTGATGTGATTGCGGTTGCCAAACCACTCTCCGTCCTATTTGAAAAATTATGTCTGTCATGCAAAGTCCCTGGTGACTGGAAAAAGAGAAACATCACTCCCATATTCAAGAAAGGAAGAAAGGAAGGCCCAAGGAACTATGGGCTGGGCAGCCTCACGTCTATGCTTAGGAAGACCATGGAGCAGATGCTACTGGAAGAGATGTTAAGGCACATGTGAGATGAAGAAGCGACCCAAGACAGCCAACACGGCTTCATCAAGGGCAGATCGTGCCTGACCTATCAGGTGGCCTTCTACGATGGAGTGATGGCATCGGTGGACAAAGGAAGGGCAATTGATGTCAGCTATCTGGACTTCTACGAGGCCTTTGACATGGTCCCAAACCATATCCTTATCTCTAAACTGGAAGGATCTGGATTTGAAGGCTGGACTATTTGGAGGATAAATAATTGGTTGAATTGTTGTCAATGGTTCTATGTCTGGGCAGAGGCCAGTCATGAGTGATGTCCCCTAGCGGTCTGTCTTGAGACCAGTGTTCTTCAATATCTTTCTCAATGACACAGACAGTGGGACTGAGTGTACCCTCAGCCAAGTTTGCTGATGACACTAAGCTGAGTGGTACAGTTGACACAATAGAAGGGAGGGATGCCATCCAGAGGGACCTGGACAGGTTTGAAAAGTGGGCACACAAGAATCTAATGAGGTTTAACAAGGCGAAGTGCAAGGTGCTGCACTTGGGTTAAGGCAATCCCAGATATGTATACAGACTGGGAGAAGAACTCATTGAGCAGCACTATGGAGTAGGACTTGGGAGTCCTGATGGACAAAAAGCTGGACACGAGACAGCAGTGTGTACCTCAGAAGGCCAACAGTATCCTGGGCTGCATCAAAAGAGGAGTGGCTAGCAGGGAGAGAGAGGTGATTGCTTCCCTCTACTCTGCCCTTCTGAGGCCCCACCTGGTATACTGTGTCCAAGCCTGGGCTTGGACAGTACAGGACTTGGCACAGTACAGGAGGGATGTGGGGCTGTTGGAGCAGGTCCAGAGGAGGGCCATGAAGATGATCAAAGCACTGGAGCACCCCTCCTATGAAGATAGGTTAAGGGAGTTTGGCTTGTTTAGCTTGGAGAAGGGAAAGCTCTGGGGAGACCTCACTGCAACCCTTCCAGAGCTTGATGAGACCTTACAAGCAGGAGGGGGACCCACTTTTTACATAGTCTGGTAGTGACATGACAAGGTGAAATGGCTTTAAACTAAAAGAGAGGAGATTTAGGTTAGATGTTAGGAAGAAATTTTTTAGTCAGAGGATGGTGAGGTGCTGGAACAGGCTGCCCAGAGAGGTTGTGGATATCCCATCTCTGGAGGAAGTGGAAGGGGCCCAGGGCAGCCTGATCCGGTGGGGGGCAGCCAGCCCATGGCAGGGAGTTGGAGTTAGATAATATTTAAGGTCCCCTCTAACCTAAGCCATCATCTCTCATTTACTTTGGAACACATCATAAACCCATCATATTTCAGTCTAAGACCATGGTGAAGGCACATCATGAACAGCAGCAGCTATAATATCTCAGCAGAGATAGCAGATGTTTTTAATTATACCTCACAGTACAATAAATAAATACATAAAATAATATTGTGCATAATATTTTTGAAAATACAGAACAGCAGAGGTAAATATTACATTGACCATCCCACAGGCAAAATATAATAAAGACTAGGAGCAGTAAGATTGAGGTACTACTACTACTAACAGTAATGTCTTCCTATGCTTTATTAAGTTATTCAGTTCAATTATTCTCTGGACAAATAAATTCCTTGCTTCAGAAATTGTTTGAAGACACTGCACTTCAGTCTTTTTCCTAGTCTCATGACACAGTAATCAAAAACGAGCGAAACAAGAAGGGTAATTATCTCGCCAGTGCCTAGCAAATACTTCTCAAAGACCTAAAACCAGCTTATAGTGACACAGTTTAGAAAACAAGGACACTATCTAGACATACAAAGTACATACAAAGTATGTCTAGATTCTTTCATTTTTTGACTCTGAAGTCTGATAGATCTAAACTGCTGTGAAGAGCTAAAAATCCTTCTTCTAGTTGGTGCATGCACTTCTTTATTATTGCACTACATAACAGCAAACAACATTTACTTAAAAAGATTCTCTGAGGTGTTTCACAAATTGTAAATCCAACTCTCCCAGCACATTAGAGGAGTGGCAGATGTATTTCATCGGAATCCATAGCTGTTCTGATTGCCAACACACTGGCCACAAGAGATTCAACAAGAATGTAAGATGAAATTGGATAGCACAAACCTATTCTTTTAAGCTGTCCAGCCACTTACAGAAGTAAACCAGCAACTTCCACTCCTATCTGGGAAGGTGACTACAATAGAGTCCAGGAATTTTAGGGTGGGAAATCAGGAAATTCATTACATTATTCACAATCAAGCAAAGAAAACAGAAGGCTCATTTCACACTTTAATTGCTTTTACTACCATCCCTATTCTGCCTCCGTAAACTTTGACATCAGAAGCACCTGATGTTTGTAACACATTGTATGGACCAGCGTGGCTGCAGAAAGTACACTTTGAGAAACTAAATTCTGAGCCTCCCAAAACAACACATAATGTGCTGTGAAATCAGCAGCAATATTCATTTAGTAAACATAAGAGAGAAATAAATCTTAATGTATGCTTCTCTACTATGTATGCAAGTAGAATTCTCTTACCTTTTGTTGGACTCTGGTTCTGATCTATAAATCCTTTCAAGTCTCCATTTGTGGAAGTCACACCAACCTGAACAAAACATTTTTCAAGTCTTAAAATATGACAGACCTTTCCACATTTTCCAGTATGCAACTAACAGTATTATGAAAGTAATCTGTTCTGCACTGCTGAAACATCATAATCCTATGGCTTGCAGAGCCTAATGAGAGCATGATATGCAAAGCAAGGTTCCAAAACATTGACTGCGTATAGATGAAGACGTTATCTAAATTTTTAAGTTCTTAATTGAAAACAAAACAAGTCCCTGTATATTCTCATACTGTACTATACATGACCCAAGAAGCACATCATCACTGTCTGAGTCACTTTCCCCTCCAAGTCTTACAGGGCAGCTGCCACCAACACCACCACAGGGCCCATAGTTTTGAGGAGATGCGACTACAGATGTATTTTATGTACATCTCCTGGTCTTCAGAGATAATTTACATAGAGTATATTACTGGAGACACAGAGAACATACAATCATATTCAGAACAGTGCATCTCTGATTTTGGCATGTACACAAGGCACGGAAAGGTGGAGTTTGTTAGAAAAACACAAGGTTACCACTCCTAGACAGGGAGGGAAGAGACAGAAAGTCCCCGTGTCCCAGGCAGCGAAGCACGCACCGAGCAGCAAGCAGCGATGCAGCACTCAGCAGTTTCAGAGCGCTGCACCTGTAGCACCTTAGTGAGCAAAGAATTTTGGTTTGCTTCCGAGATGGAAGCTGCAATAAGCACCGAGTGACTGAACTCCTTTGGAACCTGCTTAGAATCAGAGCACAGTTCCTCCAGCAGGCGATTACAGAAACTACCACAAAATCTTTTAAAAAATACTACAGAATGTGAGCACTTTGATAAGCGAGTAGGAGAAAATGGTCAGGTAGCCAAGTTAAGCAAAAACAATTATGCTATCAAGGATCAAGTATTTGCTTTATTTTACACATGTATGAGGTAAAAATAGGACATTCGCTAGGGTCACTTGTAGAATTGTAATCATATCTAATTAGAGAACTGTTTGATTGCACACCAATCAAATGGCGGCACCGCAGCAGGGCGGGGCTGAGCAGGGATGGGTGCCGATCTGCTGCCAGCGCCTCTGCCTGCCTGGGGACAAGCAGTGCCCACGGGCATCCATCCCCCTCTGCCCAGGGCAGGGCTGCGGTGACCGCTCCTGCAGGTGGGGCGTGCTGAGCCCTCACCCTGACAACGTGTGCACAACGTGTTCCCGAGGGGATCTTTGAAAGCAGGGCTGGAAAGTCCAGTGACGCACACAGTGCAGAGCCTTGAAAGGGCATTCCAGCTGCAAAGCCACCATGAAGAGCCCGCACCCTCTGATCACACTATTGCCTACACACAGGGAATACAGAACTGGCTTCTCCATAGGCATCCTGCCTCTGGGAGATGTTGAAAAACACAAATAGGAGAATTTCAAATCAGAGCTTCACTGAAGGAACAAGGCTGGATACCAAGTGTTAGATACAAGGGCACAACTTGCTCCAGAAGAAGGAGTAAGAATCAGGACTCCCAAGAACACCTTCAAAGGCAGAACTGCAATTTGGTCACCTTGGGAATTCAGATTGGGATTTACAGCTGTACATTCCCCATCATCTCCCCGTGTGCTTCAATGAAGCCCTGATGCTGACACACCTCTGCACTGTCAGACCCTCCAGCAGTTGTTAAAACACAAATATTTGCATTGCATTCCCTGGAACATTCAGATGATGTAATGGATATGGTGCTTAAGGAAACGTTGGTCCAAATTGAAGTACCTGAGCTTTTTTTTCTTTGTCTTGTCCCTCTGTGATCCAAAGAACAAAAATTTCAGCCCGCACAGAAAGCACACCTGTCACAACGACAGTCCTAACACAGCGGTACAGAGCGCCCGGTGAACGCGTGCACTTCTCCCCATTTAACAACCTCTAAGTTTAGAAGAGCTTGAAAACAAATTGGAATTTCATGAGAGCTTAAATGAGAAGTGGCATTTCTTCTCTCTCAGAAGAGCGTTTCTCTCACAGAGGAATGACCGTAACTAAGCTCCTCCTCAAAAAAACCAACACATGTGATGCGATATTATGCTACTACTGCAGAACAAGGACTTTACAGTGTTTCATTTCGATGTTAGTGAGGTCCCCGCTCACGTTGTTATCTGCATTCCTGTAACAGCCACTGCTTTTGGGCATCTTTTGGTTTAACCATCAAAGCAATAGCGATCTATATCCTGGCAAATGGAAGAAATGTAATTTCTATTTCACATAAACCGCTTGTAGACTTTAGATGTAATCCAAAATGGATTTTAAGGAAGCGGAAAAAAATAAGTACGTAGGTTACTCTGCAAGTAATGCCTCCTATGTATTTCTGTGGAAACTACAACAGATACAGCACTATTTGACAGAGCAAATTGTCAGCTACAAGTGCTATTTTTCAATGCAGTCACCACCATCAGCTGTTTCACGTGGATGCGCGGATCAAGGCACTCCACATTTGGTGGTGTGACAGCTATGCACAGCAGTCCAGAACATGGCTTGTAGTTCACACTGCTGACACCACTGCTAAAACACACCGCCTCACTGTGCTCACACCCACTGCTTGAGCTCCATAAGCGTTCAGCAGGCATCAAGCAATGTTAGTGGGTGCCATTTTTACACAGGGAGGAATTCACTCCCAGACCTTTGCTCTACATGCACTTCCATGTCAGACACCATTCTGTCAGGCTGCCATCTGTCACATGGCAACAGAACATAATGGCAAGTTGGTAGGAAGGTTCAGCCTCTGCTGTCATACCACCAGCATCCGCCTGACATTGTGGGCCGACAAAATAAAATAGGAGGCATTACTTTTGGAGCAGCCCTTGTTGTTAGTTGAACTACAAGTAACCCATTCTTACTGAGACCATATTTAAAGACTTCAGGTTACAGGGTATCATTCAGCTTACACAGGCATCATTTATTACTTTTTGTATGACTCGTGATATTTCTGCTTTGTAACACTGCCCTGGTGTCTGGACTACTGGATATGGCAGGGGCTGGCTTCCTGTTTCTATCTGCAACAAGATAAATCCAGTCATGAAATAAGACAAAGCAAGCACCTGGCAAGCCTTTGCATCCTATTAGATACTTTCAGCATTTATTTTTCAGTTCCTAGTAAGTGACTAAGAAGTTTCCAAATGGGGCTGAGAAACATACCAAAAAAATAACCTCAGAAGTCTCAGGTGAGGTAAAACCTTCCACAAGTTGCACTTATAACTTATCAGCCTTCTGCACTGCTTGGCACACTTGGCAGTTACCAAGATCCTCCTGCAATCCTTCCTCTCATACAAGAAATTCATTCTTCTATCAACCTGGAAAGCTTGTTTTTTCTGCCCTAGAATCATTCCAGATTCTAGCACAATGAAGTTGCTCATGGGTAGGGAATAACAGACTGACTACTTTCATATTCCTGTAAGCTCTTATGGCCATTTAACTGACCTCATCTGTGACATGACAACCACCTGAGGAGCAAAGACAAAACTCTCTGCAAGTACATTTATATAAATACAGATTAGGTAATCAAAACTAACAGTTCTTATTCACAGAACCTTTCTGAGGCATATTATTTGTTTTGTCCTAAAAATAAGTTTCTTGCTGTTTTTGTTTTCCTCATTTCTCAATTTTTAGTGCCTTCTTACCTGAAGGACAGATGGGAATGGAGGTATAAAACAGGTGAGAAGACATGACCTAGGAATAAGACAACTCATTACAGGGCAACTTAAATGACATCTGGGTACACTGAATGTTGTAAGCACGTACATATTTAATCTCCAAGAGAATTCAAAACTTCTATTCACCATTTTGTTATTTATTACTGGTTTGGTTGGGATTCTTTTCATAAGCCATGTTCTACAAACAGATACTAGGAAGCGTTCTGCCTTTCCCTCAAGTGAGCAGTGAGCCCAGCCTTGATAATTCTCCCATCACACATTCAAAGATTTAGCGAGGAAAGACAGTAACACGGAATGTTATTCTCAATCTCTGTATGTGTTCAGTGGACTGAAAATTTTTACTGTGTTTGCAGCACAAGCTTCCTTGGAGACGAAGTAGCTCAACCCTGGTTGCGCATGTGAGATCACAAAGACATTTTAGCCTGAACTTGCTGTACTTTGTTGTCTCAGTGCATTAGGAGCACACACATCTCTCATCTCCTGCGTCCCACATGCGGGGCAGTGATTTTGGAACACAGAGGTGACAGTTTCTCAATGTGTACTTATTTGGTGAGATACACACTCTTTACAAGTTTCCCCCCAAATGCCCTAATTCCAGTACTTCCAAGATCTCTTTCCTTGATTCTTCAACAGAATAAAAAGAGATGGAGATACCTCTGCAGATAAGCTCTGTCCAGAAATTACATTCCGCTTCAACCTCTGCACATCAGTAAAACATTTTAGACAGCGTAACAAATACCAGCCACACAGTCAGAACAGATTTCAGGCTGCAGAAACCCAAAGATACAAGGTAAACCCTGCAGCCCTAAATTTCAGAAACACTCCTTGGCCTTCTAGTAGCAATAGAACACTCATGGGCTGATGCTGCTGGCCAGTGTGTGTAGTAATGAGTAACTGAGGTTAGGAAATCCTGAAAACATGCTACAAATAAAGACAGAAAGCATATCGTTACTCCTGTCTTTACATTTTTTTTCTGGCTGTTGTTGTTTGGTTGGTTTAGCTTTTTTTTTTTTTTCACCCCCAAATCCTTTGGACAATTATATTTAACAAATACAAACTAACCCAGTGTATTGTAGAAATTTTCATAGCATGCATACCAATAAAATGGTTATCCTATAAAGAAACTACAGACTCAAGTTAAAGTACCTAACAGCAAAAATATGGTTCTATAGTCAGCACGAGGGTATGTTGCCCAGCCTGGATGTCATCGGAGGTTTTCAAATCTGAAGCCCTGAGCAGCCCTGGACAAAGCCCCAAACAACTGCACTCTGCATGAAGGCGTCGAGGGTGCAAAGCAAGGCACTGGCATAGACAGGGCTCCTGAGACCATTCCAGGGTATGCGACCATACTGCAGAACACTCCAGGGATTTTATTGGCACTGCTATTTATCCTTTGCCTACACTGAAGTAAAGGTCAAAACCACATAAATCAGTAGAATTGTCTATTTATACTACACTTGAATATGGCCTACGAAATAAGTAATGCATATGAATTTATCCCGAGTTGGTCAGCTTGAGTCAAATAAATAAGACATCTGAAAGCCTTTCCTGGAACTACATATCAAATAAAATTATTAATAAAATGAACAGAAAAGATTTTTCCAAGACTGGAGAATTAATTTAACCAAGCTGTGGCCTTGACATTGACCAAAATATGCACAAAAGCTTGTGCCGCTTCTCAGCAAACTGAAAGCCATCCTAACACTCCCTGAACTTTTGTTCTGGGTACTTCCTTCTTAAGCCATGTTGGCTCCTAAGCCTGTTTAAATTTAATTAAACCACAGGATGTTTTACCAAAGGCAACAAATTGCTGAGGACTCACAGTGATGTTTGCTCACTGACCACCTTAATCAAAACTATTCTGTATACAAATTGTGTACCTCAAGAAGCATTGCAAATCAGGCCAAAAATTAAGGTCAGGATGCTATCCATTTTATAAGCTTCCTCAGAACTGTGGGCAGGGGAGTGAAAGATAGAGCTTCTGGACAACATACTAAGTTTAGCTAATGTGGCAGATGAACAGACAGGAAAGCCCCGAGTCTCCTAAAAACCAGGAGTGCACAGACATTGGTAAATAAACGTCTGCTCTTTTTACAGTTTCCAGACTGGGACTCAGTAGGATCTTACTCTGGTGTTTCAACAAAATGAGAGGCTCTCAGATAAGTTTGCAGCAATGTTAGTGGAAACAACAGCAGAAAGTATTGACTTGATTATTAACCTGACGTATAACTGATTCAACTCTGTATCCTTAAGGAGCCTCAAACTAGTTTACACAAATAAAATGCAGCAGAAGATGTTTGTAGTATGCAAAAATATTGGCCATTCAAGAAATCAAACACAAAGAGCTTCAAATTCTGAAAGTCAGAAGTGACTGGCAGCACATCGGTATAAAAGGGAATACATATTACAGAATTATAAACTTACATTTTTTGCCGTCATGTCAGAAGGTCTTGCTCTATATTCTGTAAAACCATAAGATATCCCTTTTCATCTTCACAGAATCTTTAAAACCAACACCCTGTAAGAAAGTAAATTAAAACATGAGAGTTAAAATGCATTCTCAGTTAGCTCTCTATCTGAACCCTGCATCTCCCCAGGACAGCTAAATTTTGCATGCGTTTATTTTTAATAAAGTTACCACAACAGAAGGTTCAGCACATACACCACAACTTTACAGTGCCTGAAATACTCAGAGATGTAATCTTAAATACAGAGTCCTGATATATTACTGTGCTAGCAGAGCTTATCATACCATTACCAAAGTCTTGTAGTTAAAGCCATGCAAACATTTACATCAAATACAGATTGACCCCAAAAACTGAAAAAAGAACTAATCTTTTAATTGTGTCTTTAACTCTCATTGAGAAAACTTCTAATTCTATCACAGCATACATACAAAGACCTTTAGAAGGAGCAGGAAATGCTATGAAATGTACAGACACAGCAAACATTTAGCAAACTCAGGAAACATTCAAAAAAAACCCAAACCCATTCCTGTTCAAACTCACTTCTTAAATATTTTCAAGCCTTTGTAATTAGAATTACATTAAAATTCCAGGGAAGATAAACATTCTGATAAACTGAAGAATACTTAAAGTGACTTTTTTTTTTTAATCAAATCTCCCAGAAGCCTTAAAAAAAAAAAAAAAAGACAAATTACAAACAGTGGCAGCACGAACCATTTTAGAGACAGAATTAATCCGACAAAATGTTCAAGTACTTTGAAAGTACTTTGTAAGTACCACTTGCTGTTAATAAATGGGACGAAAAAGACATCTGAATTGTGCTTAGATGCACAAGGGAGAAATGCTCACACTTTCAAGAGTGGAATTGATTCAGAAAAATCTTAGAAAACACCTGAAGTGGTTACTGTGAGTCACAACCACTTACAGCAGAACTCACCAGCTGCAATAGCAAGTACAAGCTATGCTGTTTCCTTTGAAATTCAAACCCTGCAAGCTTTGAGCACGACCAGTATCATCACCTCCCTTCTAAGAATGGGCCAAAAATGATTTCAGTAGTGTATGTTGCTCATGACAGACTCTACTGACACTGCATTCATGATTATGGATAATGCAGATGAAGTACCAGACTGAGAGAACCAAAGAACCCAAGTTGGAATGGACCTCCGGGAGACTGCTGACATGGCAGAGCATCACTCGGATACACAGCTACTCCCTTGCAGAAGCCACACTATTGAAATCACAGAACATTTGCCAGAAATGGAAACAAACTAGAAAAAAAACACTGCACCTACAAAAGGCCTTCCTGAATTCCTGGCAGAGGAGGAAGCACTTGCTGCTTGTAGGAAGGTACATTAGTTGCTTCACACACAAACCAATTCTCACAACATTCTGGTGGGAGGGATGGAGGTTCCAACAAAATAAACCTTAGTAACAGAGGAGATGAGGATGACAGTGTATGTTCTGATATTCATTTATTTCTCTGGCTGTTGCCAGGTATTTTAGAGGTAGCACTGCTGAGTAGTACCAATACGGATAAAATATTTTTGGGTTATATCCAAGTTTGAAACCATGGAACAGAAAGATAAATAAACCAGGATATGATGAGTTTATTTATTTCCATATATGTGCAACATACCTTGTTTTAGTCAGCCTAAACTGTACGATTAAACCGACCTATACACCTTTTTAATACCCATGCTTGTCTTTAGCAATTAAAAGCCTTAGTTCTGGTATCTTACAGTCCTAAATTGACAGCAACTAACTCTTCTCCTTTGCATTTTTTAGTTACTCCTCTACTGCCACTCATACTTAAAGAGAGATAACCCACAACTGCTCAAACATTGCAAGACGAGTTGCCCTGACAAGAGCCCTGGCTGCCCCTGCCCCACAGGGAGGTCTAAAAAGGAAACACCTGTGCAGCAGCCCAGGTGCTCAGGCCATGCAGGGAGCAGCCGCTGGGCCAGAGAGAAGCCTGACGTCAGCAGAAGAAAGCAGAGAGACAGTGGCACCCACAGGGCCTCTGCCACTCAAGCACAGGAAGATAGTCACCAGCTAAGCCGAAGCTGCTCCAGCCGGGCCAGGCTGTGCTGCAGCAGCAGGGAGGAAGAAGTACCAGACTCTGCTCCCCCTCCCTGCTGTCACCAAGCAACAACCAGACTTTGGGTGCCACCTCTCCTCCCTCACCTTCCATGGCATCCAGATTTACAACTGGCCCAGCACAGCAGGAGTCTCCCCAGCTCCCACAGGCAGGAGAGCGGCAGGATCCTTGGGCCCTCCTAACCTCATCATTTAAAAAGGCCATTCCAGCAGCAGCCATGCTGATACTGCCGGCTGGGCAGCCCCATACGGCACCTGCAGCTGTAATGGGGCACATGCAGGTGGTGGGCCAGCACCACGGTATGGGACCCACTGCTGGCAGCTGGGACAGCAGCACCTTTTATAGGTTTAAGTTCAGAGGTCTTAGGGAGACAGTTCTGGAAAGACATTCAAGTACTAAACCTTCTCCACTGTCACATCCTTTTATTTATGTATCTATTTATCTATTTAATGGTTCTGAGAATGAATAAATGTTTGAATAACGAACCTTTTCAGTTGCCATATCTTTTCAGTCATTCATTCATTTTGTGCTCCTTGAACTCCATCAGGCTTTCTACAGATCTCTTAGTTTATTCAGATATTGCATCACTTCAGCTGCTACTAGAGTTAAAGGAAAACATGCTACTCCATTCGGTAGTGTTCTCCCTTTCCTACTGAATGAGCTCTATCTACCTCCCCTGCTGCCCCGATCTGCTGCAGCTGTGATCAAGCAGCTATTCCAGCATCCAAATACCACACGATCTGTCTACTAAGACATACTGTAGCAAAAAGAGCTTTTAGTTTTAGTTCCACAACAAAATCTCCAAGAAAATGAGAAGCATTTTTATCTGGTAGGGATATAATTGTAAGAATATAGAGAGTTATCTATTAATGTTCCTGGGGAAAAGGGACTGCTAGATCCGTGTAGCCATCTTGAAACCTGGGAAGTTGCCAAAGAAAAGCCACGCAGTGTCAATGGTCCACAGCAAAGAGCATACACTGACAACCTGCACCACATTTGAAAATTAGGATTCTGCCATTCCGTTCTCTTTCTCCTCCTTCCACACACACCTTCCAAATACATCATCTGGAGCTCTGGACCAAAATTTATGATGCAGTTTGCCTTCCCTGTCTCACTTCAATAGGTTTTACAAGCAATTTACTCAAATAAAACATAGCTAAGAAAACATTTTCTAGGCAGTTTCAACATGCTGACAGATAGGCAAACTAGTTTAATCTTTGACATGTTATTTGCCATCAAGCTTAGTGATCCAGAAGGTATCATCCATAAACTATGACAGTCATTTGCCACAGTGCTTTTCAGACAGTACAAACAGTTGGTATTCTTCCAGCTTTATGAACACATTTTGTCAACCTCAAGAAGCCAGACTTTGTGACCCCACCATCTGCCATGACCCCTTGTCAGGTTCAGAAAAAAGAACTTACACAGATGGCCTCAAAATGGAGATTCTCTTCGTTCTGAATTGCTGTTTGACAGCTTGCACCAGACAGAGAAATAAAACTCTACCTTTTTGTTCCTGAGCTGGTTTCCACTGAAACAAGGACGCATAAAGCCCAAAGCACACGACACACACAGACTGCTTTACTTGAACTGAAGGTCTCCATGATCTAACCTTGGTTTATAATCCGCTCCCGTGATTTTACCTTTTGGTCAAGTACTGTACAGCTCTGTGAGAGAACAGAACCGTACAACCGTGTCCGCTCCTAGGTGTGATTTCTTCTAGAACTTACATTGCTCAATCACTTACACTGATGCCATTGAAAAGACACTGAGAACAGTAAATTTACAGAAATGTAGATTGAGCTCCAGTTTAGTTAGTTTAGTTCTCTATACATATCCTTCATCACAAGTCAAAAGACAGACCTGTTCAGAAGCGATACTGAAGCAGAACTCCAGTACAAGAAACACTGCAGAATGGAAAACAGTTATCTGAGAAAAATGCTACCTGTATACTCCTTTCTACATTATTTTCTATGGTCCAAAGTCATACTTTAAATTATTCCTTTAACATACATATGTTGGCTAAAACCTAACACCAGGACAGTCTGTTTTCAGCCCTTGACAATAAATCTGCAGCAAACATCCTGGATTTCTTTAATTTCCTCGAATTCTGACCAGTACTTGGCATAACATAGCTTCACAAAGGCCCTCCCCAGCCTCACAGGCCACCTCCCCACAACACAAAGTGTAATTTATGTCAGGGTGATGTCAGTATCAAACACCTACAAATTAAGGCAACTATTGGAGACCACCTAAAATGCTAAGGAAATGTCTTCATGAAACACAGATAGAGATATTTAATACTGATTTTTATTACGACCAAAGAATGCTTTTTCGATTTACTCAATCGAGAGTATTACAGAGTGGAAATGGTCCCAAGTTGCTGGGTCAGCTACAAGTAAAAGTGTCACCAGTTTCAACACCACCAAAACCAACCCGTATCATGCCTGCCTCGGCTAGAAAATAGCTCGGGTTCTTCACACCCCTCTTTGTAACACTAACTTTGAAGCTGCAGCACTACCACACTGATCTCAGAAGACTGCAGCGACAGAAAGACTCCTCATTAATCAATACAAGCTCTGTTTTAAACCACTAATTTATGCACAGCATCTACATGGATTAGACCACCTGTTATGCACATGTCGCCTCATTGTATCTCCGTTTTCAGACCAGCACAACTTGAAAATCACAAAGTACGCAGCAGAAATCCACCTGCTCCTAGGAAGTGCGTCACCTTCCTGAAAAGCATGTTGGCATTCAACTCCTTTTTGAAGAAATTGTGGTAAAAACAACTAAAATTCTAGTTAGAAAAAAAAAAGAAAAATAAAAATCCATATGTGCGAATGAGATGAGCTTATTTGTACTACAGAGAACAAAACCCAGCTCTGGCATCAAGATTACGAAACTGAAATTCAGGATTTTGTACATCTTCAAGAAGATCCCATCGGACAACTTCTTTTTCTGAACCTCCTCAGATGGCAGTCCCAGTTTTACCCCTTATGAGGAATAAACATGGCCCCAAACTGGAAAAAAAGAGGTACATCAATGTCCATGCAGCACCTGGCTCGGCACCTAGTTAAATACTTCAAAAAGCCACCTGTGGGGTGCATTCAGAGCATTACATACACGGAGTGGGACATGGTGCACTTCTCACACAGTCATTTTCATTTTGAAAATAATGACAAAAAAGAAGCTCTTAGAACTCCAACAATGACATACATTACAAATACCTGACAGGAACTACAACTTGTTTTTTCTCCAGCATTTACTGTGAACAAAGTAAAAGTATGCCTTCAAAATAACAGTCGAGGTGATTAACAGTCTGAACAAACCTAAATGACCTGACTGTTAAATGGGATCAGAACTTTTAACAAAATAAAATACCTTTAGAAGTGAGTTTAAAAGCATCACCTGAACCAGAGCTCTGAAGATTGAAAGGCACTTGAAGTAGAAGCGCTTTCTGTCAGCAAACAGCACAAAGTAGAGCTTTCTATCAGTTAGGAACATACCATATTTTCAAAAGCATTTTTTCTTCTACATGTTCATTTCAACAGTGGGTTGGCATTTGAAAACAAAACAATACAAATAAAGTAGTTATCTATACAAATGACTGCAAAATATCGGTAAGACAATCTTAGCCTATTGCCAATAATGCATTAGCTCCTCTTTCAGTTAAGCTCAGATGAAGCACAGAACGCTGTAGGGAAGGGACCCGTCAGCCCACCCAGCCGCAGCCCCTGCCGTGTGCTGGCTGCCCTGTGCCCATCCATCCCAGCGCTGGGCACCCCAGGGACGGGGCAAAAGAAAAAAGCATATTTCTTTTTTTCTACTGAGGTTTCATACAAGCTTCTTACTACCTACCAACAGTTTATACGCTGTATGATACATCAGAGAAGGCTCCGGATGTTGCCTTGCAATGCATTTTAATGTTGACCTTCTAGAACTTTCAGAGTTATCAGTACAGTGACTGATACACAGGACAGCTGAAATGTCCTTGAGATACCCCTCCCTCTATACCCTGCAGCTGGAAGAAACTTAACATCCAATGAACTCAAGATAATTCTACATCTGCAGTTAATTAAAGATCATCATGTTATGTTGGGATAAAGAATCTGATGACAGGGAGAGACTTAATGACTATATCCCACATTTTGCAGTTTGCTAGAAGCTTTGTTCTAGTGTGAAGCTATTACTAAGTCTGCTCCCGCACGGACTGAAGATTATGACAGCACTCACTGAACAGGAAAAGCTAAAGAACAACCAGCCAGCCGCAGTTTTTTGGTTACAATTTGGTACAATGCCAAGAAAGGGAAAACAACACTTTTCTAGAGATGTACAAACTCTCAAATCTTGATAAAAGAACACAGAATTAATTACCTTAAGGGTGCAGCTCCACAAAACCAGCTGCACTGATGTAAGATCCTGCCCCCGCTATCACTGCTCAAAGGCACCAGAGGCCTTCCACTTTCTCTTGTTTCCTACCATTTCCCACTCTGTCCCCACGCTGCAGGCTCTCAAGAACTTCCACACTGACCCACCCCTCAGCCAGCTGAACTCCTAATAGTGTCAGCATGCAGGAGTGGGGCAGAAAGGGGGAGAAGAAAGCACTGTGCCCGCTGCAGCCCCCTGGCAGGTCAGATGGCCGAGGCCCATGCCCGGGACAGAGCCAAACCTCAGCTGAGCGAGCTGCCTGGTAGCCCGGCCTGCGGAACCACACCGTGACTCAGTTTCTGAAAAAAGCATTTATGACACACTGCAAATTAACTGACGGGTTGAAATGTGACAGAAGGTTGGTTTTGTTGTGTTTGTACGAAGACTAATCTGAGCCTTGACAGAGTTCACTGGAATGTGGGCACGCTTTGACAGTTCACTAGGAAGCACTGAGAAGTTTTGTCTTCGCACCTCAGCTTCCCCAGGGCCTTACACAGCAAGGTGCAACACATACCCTACAGTTCTACCATTTTATATAAGAAGTTATTAACTTTTAAAAAATGTTTAAGTGTATTTACACCTGTAAGCTGGGCTCTAAATAAACTGAACTTGCAGTAAGCAGAGCGTACGTTTCAGAACAGAAATGTATTTCTCAAGTTTCTCAAGCTCAGGCTGAATACTGAAGGAAAAGGTTGCCTCTTTCCTTACAGCCTATGGAGAACCCCCACACAACCTTTTGGAATTCCCTCAGGGACACAGGCTCCCTTTAAAATGCAGTTCCTAACCTTACACATAACCGCTGGTCACGTTACCGCTCTAACTTCTAATATAGGTCAGTTAGAGTTATTCTGGTAATTACAGCTACTGCTCATGTGGGAAAGGTTCTCCACCTGGGAGGCCGTTCCAGCTCACGGGTGTCCCCGTGGGGACCGATCTGCCAGCAGCAGTTGGAAGGAAGAGAAGAAACCCGAAGTTCCAAACAGAGGAGCACGCCCTAACTTCTGAGAGAAAACACTGAGTCACAGATCAGAATTACCTTCACAGGCGGACTTCAGTTTATGGAAGGGAACAAAAACTTCATCTTAGGGTCACAGACACTCTTTTGGGAAGGTGTCACCCATCTGGGAATGTGAGAAGCCTCAATGACCATCACTGCTTTCTCCTTACTGGAAACTATCATTCCACACAGGAAATCAGATAAAGCAGCAGGAGTTCGTTTACTGAAGCCATCAGTGCAAGGTGACACAACTTGCAGAAGGGCTACTATAAATCCAGAAACCCAGGAAAAATCAAGTGCCTCTCATTCTAATAATGGATGCTACAAAAAGACACAAAGAATCAAAGCAGGCCACTGTTACAAAACCAGCATTCCACTGCTGTATCTGCTCCTTTTTACACTACTTCCAAGAGTACAGAAGCACACGCCGAGTTTTTCAAACCCCGCAATGGGCACTCATACCACTGGCTGTCATGTCATATGCACACCGTTACTGTGGCTTACTCTCCTCCAAACACCTGCAATTGTAAGCGTGTCTCATTGGCTCCAATGGCTTCTTGGTTCTGCACACACAACTACCTCCATAAGTGCATTTCCTGCACCCGACCAGGCAACAGACAGCTGATTTTCCCTGTTTGACAATCCATTGTTTATTCATCAGTAGTCGTGTCTTATGAATATAATTGGAAGGTAAACGAGAAGTTCTTAATTGTTACATCACAAACTATGCAGAAAAAGCACACAAAGTAAGAAACTGCAGCTTACTGAGGCAATTCTAAGAATATTTTTTTAAGGTGGCACATCAAAAGAAACAGACTTCCAAGAATGAGAAGAGCTGTAACTAAAGAGCACATCCTGACCCTCATTAGGGTGAGGAAGCTTAAACATTAGTATCTATCCTATCCGGTACAGGTTGCAGCTTCTCTCCCCTAACCTGGTCAGGTCATCTTAGAGATCAGCACCAGGCTTTCCCCTGAGCACAGTGAGGTCTGCTAACTTAAAATGAGCAACATCACACATTCCTGAAGGGGATGGAAAACTGGAACCTCAGTTGCTACTTTTTGCTGAACCCACTGGAAGGTGCTAAAATACAAAGCCTTATCTTCACTTTGTGGCCGCTTACAGGCAGCTCCCGAATGCATAGGAGGCTCCTGCAATACTGTCCAATACATGCAAGAACAGGAACAAACAAGGAGTCCTCCTGCAGCAGGAACGCCCCTTGCAAACCAGCACTGTTTTGCCAGCTGTGTTGCTCAGCCTGCTCCTTTACACAGGATGGCTGTGCTCTAGCTGCTGCACCGAAGGCTGGGCCTTACCACTGTGTAAAGTGAGCTAACCCATTGGAACCCTCTAGAGCAACAGTGGGCCTTCCCATCAGTGCCATATGATTTCAGTAATGCTAATTCTATCAACCTAGCACAGGTCCAATTCTGTTCTGTTAGTACAGTGATTTCTGTGCAAGCAGGAAGTGGTTACAAGAAGTCCCAACAGCTTGTCAGTAAAACATGATTAGTCTTAAATTACCACGAGGTAAACCTAATGCTAATATCTCACTAATATCTAATCATTCCTACCTTTTCCTCAGTACAGAACTAAGCCATTTTCAGAGCTATTACTCCTAACTCTTCCAGAGTCACCAGGCTCACTGCACAACAAGTTTCCAACAAGAACTTATGCTTTTTCTCCCTCTCCTGACCACCTGTTTGATGCACGTTCATTTCTGTGACGCAAACTTATGCTTCCACGTCTCTTTGAAGTGCTGTATGTAGCACTGGACAGGCTACTGCAAACACAAGTTCTCAAAACGCAGTACTTGGCCACGTAAAAAACCATCTCCATGCACACAGAGCACCGGCAAAAATGTCCTGAGACACAGTTCTGCATTTGCAGTACAGCAGCAGCCATGGGTCTGCCCCACGCACGGCCATCACTTCATTTGTGGATATGGCAAAAGGCACTACAATCAGAAGAACCAGACTTAATGCAGGCAAAGGAATGGAGAAGTTGTTACTCATCTTTCTTTTAGAAGCATCAATTTATACAGTCTATCTATATATATATATCTTTAATAAGAGATCACATCTACTTGAGATTAGCTACAGTACCACACAGCAGCTGCGGTTCTGACCTCGTTTCTACCACCGTAATTAAGCTACATCTGTGCAGCCGAAAAAAAAACCTATCAACTGTTAGAGATATTAACAAAGAGGCGTGAAAATAACTGAACCGATTTTCAAAATAAAAACGCTCACCGCGTAACCATCGCATTTTAATTTTCCACGCGCCGCGTCTGCTGCACCACACAGACGCGACCACCGCGCTTTGTGTCCGCTCCCAGCCCGGCGGGGAAGGCGGCCCGCGGCGCGGAGCAGCACGTGAGGGCGGCACGGCACGGCACGGCGCTCCCGCAGCCCGGCGCCAGCCCCGAGCTCAGCGGGGACGCAACCTCCGAGACGCGGTTTTCTTCCTCGTTTCGAGGAAGTTCGCTTACGAGCTATTTTGCTCCCTTTGTTTGCACGCCCAAATCCGAACGGCGGCGTTCGCCCCGGGATTCACCTCCGCCGCGAAGCCCGTGCGGCCTACGGCGGGCAGGCCCGCGGCCGGCGGGGCGCGGCGAGCGGCGCTCCCAACTTTTGTCGCGGCCGCGGCGCTCCGCCCGGGGCGCCGCGCGGCCCCGGCCCCCCCCCGCCCCGCCGCCCCGGGCCGCCCTCCGCGCGCTCAGCACCGCGGCCCGGCCGCTCACACCGCGATCCTCCCGGCGCGGCCCCCCCCGCGGCCCCGCGGCTCCCCCCGCGCCGCGGTCGCGCTCCGGCGGGGCCCCTTCAGCGCAGGGCGAGCGCGCGGCCGCCGCAGGTGTCAGGCAGCGGCCCGCCGCACCCCCACCCTCCTCCACACGCGGCCGGAGCCGGGTCGGGGGGCGACGGAGGGCCGGGCCGCCGCGAGGCGCGGGGGAAGCGGCGCCTCGGGAAGAAAGGCGCTGCCCCTCCCGGCAGAGACCCCGCGGCGGCACGCCCGGAGGCCCGGGCTGCAGGGGAAAAGAGAGGAAGGAACGCGGCAGCGCGGCCGGGCCCAGGCGGCGACGCATAGACGGAGAGACGCGACGGTCGCTTACCGGCCGCAGCTCGGCTCCGCTCCGCTCCACACGCCGACGACGCCTCCCGGCCGAGCCGGCGCCGCGCGCCCGCCGCTCGCGAGGAGGCCTCACGCAGGGGCCCGGCAGGGGCAGGCCGCGAGCCCCGGCGCGTGGCGGCGCGAGCGCTCCACCGCGCCTCCAGCTCGGCCGCCGCCGCACCCCGCCCCGCGCGCGGCCCCACCGCCGCCTCGCGCCGCCGCCGCGCCGCGCTCTGCCCGGGTCCTTCTCCCCCGCACAAGCTTGGCGGCGTCTGGCGAGCGGCTGCTCCCATTGGCCGTCGCCTTGCGCGAGGTCGGGCGCCGTCGGCGCGCCATTGGCTGCGCCTCGTGTGTGTACACACGCCGTCCGCCAATCCGAGGGGCCTCTGCGAGGGGGGGGGCGGGGCGGAAAGGCGGGCCCCAGGCAGCCTCCTCCCCGGGTGGCCTCTCGGCGGCAGCTGCGTCTGGCGCCGCACGCGCGGGGTGGGGGGGAGGCCCGTTCGGAGGGCTCGGCCCGGCACACCTGCCGGCAGCTGCTGCAGCGACGGAACGGCCGCCACCGGTGGCAAACGCGGGCCGTGGCGCGCACGGAGCGGCTCGGCTCCGCCGATCCTCCTCAGGGCCGGGGCCCACGCGGCAGCGCAGGGGGGAAGCGCCTCGGAGCTAGGGCCGCCCTTCGCTCACACTTAGACTTAGAGCGCTGACGGGAGCGGAGCGAGAGCAGCGATACGGTGCGGCGCCGCACGCGCAGACAGCAGCCGGGGCTGCAGCGAACACCGCCGTGCTGCGCGGAGAGCGGAGGGAGGGCGGGCCCGGAGCCGCGGAACGGTCCCGGAGCGCACAAAGCACTGTGCGGGGGGTGTTCCTGCTTTACAGACACAACAAAAAAGGAAACATCAGAAGGAGGCTGTAAAACGGGGTTCCTAAACGGAGGAGTGAGAGCCCTATGTTTATTTCCGTGGCACAGCTCACAACTGCTTACTGATCACAGGCCCAGGAACGTGCTGACCGTGTGCTTTCTGTTTCTTTTCATCCTCTACGGAACACTCTGTCACAGGCAAGAAGACCTTTATCCGTACTTGCAGTTACGTAAGGAACTTAAATGAAAGCATTAAAAAACCATATGCAAAATGGAGCGTTCCCTGGAGCAGCTGCCCAGGCCCCAGGCAGCGCAGAGGCGATGCTGCAGGCCCTGCTGGCTGCGGGAAAGAAAGGAAGCAGAAGAGAAGCGAGGCGGGGTGCCGGGCTTCCTGCACTCCTCCTCGTACATGTGCTAAACCCACATCTGAACTCAAATACCGCCTCAATAAAAACTCATTTATGTCTTAAAAACTTCTTTTTAGTTCATTTTGGTTATTTTTATGCAACGCTTACAAACTGAAGTCACACGCTATGATTGCAAACGTGAAGAAGGCATTTAACCACTGTGGAAAGGAGATGGACAGTGACTGCCATAGCTGGCATTGGCTTTCAGCCACCTGCACAATGAGCTGTCTCTGTATGCACACACACTGCTCAGTTCAAAGCTGCTGAAACAATCGGTTTGCAATAAGTGTACTACTTCTGTACGGCTCTAAACCAATCTGTACTCTCAGAACTTACATAAATCCCAAAATCAAGTCTCAGAATGAGATCCGCATTGAAAACTTGGCTGTAACTGCTTGCTCAGCTCTGCAAAGGCACCGGGGTTAGCACTTTCTTAAAGTAAGGCCCACACTCAGGAAGCTCTGATGCTGTTCTCTGCAAACAGTCATGGTCTCAAAGCCTGAGCACGACACCACGACACCACGCTCCCCTGGCTGGTTGCTCCCTTCCAGATCATATCCCCCTTTCCCTTTTCATTAGCATTACTTTGCACTGTTTGCTGATTTCAATGCTTTGCGAGCCCACAACCCGTGCTGTGATACCAACACTAACCCATAACCCCCACACCCAACATTTCTCCTGAAGAGTGAGCTGAACTTGTCCATCTCACTGTAAAACCTCAAACCAAAATGTGGCCCAACCTCTGGGTCAGAACACCACCATATTCCAACCTGCAGTACCAACACATCTGTTTGTCTGAAGAGGAAATGACACCTTTGCCCGTACAGCTGGGCTTGGAACGGTAAGAGAGAAAAAAAAAAACACAACAAAAACAACATTCAAAAAGCCTATCTGTATTTCATGCTCCACTGACTGGCAAGAAATGGTTCTCTTACCTTAATTTCACAAGGCTGCTGTTCTAATGGTGAGTCCGAGCTGCTCCCTGAGTACACGGCCCTAGCTGAAGGATCTTGCTACACAGACCACAACAGAAAGAAGCTAGCAGACTGAAACAGCAACTCATTAATTTTCCTTTTGTAATTTCTTCCAACAGGAGAAAACAGGTAAGAGAAAATTAATTTTCCATAAAATTAACTGCTAAAGGAGAGAAGAAAATGTTTTTTAAAACGGTGGCAAAGCTGATTACATTGAGATTTTATACATCAGTGACTGGATGGTTTTTTAAGAAAACTCTCACTGCACCTGCTCAGAGTATTTTCAGTTGTTTGAGGATTGTTTTTCTTTCCTTTCTACTTACATTATTAATCCAACAGCTCTGAGATCTCACCAACCCTAGAATTTTTTATGCCATGTTGTCCCACGTATCAGGAGTTGGAGCTGGAGATCCTTATGGGTCCCTTCCAACTTGTGATACTCTGTGATTCTAAAATACGAGACTGTGTATCATCATGGATAATAACTGCATCCCAATTAGGCACACCTACCATCAGCACCACGTGCATCAGTGATGGCAGGATGCACAAGGATCAATAACGCATCTCTCAGCTGAATTCCTGATCTTCACATGACTGATGAGGTCCATTACTGCCCAGTCCAAAGCAAAACATTTGCGGTCTCAACATGGTGCATCTCTTAAAATGACAGTGCTAAAAATCAACAACATTAACTTCTTTTTATATCATTACATTTACTATTAAGCTCACCTGGTACCAATTGCAAAATTGCATGTATTTTGGATGTACTACGGTCAGGATGAAAGCCACCACTGTGAAAAGGTGCAACATAAGGCACACAGCTAGCTATTTTCAAGCAAATGGTATCAACAGAATCAGATTCAGCTCCCATTAGATATTTATTTGGGAACAGAGCGTGGGAACCCCAGTCAAGACTATAAAAACCACATAACTACAAAAGGCAGACAAGCCATGAGATTTCATCAAGGGGGTCATAGGTGGACATTATCTTTAGGCAGACTTTGATTAATTAAACTCCTTCACTGAGAACAAAGTGCAGAATAACTGCAAGCAAGGCCACCATCTTCTGCTCACAGTGCCAGACTGATACCCTTCTCTTGTTGGTCTGGTAGAGCATTCTTGCCAGTGACATTTTCTGAAGTAGGAAATTACGATCTGAAACTGACTGACACAGGCAATTGACATTTAAGATTAGTGATGAACAAATGCATAATTACGTCCCTTTAATTACAGTTTATTTTAAAAATATAAAAGTAGTAACTTCAAAAATAGACTTTCAACCCCGTTTTTCCTAATAATAATAGGATGTAGTGATGGGCTCAGAAATACTACTGTTACAGACTTTTACAAGTTAAATGTAGTTACAGGTATGCTAACATTCATATATTAATCATGCCATATAAAGCAGCTTTTGTTTTTATAAAATTTAAAAAAGGTAGCTACAAACTAGATAGATAGTAAACATCAGCTACAAAAATCCTGGAAAGAAGCATCTTGTAAGGAGTTCTGAAAGCATATTTGCTTTTGTTTCTCATCTTGATTTCGTGCTAATCCTGAGGCACCACAAAAATGCCATCACACAGCTGGGTCAAATGCTTCCTTACAAAGTCAATCACAATGTGGTAACGGGCCACTCTCAAGACAATACCTTGGTGTGCTATCAATTTCCCATGTCCCCTCTAAATAATTATTTTACTCTTCTTAGAAATACCTAGGGAAGTGTATGTCCCTTTTTAGATTCCTCAATGGTTAACGTATCAAAGCTTTTAAAGATCAGATGGAAGATGAGCTCCTCAGTAGAAAACACATCATAGGAAAAAACTCCCAACATATAAAGTGTGGTTTCAAGCAGTTGGGCCACCCAAAGGGGGTCACTGAAGGGACACAAATGTTGCATCTGGACTACAGCTGTTGTGAGGATGATAAGAAGGTTCATTATGGAGTGGTAAGTTATCCAACAGCACGAAGGTTACCGAAGGACCTTATAACTTTTATATACCATCACAAATTTCAGTTACAATTTTAACCATTCTGTTAACTATAAAAACTTATAATTTGATTCCTTCTATCTCCAAAATGTCAATTTCTACCAGTGCAAGGAGCATTTCACCGCTCGCATCCAGGTGTCCATAGCAGGTTTGTATTCCTTCTCGTCCTTCTGGGGCTCAAAAACTGTTTCTATTTGCCTCAGCTTCTTTAGCTGTTCTTTGTCAGTCCAAAGTCCTATAAACAGAAAGTTCATTCTCAAGCTCAACTACAAATGTGTTATTTTTGAGTTGTTTTAATTTACTTACAAGAGATCCAAACCAGAAACACAGTAAGAAATCATGACAGCTTTTCTTTACTTAACCAACAACTTTCTCAGAGGGAAGCATATTTTTTTTTGCATTGTGAAACTCCTTTCCAATAGCATCCACTTGTTTGGAATGCTGACAACAGCACATCTGCTTAACTGGGATAGTTTCCAAGGAACAGATCTGGAAGACTGAAGTTCACTTAAGTTTCATCAACACTGTCCCTTCAGCTGCAGGTCCCTCTAAATGAGAGGAGCCACAGAAATCAAAACTTAGCACTGTTGCCTTTCCTCGTGCCCTAAAAAGTGCACAAATGGCAGAAAACAGCTGCTGTTACACATTCAGATTAATTATGGTACTGAATCGCTCTTGACTGTCAAAGGACCTTTTTACAGCTTTAAGTGCTGGATAAACCTTACCTGAGCATGTAATTTTTATCTTAGTTATGTTATTTACATATCAAAGCAATTTACTGAGGTACATATCCATCTACAAAATATGTTTCCATTAAAAAGAACCACTGACAATTTGTAATTTAAAGTCAGGTTAATTATATAAGCCAGTCCTTTCTGAGTAAAGCTGGATTCCCCTTCCACCCCCATACATTTATTTTGTAATTCCATTGTACTTATTTCTGTGAAAATCCCAAAGAGTAAAGGCTCATCTCAGAGATGACAGCATACAGCTTCACAGTGCTGAACATGAGCAAGGCAGCCTCCTTGTCACATGATCCATCCACAGCAAGCACTGCTTCACGCAGTACGAAAATGGAAAGGGACTCATAGCGTCCAGGTCACGGAACAGAGAGGAAGCAAAGAGAGGGTCCACCTCTCATCGCCAGCAGTGTATCCTTCTGAATGCAAACGAACCTTAAAACCTATATGCAGATACTTTTCACTTTAAGCTTCCTGTTGCTATTTGTTTATGTAGAACCAAAGGATAAAACTGCTCAGCAAATTGGGATATTGTAATAAAAATACAGATATGGTCCAAAAGATTTGTTTACGTATGGCCCTGTCACCCACTTGTTTGGTCCATCAAACACAACAAGTACATGGATAAAAAGGACTATACAAAGGTGAACACTTTCTACTGCAGCTTCCCATAAAAGCGGGTGAAGTAATCCATTGTGGACATTTTACAATTATTTTAAGTCTACACTGTTGTTTTTTGTTGTTTCTTTTCCTGACGTTTCTTCCTTATCTACAAACATACATATTATCAGGGGAAAAGGTGAACTTTAGATGATGTATTGGTATACATACCTGATGCAAGACCTGCAAGAAAAGCTGCACCAAGACTAGACATATCTGTATTTGAAGGCTTTTCTATTTTCTTATTAATCAAATCTGAAGTCATCTGCATGACAAAACTGTTATTACTGACACCTCCGTCAGCTCTACAAGGAGAGGAGAATAAAAGATTAAAAGAAAAATAAAAGTGTTTAGTTCTAATGCTTATTTACCAATGTTTCAGAAAATAAGTCCTAAGGTTTCACACCCTTGCATAGATCTTTCCATTACTTATGCACAAATGGATTTTCAGAAGTACTGTTGGGTAACAAAACCCTTCAGCTGGTTAGAAAATTTCACTAATTTAAATGCACCAGCTGGAATGTTCTATGCCACAAGTATGTCTCAAGAAATGTTGTGGATGTTTCTGAAAGTAAAATAATGAAATACGGCCTAATTGGTGAGGTTAACAGCATTTTGTTTATTTGTACATACAGTTAAACTGGATTTCAACCTCTACACTATGGAATAAAAAACCTCTATCTGCCAAGTCACTACCTTAATACCAGTGACATGCATTTTTCTTGTTCTGTAGAAATAAAACATTCGTTTGATTCAAGCTACAGGACAGGAAAATAAAGTTTGCAAATACTATTTTACATAGCTCTGCTGCTAGATATGCTGAACATTCAATCTGTTCAGTACATATTCTAGCAAAATGTTCCTTCATGCCATTAATTACAGTGCGACGTGCAATTATTTCACTAAACAACTGAACAGGTTGCACTGTGGTACTCCACAGAGCACTAGTATCATCCTTGTAGAGGCCACTGCAGACTGCTGTAACACAGAACACAACAGCCTTCTCAGTGCTTTGCTTGATGGCGCTGAGACAAGCAACAAGCAGTAACAGGAATGTATAAGACTAATGAAAACAACACCTTTTTAGGAGCTTGTAGGAGGCAGAGGCTGGGAACAAAGGATATGGGACAGTAGCTAAAAAAGGAATGAACATACAGAGGGTAAGTAACCTCAAGGCAGGAAAAAACAAGATTCAGAAGGAACGGATTGTTAGTAAAGGTAAGAGGACAAAAGATAGGGAGTAAAATCTACACTCCACAGAAAAAGCCATGAAGTGTATGTCATTATCTTCTAATCCTTAACCCACAAGCTGAATTTCTACTGATATTAGCGAACTGTAGTATAGTCATTTTATGAAACAGCAATTTTATATTAATGAATAAAACAAAATACGATCACACAATTTAAAGTTTACATTATAATGTAAACAAGATCAGAATTTCCTACAGAATCACTGCTACCCATCACTACTGCACTGAGCCTAGCTGTTTCTGTATCTCAACCTACTCAGTTCCAGTATGTGATGGAACACAAAAACTCATACCTTCCCCCACTTTTGTACTTTCACCTTTCTTCCACCATTCAAAATTGTAATTTCTCATCTGTCCACGTGCCTGCCAGTCTACTTCTCCCTTTGCATGGGTATTTCATCCATAGGAAGTGACAGAAAGTCTCCTTACTGTTCTTGATTGTGATACTACAATGACCCCTGGCTGTCAGAAGGAGAACTTTGGGAAGGCTTTTCTCAGCACGACAGGCTGGAGGCTCTAGAATAATAGTGTACAGACTAAGTACCTACTAAAATGAGCAGGGTAGTTTTCCAGCAACAAAATTCTGCTAAATCTTTCCAGGAGGTTGTGATTAGCCTGTTCCAGGGACTACTACTGCCTCACTAAATCGGATTTACTTCTTAAAAGACAGAAATAAAGCCAGTGTCTTCCCATTTGAATTGCAAAAACATTATTCCCCTTACACCTCAAAAACAGGTCCAGTTTTAACTAAGTCTTCAAAAAACAATCAGTCTATGACAGACCCCACATAAAAAATTCCAGTACAAAAGCATTTTATTATAAAGGGTAGGATGATCTTTGTAATAGGCATTGCCATATGTTTTTTAATGCTGCATGAAAATAATTTTATCTTTGTTTTTTAAATTAGAGCAAGTCCTTACTGCCTACTGATAACCACCAATGCCAATAGTTTATTAATAAATGACCCCTCTGTGCCAATTTTGAAGTTACATCAGCATTTTAATTGGTAATAGTCCATTTCTCAGCAGCAGAATTCTTACAGCAAGGTAAAATACATAATGAAGTTTACATCTGTTTATATCAAACTCTCACATATCTAACTGAAGTTGCAAGGAACTTACCGAACAGTCTGAAGAGGAATGCGTACCTTCTTCACAATAATATCAAAAAGCTGTTTGTTTCTTAAAAAAATAAAAAATAAAAAAAATAGTTCAGTTAAGCAATATGAATTCCATAAAGTGCTTCCAGTATCTACATAGTCAGAAAATAAAATACAAGGCAAAAAATGCCTCAGTTGTGTCAAAACCACTGCATAGTTAACAAACCTCCAGAATGCTTAAGAAAAAAGATACACTGAAACTCCATGACATACCATTAAAAAAGCACAGATATAGCTAAACCACACCCCATTTTACTGCAAAGCATGGCACTGTGGAATGTACATTCATTCCCTGCTGAAAGTGATTACAGGTTTTCATAGACAAAATGCAACTGCTGATACAAGAAGTGGGTTAGAGTGATGAAAGCACACTGACAGAAGCATCAATTGAAATTTCTCCAACTGTTCTTTAAAGGGAACATCTGAAAGCTCTAAGTCTGACTTGTTTTGAACCTTAAACACAAAGGCTCTCTACCTTGTTCTTAAGAGATGCAGGCTTCAGTTCAGGAAATACTGCATCTCAAGTTTCTCTTATAGGGGAGAATAAACTGCATTTGAGACAGCTGCAGTGATTCAGAATGTTGTTACCTTCTCCAGACACACAGCCTCAAACTGTATTCACATTCAATTCCAGTCATTCTGGCTGGCATTGCAAGGCAGGACAATATGTTTCACAGTGAGCTAGGGATGTGATAACACCAGTGACTAACTGCAATATTTTCAGCCTTGACAGTTAGATTGGTAAGTTCTTATCTATCCAAATATTTCAACATATCTAAGATGCCTATTACTGCATTTTATAAAATACCAGATTCAAACTTTAGCCAAAGAGCAAATATGAAAGGGCTACAGCTTCTGACAAAACATTGTCAAGAAAGTAAAGACTAATTTTCAACAAAGTATTTTTAGAATTTGTCAAAAACAGTATAATTTAAGGATCTCTATATGGCAACTTCATAACGAAAAACTCCAAACTAATAAATATATGCAGGTTTATTCGTAATGGGTTAAAAAGAAAAGAAGAGGCACTTGAAATTCCTTTTCAACATTACTACAGTGGATGACTACAATTAGTATTTCACAAACTGTGGAAGCAAACATATCTATTTAATATTGCTGGTTAAAACAAAACCAAGTGTGCTCACGTTAAGCAAGGAATTACCTGAAAGCTACAGATTCCAGAATAGCTCGTACAAGATGGTTTCTGGTAGTAGTAGGTTTCAGCCCCATGAAAGAGGCACATAAGTATGGATCATTTGCAGAAACCTGCAGAAAAGATTTCACAGTGAGTTTGGTGAGGTACGTTTGAAGGCTTCTGAGAAAGCAGTCAAATAATAAGAGAAAAGTAACTTACGACAATTACAGGCAGCATAGTGGAAGAAGAGAATTGAAAACAATATGTGAGCAGTATACAGTGTTATTAGCTTACATAGTGAACGTTTAAGTTTCTGTCAACAGCAAAAGTGTTAAGTGACTTCTTCCAAACCTGACATACTAAGTAACACTAATACTTATGACTTCTCTTTCAAGTTCATGCAGTGTACACGTGAAGAAAATAGGACAGGGCACATTGATACTGCTGTTATCTGGCAAAATTGCACTTATTTTTTTAACCCCCTTCTCTGAACTTCTGGAAAACGGACTTACAAGTCCATCTGTGTCAGCATCTACTCAGTGGAGCCGAGCAGACTTTACAGTTTTAGAAGTGTTCTAAAAGTTGGGCTCTTAGAAGGAACACTGACAAGGACTGTAATCATTTTTATTAGCTTATAGAACAGACCGTTTTCAGTGACACTGATTAATAGTTTCCAACAAAGTTCTAATGCTCACTACGTTGTCTTTTTCGTACTGGATAAATCTCCTCTCCACCCCTCCACTCCTTTGACAAACTTTAGCACAAGGAATTAGTTTGCTGGTCCTAACTGGTTTGTGACAGTATTAAGTCTTAGTTTCACTACAGACAGCAGTTTTCAATTTGAAACAATTCTTTCTAGTTGCACTGTGTTATATATTAGTTATGCCAACACTTAATGAAAGCTCGAACTCCATGCTTATAAAATGCACGGACACATTTACAAAGTAAACAAAGAAAATGCTAGCATATGAGAAAAATCAGATATGGGTAGGTATATACGCAACAGCACAAGAATGGAAAATACTGAACTACCACTTAAATAGTAGATCATGATCAGCAACTACCAAAGCACCTGGGTTCCTTAGCAGAACAAACTTGTACATTTGAAGTCAAAGAAAATACTCTTTTCTTTTCCCACATACATAAGTACCCTTTCCATTCTAAGAATGGAACCATCTGTGCCCACCCAGAAACATCATAAAGATTCACTGTTCACAGATTTTCATAGAAAACAAACCCAAAAGTGTGCGTTCAAGCTCTGCGTATGGGTGAGTGTCTTGAAAGAATCACACAGTTCAATTACTACTCATTTCAAAACAAAAACAAACCAAAGAACCAGGAAGTGATAGTTGTACAGATACATTCATATAGACCAACAAAGAGCTCTGTTTTTGCTGTTCCTACCAACCATAGCAAACTCCTATTTCTGATAGAATAAAAGCAAGAATGATTAATGCACATATTCACTCAATTTCGTGTCTACTTTCACAATGATGCTCCTTTCAGTATGCTGCATCACAGCAGTAGAGTCCAGTAAGTAAATTCGTTCCTACTGCTTTTATATGGATAAGTAGAAAACCATTTTACTCTGCGTAGGAAATGAACATACATGCTTCATGAAAACCCTCCATAACTGCCATCACTGTGAAGCCTAAGAAACACGACCATACGACCATGTGTGTCAGCATCCAGCCAGTGATGCTAAGCAGCAACCAGATGAATTCAACTCTGTTCATGTCCTTTTCCAACCATTTGATCCATTCATTTCTAAACTAACACAGAATCTCTCCCTGCTGGCCTACTAGGATGCTATTAGTTACCAGGTTTCAAAAATGAACAGAAATCCAGCCATCTTTTCTTTTCTTCCTCTTCTTTTTTTCTTTTTCTGTAGTATCATTCCTAAATTTGGACTGGGAATATCCAAACTAGGAGTAAAGATGACAGCACCTTCTTGGTGTTTAGCAAGAAGCTAGATGGGGTTCATTCTGGAGACAGTATCAAGACAGCAAGGAGGGAAAAAAAAACAACACACGCAAAAGTACACAAACCAACATCTCTAGAACTTCAATACTACTAGAATTAAAGGGTCAAACATAAGATTCAGACTAATATTTGTCTGCATTGGGAATCCTTTCTGCAAAGACTGGAATTTGCCATGGCTCAGTACTTGCTTATTCAGAGCACAATTTCTCACAGTAAATGCTAAATGGAAGCATCTTAGCTTAACTAAGCTTTCCACTGCTAAAAATAAAGCTAATGATTAGGGCAGTTGTTTGATAGGAGGTCGCTGGGCTAGCTGTAGGTGAAAGTAATTATTTCTAAGACTGTAACTCTGGGAATGATCAAATTGAGTACTGTAAACCAGCAAAAAATCAAAACCTGGGCTTTTACACCCACACAGAAAGACAAGCTGTCAAAAACATCCCATGTAATTCCAAGATGTACAGATTCAAACCAATGAATTACAAAGACTTCTAAGAGGGAAAAGAAAATAATGTGGTGATTTTCGAAAGCTTTCCTTTCAGAGTGCCCAGCCCACCTGTCCAGGAAAGTTAATATTCCAAATGACAACTTAGAGAGCAAGTCTACGCCGTGAAATTTCTCCTGAACAGCAACGCTGACTAGAAAACAAATAATTTTGGGGGAGAAAAATGGCTACTTTCATGGTGACAAAGCCACAATGTAGGTACTGCTATGCTGCAGAAAGCGTGCTTTTAGTCACAGTATCTCATGCTGCTCAGCTAAGTGGCATAACTTCATAAAAAAGGTTGGGGTCTCCGCAGCCTCCAGGTCAGCAGCAGCTACATTAGCAAGACCTGCTCATTCTCATTCCGTATGAAGGTCTGTCTAGGAGCTCTGACTTGCAGCTCTGTCACTCTGTGGTGACAAATTACAAATTAGTATTGCCAACTGTCAAGCCCATACTGGAAGCAACTGTTCTGCAGCTGAATAGACAGTGTGTCAGCTCCCCAGCTATCATTTGTCATCTAATGTAATTAACTGCAATTCCTATCAATCCCGAACCAGCCTAATATGCTACAGTGAACTGCAAAAAAGCATCACCCTTCTTGCTGCCTCTGCACAGGAACAGTATCTCACCTCCATAATGAAATACAAAGGGGATCATAAAACAGAGGAAAGGACAGACAAGAGGATATACAGTCTTTAGCATAACTGGAAAGCAAGAAGAAACAATCCAGAGCCTGTAATCTAGAGGGAACCATGTAATTGCAGGAAGCTTTTCAAATAAAGAGGAAAATAAAAGAAATCTACTGGAAGATGGAGACTAAAACGCAGAACAAACGCCAGGAAATCCTTACTATATGCACTGTGCTCAGTAACAATAGCAACAAAGCACAAAATCTACTTTAATGGGAAAAAAAATAATTTAGGTTAAGATCTGTGTAACCAAGAAATGTCTGTCTATTGTTACCTTTGCCTTTCATAACATCAGGACATCCAATCTTACCCATATTTAAGGTACATGTTTAAATACACTGATGAATTACAAACTACATACTGAAAAGAGGCAGGATAAAAAGAACTATTTTGGCACAGTACTTGGAAGTGCTATCTCAATGAAGGCTCTGTGTGAAGCAGAAAAGATATGGGTTCAGTTTCTCTGTCTGTAGACACTGTCTGTCCTACTGTGGACAAGTCACACAGTTTATCTGTCAGGTCACCATCTGCACAATGGAAGTAATTTCCTACTTCATAGGCTTTTTTTCTTTTGCAAGGGAAAGCTCTATTTAAGCATTCTTACCACAAACATCCTCACACGATGTGGTGAGGGACAGAGAATAAAAACATGAATATTAGAGATTAAATATGGTGTTAAGATGTAAATTACTACATTGAAACGAGACAGAAGTTGTAATTTTAACTGAGCTACTAAGAACATATTCTTAACTATATTAATAACTGTAATTTTACCTGAAAACCTGGAACAAAACAAACGCCTTGAGAATCAACAATACTCCGTGCCATTTTTGCTGTTTCATCTACATTGGTGAAAAGATCTGTAAAGATGCATAGTACATATGCTTTTATTGTTTATTTCCATTTCTTTAAATGCTATTAAGAGACAAAAAGCTAGAATTGGTCCACCTCCTTTTGTAATATTTCCCAGTCACATCCCTTGGTAATATTTCTCAAATTTGTTCTACGGGAAATCAATGCTTCTCCTGTATTTCATGTCCAGTCACATAAATTCAAATGAAGACTAAATTTAAAAAGACCCTCTCCTATCTGTCATGCTACAGCCTTTTAATCTGTGCGCCCTGTAAAAGATCATTAGCTTTCCAGACAAAGAGATCTAAATAGGAGTTGAGATAGCTAACAGCAGCACCTACGCTAAAAAAACCCCAGGTGTTGAATTCGTTTCCTCTGGAAAGATGCTGTTACTGTCAAGCTAAACACCAAGTGACTACAGAGGAAGTCCTTACTACCCATCATATTTTATTAGCTCTCAATCTCTATATGAATATAAATATATTATTATTTTTAAACAGGAGACTGACAAGAATATCAAGTCCTACCATCACCTCTTTCACAGAAGCTACTGTAACTGGATGATTCCTTTCAAAACTCATTACAGATATCCTCTCTTGAGCTTATTCTTCACTCATACATTTCTTAGGTGGACACATAACGCATCATCAAAAGACTAGAGATCTCCTGTAGATGATACCTACTGTTTTATCTTGTCTAAGAAGTAAATCCTCCTACCAAAGATGGGTTAATCTAACTCAATTTAAAAAACCCTCTTGGAAACTTACCAGGACTTTCAATTTTACCTCCATAAATGTTTGAAAGTTTTGGATCCTACTGTGCCCAGACTATAAGCCTAAATCATATCTTTTTCTTCTTTTCGCACTTGCTATTTCTGAACCATATAGTACTTCTATGGTAGGATAGAGAGTGAAAAAAATGGAGTGAGATTCACTTCAACTTGCAATTTGAAATACTACTTTTTCAGAATTATTAGATGTACCACCACAAGAAAACTATTCAACCAACTTTGTCTTGCAACAGAAATTTCTACTTCCAAAACATTACTGTTATTACATATCACCTTTCATCCATGTTGAGCCTCACCATCCTTACTGATGCCATTACCTTCCCTTGTTTTGGCCCAATTCTTTCAGCAAAGCAAAAGATTTACCCTTCTATTTACTTGTGATAAAAGTTTCTTAACGTTGTCCCCTTGCAATTGTGTTTCCAGAAAACAAAGGTCTTGCTTACTAGAGATACTTATAGCAGCATTTTTTGTTTTAGTTTTTAAATCTGTTTCTAGAGCTTCCCCACCTTTTGCCCATAGTAGCAACTGTAGGTCATGTCCACTTCAGTACTGGCTGACTAAAAACCCTTACGCTATTTGCTCTGCATATACCAATAAGCTCCGTTTTAAGTATGGATAAGTAGCATGAAGTTTGAAGTAGTAAACTTACTTATGTAGCACTGAACCGTGTGTGGAAATGAGTAATTTCCTCAAAAGATTAATGGCTCTGATGAAGAACCAAGAATTAATACAAGTCCTACTCAATACTTTAGGGGATATAAATTTGCATGTATATGCACATATTCACCAAAAGTTGGGAACTTAATTGTGGAAGTTGGTGACAAGCTGTACTTCAGGAAAGCCTTTCTCAGCTAATCCAAAATTTGGGTCATAAATTCCTTTTCTGCATCCCAGTAAGGCTTACTAAGTTTTTAAGGAAGACAAGTAAATAGTGTATTAGAACACTGAGAAAAGTTCTCCTATCAACAATCAGTAGTTCTCAACATCAACTACTAGAAGGCTAAGATAGACTCGGGCTTTTATTAAACAGATATGCAAGTATTTTCAAGCCTGTTGCTAACTCTGAGATGTAGAGCTAGCAATCTCCCAAAACCACTAACAAAGTATTTGTGGGTTGTAGCATCTACAATTACGCTAACTAGACTGAACTGCAGCCAGTTCCTGTGTTTCTTCTCAGGTCCCAATACCAGAAAACAACAAACACCACAGAAGACTCCTTTATACCATTTCTATTTAAGTCTGGATACCAGGTTAAAAATAAATAAAAAACGTACCAGGAAGCTTGTTATGTTCAGGAAAAGCATATGCTCAGGAGTAAAACATTTCAGGAAAATAATAATACACAAAGAATGACCTCAGAGACAGAATCTGAAGAGGAAATGATAATGCAAAATGTGTGCAAACCAACCTAAGGCATTTTAAGAGGACAGAAATTAATTCTACTAAATCTAAACTATCTGCAGTAAACACACTCACCAGAGAACCTCCTGCAAAGACTGTGGATGTCCCAGATATGTAGGCTAGTTTCTTCAATTATGGATAATAACACGAAGCCCAAGAACATAGCTATAACCCTATAGAGCAAACTAATAAGTAGCAATACATTACATCCTCCTACAAAATCAAAAACTACTTACTTATATCCTGAGCCCATTTTATTGTAGTGCCAATGTTTGACATAGAGCCTTCAGTTAAGTAAACAACTTCTTCCCCAATCTTCCAACCAATCAGTGGATAGAGACCTTAATTATTTTCCATGAAACAAAACAAAAGACCTAATTAAATTACAGTGCTTCCAGGGAAACATGGACAATGAAACCAACTAAAAACATACAGTATTTTGCTTTAAATTTCCTTCCAAGAATTAAATTAGCCACTTATGACAAACTAACGAACTTAGTAGACCATCAGTGTTCACAACTACAACATTTTCAATACCAGAGAAACACAGGTGAGCCCATTCTTAGTATTTTAAAACAAAATTAATAATTGCTAAGTGCACACTTCAAAGTACAAGGGCTCAAGGGTTGGAACTTACACTGATCCACTGGAAAATTTTGATGCGAGAAAACAGAGCACCAATCCCTTACATTTCCATTCCCGTACTGTACAATACTGCCACCAAGAAGTATCACTAGTAATTATATATGGTGTCTTAATCCATTTGTTTTTTCTCCTCTGTTTTTCTGTTCTTACGAATTGTATTTCGGGACTACCAAGACTGCCATTTCTAATTAAAGATTTTCAGAGTCCTCTGTCCTGAAAATGTTTTTAAGCTGTCTTTCTACAGCCAAAGACAGGAGGCTGAGCACAATTGTGTATTGTCATCATTAACAACTGTCAAGTAAAATGAAATTATGTAAAACACAGCTTACCCTTGTGCGATGCAAAGAGATTCCCTCCTGTATTAACATTCCAGAAACCACCTGTGCCCATTGTCAGTTTAACATCTCCCGGCTGAAAGCAGCATTCTCCAAACATTGCTGACTGCTGGTCAGCTACCTGCCACAGCAACAAAAATGCACTGATCAGTTAGCCAACATACAAGGCTGCTGGATTTTAAGATATCTGTGTAAACATTTCAGTGTATTGAATACCAATAACTATTCAGAAGGGAACTGAGCATAGAGAGCATCTCTATACAATTTCTCAAGTATCTGCACGCCATTCTAACACACATTTATCACTAGAGGCAAATTAAACCATTTTTAGTTCCAACTTCCAAGATATAAGCTTGCAATGCTGAAAAATATGTTTTGAAAATAAAAACTCTCTACTGTTTGAGTCCTTTATAAGGATAAATAGGGCTTTTGCAGTCTCAGGGAGAAGACAGAGTTGACTGGCTTAAATTTCTCTAAATACAAAGTTTTGAGGTTCTTAACTCCCTTTTTACCTGCTGCCCCTCCTGTACCAAATCATTCCATGATGACTTTATCCAACAGTGATGATCTGTTAAATCTGTTTACTTCTGTTTGTGCCTTAGAGAAAACAGTAAATTTACAGCTGAGAATACATTTCTTAGAAACAGCAGGAGGAAAATCATGATAGAGGATATGACATATTTTCCATTTAGGTCAGTTCAGGCAGATTTTTCTACATTACTGCAATAACATGTTTTTCCTATCCAAACTCTAACTACTAAGATGATTAAATGTTATTCTCCACTTGTTTTTAGGGAAAGTAAATAACATGTACCACAAGTGGATCTACCAACAAACACCCTTACATTGGACACTTGGACTGGATCATCTGAGAGGTCTTTCCCAAACTTAATAATTCTATGACACGCATAGAGTCTTACTGAAGCCAAGTCAGGCTGCATCCCATTGCAAGCTTGTATCTAGAGCAAGTGACTTTAAGCTAAAGAGAGATTACCACAGCTTAGAATAGAACCCAGGTCTGTTAAATTCTACGTTCAGTACTTGATCATTTGGTCATCTAACTTCAGTGGACCATAACCTCTAGAAACCCCTTTTCACTCCTCTCCTCTGTGCTGTAAGCTTAGTTTCTGAAGCAAGATTTAATAACTAGTTCTGCTATAGTTAAGCCACAGTGAGGGAATAGGGAATACTTACTAAACGAGCACATATTAAATCAGAGCTAGATAAACAAATATAGGTACAGAAATATGAATTTAAGTAAAAAAAAATCTTCACTCACCAGTGCCATTATTGGAACAGGTACCCCAAATATTTCAGAGTCAGCTGATCCAAAATTGAAGCTTAAAACAAGTTTTATAAGAAACATCACAACCCTGAATTGACATTTTTTTAAAACAAAACCAAGACACAGAAGGGCTGTGTCTGTACATAAATTAAAGGCAATGCTACCTCTTTATTTTAAAGAAAGCATTAAAAGATTTTTTTTTTTTTTAAACCATTCACTGATGGTAAAAATAAAATCCTGGATGTAGGATTAAAATTGTACTTCCACACATAATGCTTAAACCATTTTAGTAAATTTCTATATTGCTTCTCCTATGCAGGTTATGTAATATCTTTATAGAAGCAGTTAATTTAATAGGTATCATATCCTCAAAAATAAACCTTCACAGTTACCTTGTGTCTTTCACTGGAGGATAAATAGACATTGGAATGGAAAGTAAATGACACAAAGTGGGGTTCCAACATTTCTGAAATAACAGGAAAAAAAGCAAAACCATCAGAAACACTCTCAAAGTGCAGCAAATAGCAATAACGTTTATACAGTATGAACAGCACCTACCGTAAAGGGTTCAAAAACACCCGTAGAACTGGCATTTGAGTAATCTGTAGCAAATACAGAACCTAGCATAAAAAAAAAAGAAGAAAGGTTTGAGATGCCCAAATGTTTAAGCCATCAGAAACATTTTTTCTTTAAACATCTCCACAGCTCCCACGGAACATAAACGTGTGGAGGCAAGGTCATGCTAAACACCATCGCTACACCAAGTACTTGTGCTGCTCCCTGCAATGCATGTATCCTAATTACTTCATTTTACTCTCACGAATATGCCCAGGAAAGAGCTGATCACTGACTGCATTGCATTCCATTATCATCTACACAGTGGCTGAGCCATCAGTCCTCATGTAGCTACCTGTTCTGGGACAGAACCTTGTCATGCTTCCACATTCCTTGTAATTCTTGGCTCGTTTGTTTTCACAGATACTTTTCTTCAGTCAACACCGGTTAGTTCTAATAATTTTCTTTAAATCTTTAGTGTTTAAAAGGCTGATTAGACACAGTAATCACTTCCTTTTCTGATTACCCTTCCAGCTCTCAAAAATAAAAATAAATATTTTAAAATATTCATCATTAATAAAAAAAGCATACATCATCAAAGCACATTTAAATTCAGTGATAGTCATGAATATTACTGTTTAGGTTCTGGTACATTTTATTAGCATTTAAGAACAATTGTAACACTCACCTTTAGTCAACCTATACAGTAACCACGTGTCCACTGTTCCAAAGCAGCAGTTATTCTTTTTGGCAGCTTCATCAGCCTGGGAACAAATACAGAAAAAAAGGATTTCATATTGGATGCAATAAAGAGAAACATATTTCCTGACTCGTTTTTCATTTTTTTTGGTGGCTAATAATAATAACATCCTTAGAAAATAAGTCTCTAATACCCAGTATTTCTTCTAAGAAGTGTGAGCCAGCTATGCAAGTAGCATTATCATACAGAAAACCTGTTCATGGTCCTAACAGAGAATAAAGACAAATTCTAACAGCTGCTGCAAAGAAAAGAACAGCAATTAATCTTCTTAGTGCAGTGGAGCGGTGAATAAAGGAAATGAGGACCAAAGCATACTGCACTTCAACAACAAAATAACAAGAATGGAAGAAATATGTCTTTTTTATAATATGTGCTCAAGAAGAGTGAAAACAGAGGAAGCATTTTCTGGTTTATGAAGTCAGTGAGGAGTCAAATTGCTCTTTTCTTTGAGATTTTTTCCTCCTTTAAAGTGGGAAAGTGATGTTTCATCTAATGGCCACTGACTGACACTGCGTACAGCCACAGAACTTAGAAAAAGAACATCGAAATTAATTCATATGAAAGCATGACTGAGTGCATTATTCTCTGTAATCACGAGACACATTTTTGAGCTTTTTGATTTGGTAACCACTGATTTGAAATATCAGAGCCTGAAAAATCTATGGAGAACATTCATCTCCCACCAAAGCCCCAGCAGCTACCTCTCTTTTAACTCTGTAATATTCCAAATTCACAGCTCACCCAACCAAAATATGCACACAAAAATTATCACAGACCTTCTCAACAGTGAGGCTTATAGCAGACAAACTCAAAAAAAAAACCACACAGGGATTTCTTTACACAGGAAAGACAAAAACAGATGATCATAATTTTCTTAAAAAATAACCTGAAAACTATCCGAAGTAATAAAAAAAATTGAAGTTATGAACACAGTAAGAAAACAAGGAAAAGAGTAAGGATTAGAGCAAAGAACTGAGTAAGAAATAGCTCAGGGGTCATTGTTCCATTAGATTAAGCCAGCACAACTGATTTTACACGTGTTTTCCACTTAGGACTGCAACAAAACGTGCAAGTAATTAGCATCTGATTGTTAAGTATGGTAATGCACAGGTAACTATAAACTGGGACAGTGCAGACTGGCAAGGTGACAGAGCCAGCTGGGAACGCGCCATAGAAAATAAACATGCAAACAACTTTAAAAGAAAGTATAACAACTAAGAGCAGAATTATGCTCAGTGAAATACTGGTTGTTTTTTTGAGGAAAGGACCAAACAAAACAAGCATGCAGAGGTTATACGCAGTAGCCATTAGGATGGATTAAGGAAGCTACTATTTGTCCCTTTCCAGCTCACCTCAGGTATGTTTTTAAAAACCCAGGACAACTTCATAGAAGTCTGTTGTGTTGAAAAGGTAAGGACACTTGGAGCCAAGTATCGATCATTTCCAGTAAAGAAATGAAGCACTGTAAAAATAACATGGATTACCTGTTTCAAAAGAAAACAGTTACTTCTTCAATGTCTTCCTTTAAATGTTCCTTATAAATTAGTACTAAAGGATGAAAATATAGACAAAAGCAATGCTCATGGCTCAAGTTCTGTTAGAAAATCCTTACATACGATTTCAGTGGCAGCCTACCCACAACAAACACCAAAGAGAAGAGCAGCTGCACTAAGCAGGTCTGCCTTGCTGACTTCTGCTGGCACACAGAGAGCAACTGCTCCATATTACAGACAGGTCCCCTGTGTGAGCACAATGCATAGTGTGGCTGACAGTATTACACACTGTTATTCCCTTGACGGTTCTCCTACAGCAAACAAGCTCAATTCTGTTTTAATGGAGTAATCAAAATTTAATCATTAAAGCTCCACTCGAAATACATGACAAAACACAGTTTTTAGCTAGTTTTTGTTATGCTAGCACACTTACAAGAAAGTAACTTCAGTTTTCCCTCTTAGAGTAACGTTTTTTCTAAAAGAAGCACAAAATGCACCCTCTGTAGATGACCTCATTAAAAAGAAAACACAACACCCAAAGTGCTGCCAACCACAAATTACCTACATTCAAAAATTGTGCTTCAGCAGTGTTAGCATGCGACATTTTTACACAGTGAAGAGACTGAACTGTAACAGAATACATGACAGACCTGCAGACATCCTTTCCCATAGTTAAGTAACTTCATGCACTTCATATTTTTCTCAGTACCACTGTCCACACAAATCTTGTTTACTTTCCTGTTAAACGCTTTAGGCTGCAGTGTTTTATATGAATACATTCACAAGATATCTGCAGTATCTCATATACCATCCTTCTGCTTCCTACAAATGAAGTGGTTATAATACATTCAAGCAATATGCCGCTTATCAAAGTGTTACCTTCAGCAGAAGGGACCTATTCCAGGAATTCACGAGCTCAGCGCTCCTTAAGTCTTGCCAGCTTATGAAATTATGAAAAGGTTTTCCCGTTCTCCTGAAAAACAGCATTGGAACATCCTCACTTCCAACCACAGAACGTATACAGCCCCACCTCAAAAGTCAACACGATGCACGACTTCCAATCCCACCATTTAACAGCAGGTCGATTCCTAACACAAGTGCACGTCCTCCTGTTGGGTGTGAGAAACGGGCAATAGGCACACAGACAGTTTGGGCACACGGCTTCTCATCAGAATTTTAAAAAAATCAGAGGATCATAAAATCATCGTGGAGGTTGGAAAAGACCTTCAAGATCATTAAGTCTGACCAATATGTATTAATTTCCTCCAAAGCACCAAAACAAAAATTCTGAGCTGCTGCAAAGTGCAGCTATGCCAACACAGCAGAGCATGGCTGACAGTGGCTGCCAGACCGAGTTCAGGATTTCTACAAGCTGTTTCTGTCCAGATCACGGCAATGAACAAGAATTCATTTTAACTAACACAGTGTATACATACTTGTGCCATGTGATGAAAGTGGATCTTTGTGTTGAGATGCCAAGAGCAGCAACTTGCCTCATGTGAAGTCCAGCAGCTAGAAAATAAAAAGAAAACAAATGCAATAAATTGAAGAAAAAAAAACCCAAAATATTACTTGTCTAATATAACTTTAAAACCTACGGAATGCAGAGGAAATAAACAGAATACAGGTCTACACAGACTGGGCACCTGAGTGGCTACACCAGTGAAATAACAGAGAACTCTGAACCACACCAACTGATAGCAAAGGCAGTCAGTAAAGCTGCACGGCTCACAGAAGCAGCAGTGGCACTCTGACCCTCTGCGCCATCTGAAAGGCCAGCTGGGGCCTCACTTCAGCAAACCCAGAGACAGGCAAGCTGCAAGGCACTAAGACTGTCACGCCTACATGTAAGAAACCAATTAAAACGTGAATGTCACATGGATGAACGTGAACAAAAGCACAAAGATAAGGAATAAATGTATTTACAAATTAAAAAAACAAACAGGAAAACTCCCGATAACCAAAAAGAAAGGAATGCCATGGAGAAGCAAAACTACACTGATTTTTGATATCAGTGTTTGGTAACGACACTGCTCAGCTTAAACATTATAGCCCTCAAGTTAATAACAAGAAACTTGTATGCACCATTTAATCACTAATTCAGTGTCATGTATTTCAAATTCCGAAGTAGAAAAATGTACGTTTGGGTATAGGCACATTTTGTTGCTATACTTCACTTTCAAATAACTGCAGCAAAACAGCTTTTATAATATATACGTTGATGTAAGTTTTTAAATTTGATCCCAGCCATTTTCAAGGCAGCTCTGGTCAGCTTCCACAGTACCTCCACGTACACTTAGAGAAGAAAAATTCTGTGAAAAAATGATACAGTACAAGATTCCACGTAACCATCAGGCAGGCTGTTCTGGTCAAAGCACTGCTGTTCTGAAGGGTCCTCAGCCCAACTACGTGAGCAAACCGTGAGCGCAGTGGGTACACCCTGACAACTGACAGCCTCTGAGTGACGCTTCCAAAAGGGCTTTCATAGGGAAAGGGCCCTCCTGACCTGCCCACTGCTCCATTTGCTTCTGCCCCATCCTCCCCCCTGCCCACAGACCTACTGGTCCTTCTGCTGATGTAGGCAATCATATCAATCAGCTGAATATCAGATCAGTGCTTTTGCAAGACTGTCGGCTCCACCCGCTTGCACAAGCATTGCCGGCAGTAGGAGTGTAAGGGAGGAGGACCAAGGAGTGGGTGGCTTAGAACAGCAGCTCTCCCTCTCCAGCAGCAGCAGGTCTGAGCTGAAGACACAACCAGACCAGAATTGCTGCAGCTCACTGCCAGTTGGCGTGGTATGCCTTGCTCTTCCCACCTTCGCGAGCTATGAGCTGCTCCCACCGCTTTGCTCGCATCAACCATGATACTCTCTCAGTTCCTCTGTGAACTGGGCTTATATTCATTAGAGAGAAAAATAAAACATAAGGTATGGGCAACTGGTCAGCTGCTTCCGGGAAGGGCCAAACTTCAGCCAGAGACATCTTCCACCTTAGTGCACACCAGGCTACCTCAGCTCGTATCTCCACACACACCCAACATCTTAGCTCCACAAAGTGCTCCTGTGCCCTCTCTGCCGTCAGACGTCACTCCTGCACCACCACCACGCCCTCCTGTGCTCTGGCACAAATGCTGGCAAAGCTCCGCTGGCACAAACAGGGTGTGGTGATCCAATGGGGGAAACTGCCGCAGCCTTCAACACCCCGACAGAAAAGAGGGTGGGGCTGCTGCTCTGACAGCACTGTGGGCTCACACTCACATTACACAAGCGCTTAAAAACGGCCTGTTGATTAAGCACACAGCTACAGCTTCCCCGTCTAACAGCAACCTTTGCTTCATCTCACAGAACGGGGGAGGAAGAAGGAAAGGAGGAAGAGCAGGTTGTGACAGAGGGCACACGCATGCAGCACCCTGCTCCCCTTCAGCAGCGGGCACAGCAGCGCACTGCGACCAGCACCCAGAGGGCACCCTGCTGCTGTGCTGCACCCCCAGCGCGGCCCACTAAGTGAACTGACAGTGAGCTGCTGTTTTACATAACGGCCTTACGGCACGCTACACACGTGCGCTCAGCCGCGAGTTTCCAACGCGATTTTAGAATTAAAAGCTAACTGCGACTTAGCAGCTCGTCAGCTAACTAGTCCCGGCAAATAAGCGACAACCTGCTCACAGACTTCGCGAGCCGTTACCTTGCACAGCCTCTTTTATGACACCGACAAACTGACTCCACAGAACTTCGGGATCCAGTTCAACCCATCCGGGCCGCGGGTACAGCGACTCCACCTGCGCACACGAGACACGGCGTCACCGCGACCGCCGCGGTGTCAGCGCTCCTTCACAGCTCGCGCGCCGCGGCGGGGCCGGCTGGCGGCCGCCGGCTCTCCACACGAGGGAGCGCCAACGACCGCGGGCCACGCCACTCCGGCCGCGCGCAGGGCCGGGCCGCACCTGAGCGGCGCTCGGAGCGCCCACCGCGGGACCCCGCGCCCGCAGCACCGCTCGCGCTGAGCCCTCCGGCCTGAGGGCGGCTCGGCCCCGCGCCCCCCTCCCCGCGTCACCTTCCTGCAGCTGGAACCTCTGACGCCGGCCGCGCGGTCATAGACGTGGCACTTCACTGTCGTGCTGCCCACGTCCACCCCCACTACGTAGAGCGCGGGGGCGGCGCCGCTGCCCGGCTGCCCGCACGGCATCGCCCGCCACGCACCGACTGCGAGCGGCCGGCCGCCGCCCGCCTGAAAACCGCCGCCAGGCCCCGCCGCGGGGCGGGCTCCCGCCGGCCTATGGGCGCGGGAGGCGGAGCCCGGCCGCGCAGGTGGCGTTCGGCCGCGCGGGCTGAGGCCTGAGGAGGGGCCGAGCGCGCCTGTGGCGGCACGGGGCGGGCCCGCACCTGCTGCCCACAGCCCGGCTCTTTCCAAATGGTGCAGGGAATACGCCCTCCGCACCCGCAGCTGGAGTGGCTGCTTTGAAACAGAGCCATCGGAAATGAGCTGTTCGATACGCTTAACCCACGACAAACACTTAGCCCCAGAGTTAAATTAGAAGAATTGGTCATCTCGTTTTAACCCCTCGTTTAATTAGAATAGGAAAAACAAAACACAGCATTGAAAATATTTTCCCCCTGAGACTTGCGGTCGGCCCCGCTTGGAAAAGCTGCATTACAAACAAATAAAAGGGATAACTTCTTCGTGTTGTACCTTTAAGCCAGGAATAGCAATAGCAGCAGAGGGCACTGGGACAAAGGTTCAGGCACCCAGGAGCAGTGCGGGGAGCCTCCTGCACACGGAACGACTCCTTAGAAAGCTACAATCTCTTCCTTTCTGCATTGAAAACAGCAGCCTTTTATTCAGCCTTATAGATATTAAGCACATAAGATAAACCTGCCCGCACCCACAGCAGGGGGGAGGAACTCTTCCAATATAAGCCAATCTATGCTTCCATCATCTTAAAATCTGTTTAGTATTTTAACATAACTTAGATACGTTTTGGAAAGAGCCATCATTTGTATTTTGTGAAGAAAACAAAGCGACCCAACTTGTATAGCTGCTCTTCATACATAATCTCAGTTATGTAGCTCGTGTAAGAGAATTGCTCAATTCACAAAAGAGCCTTATGAAATACTGATTTTATATTATTGTTCCAGTTGCAATGTGATAAAAGAAATGCAATACAGGACACAATGGGGTATTTTTAAGGCAGATACAGCTTGCCCATACATGACTTACCTGGCACAAACTTATGTGATTTTGTCAAAAATAATATTATTTCCACACAAGTGCTATTTGTTTATCCCAAACCTCTTACCTTTAGAGAAAGTCTGATTGTCAACATAGACAGAAGACCCCTGTTCACCTTAGCAGAAGACAGAAACATGAATTGGAAGTAAGGATGTACTAACACTCTTCAAAGGTCTCTTATATTGCACTGTAACACTGATACTAAACCTGCACACCCTAAGCTACCATCCTCATCTTCCTATGTAAACGAGAGCATGCATTTGGTTTTCTTTTTTTTACTGTTCCAAATGGCAGAGACTTCACACACCTGGAGTCATGCACCAATTACTGCAGCACCAGTTTCCCACACTTCTGTATCTTCACTGCTGGAATCTTCAGTTTCTTTGCTCTCTGGAAAGCGCAATTATTCTCATCTCCTACTGCAATATCAAACCCAGAGAAGGAGTGGAGGCACTCCAGGAACCCATCCAATACTGTGAGCAAAGGAAAGGAGTTACTATTCCAAACAGCAGAACATCAGCAATAACAAAATAATCTCTGGCAACAGTGACAACACCTGCATCATGAGGAATTTGTAAGAGAAGTCACCATGCTCAGCACGGTTCTGTCAACAAGGGCCCCCCAGACGGTTTTCCAGTTATCCAAGTCACGATAGGCCATGAGAGCTGGGAGTGCTGCCGATCCAGCAGGAATGACTAGAAACACCCCCAGGCTTCAAGAATGAATCAAACTTGGCACTGGCACCACCAACAGAACTTCAGCAACCAGAACCAAGGACAGCAAGACCCAAAGCCTGTAACTCCTGCTTTTTCCATTTTTTTTCCTTGAAGTTCCATTCCTTTCCTTACCTGTATTTTGTCTCAAACTCTGTACCCCTTGCTTTAGCTCTAGCATTTTAAGAAGTTTTAACGTTATGAATTTACCTCAGCGTCTTCAGTCGGTTTGCTTTTAAGAATTTCTCTATTTTGCTATTGGTTGTATATCCCACACAGATGATCCTGCAAAGCCTCTCCTGGAAAATCAACAGATGACCCAAAGTGAAAGCCATGAACTTTTGGCAAATTTTACTTCAATAATTTACCAGACGATGGTTCTTGGTAGTTCCTCCTGTCCTCCTGCCAGAATTTACCACTCTTCTTGAAGTCAAGAGACACCACCACATCAGCTAACCTAGCATTTGAGCTTCGCAAGTGAGTTTAGGCAGTGATGGGATGTTTCTTAAGCAGGTCCACTCTTGCTAAGTAATCCTGCCCTCACACCACCAACTGTTGTACCAACACAGCTGTTCCTGTGGCTCCTCAGCGAGCTGATCGAGCTGAAAAATAACATGAGGGAAAATTTCAATCAGATGAATTTCTTGATATGATTCATAATGCATCAATACAAAGAGTTTGGCACAGTCAAGTGGGAACAAGTCACATGAAGCTGGTACAGCCAGCATTTTCACTACAGAACTCATAAGGCATAAGGCATCATAACTGCCCACATACATAAAGGTTTGCAATAAAGTGCCTGGGACACAAGCAATCCTTCCTTTCCGTAAGCTCTCCACCATAAGAAACCTTTGACAGAGACTAAGGTAGATCTTAGGACAAAGTTTTAATTCACTCATGTCTTAAAATAATTTATTTAGCAAAGCAAGTGAAATGAGAAGTGGTATACTTGCTAACATTCCTTTATTTGCCCATGCTTTTAAACCTATGCAAGTAATGTCCATGTTTGGGCACGTGCTACATGTATATACAAGACAATGTCTGTCATCCTCTGCATGTCTATTAAAAGACTACAAACAGCTTTGAAAAACAAAGGAAATGATGTTGTGTGTATGCACCGTTTCTATTTCTGTATCTATGAGTAATGAACATGGAAAGTCCAGGGCTGAACAGCTGTTTAAAAGAACAATGATTTCAAAGTTTGGAAATGCGAAGGAAAGACTAAAAAGAAAGAGGGAAATGACCATCAGTGAAGCTTAAGGACAAGAGAATGGGTATGCTGGAGGCTAGAGGGATGAAGACGTCCTTAGGTATTGCTTCAGTATGACCATGCCACTTTAAAGCAAACAAATAAATAAATAAAGCAGGAGGAAGCTAAAAAAAAAAAAAAAAAAAGAAAAAAACAAAACCCACAAAAATCTGGAACTATCTCAGTATAGGTTCAGCAAACACAGAAGTTCCAGTAGTTCTCCATTTGCCCTCACTTGCACTGGAATCACAGTTGTTCTTCACCCTGTAACCCCAAAGTTTTTGACTGAATTTTATTGCCACTACTGGCACAGGTATTAATTACATGCTGGCTTTGGATTGCCAGCCCTGGTCTTTCTGATACAAAAAAACAGAGGACTAAGGGTCATTAACAACTTTCATAAAGCAATGCTGATGCATTAATGATCACTGATCAAATATTATCAGAAAAAAATAATTAGTTTTAATGAAAAATGCTTTCTTTGTCCTTAAAAATGATAGGTTTACTGTTTACACTTGACCTGCGGACTACCTCTGTTCTTTTTCATTTGTATTATCCTTCAAAGCAGAAATAAAACAGGACATTTTGTAATCACAGATAAGTACGTAAATATCAGCAGTAATAAGGAACCTCTGTTGGAACAATGGATTTTTTTGTTAATAATCAACAGCTACTTACCTCTTGATATCTGATTCCTCCAAATACGTAGTGGTTACAGTCTCAATATTCATGGATCCTCATGCACCTAAATTTGGATTCTTTGGGCCAAAATGTGTACTCAACCTGCCTCTGTGCCCGTGATGTCACTGTGTCTCTTCTCCAGAGACAGAAAGAGAAGAACATAACTTTCTCCATAGTAAGGAAGGCCAATTATGGAACATCTATGCAGATCACTTCTCAAAAGAGGGGAGGGAAGAGACCCCCCCTTACTGGAAGTAACCAGTCCTAGATTTGAGTTTCTTCACTCTTAGGCATCATCTGCACAGTAATTCAAATGAACTAAACTAAATTGAACAAGAGTAACTTAATTTTTGAACAGGAATGGCTATGCAAGATTTATTATGCACAAACCAACATGTTTTAAAGTTATCCCTTTACTTAAGTTCATTTTCTTTAGTGCTGTGTATTGAGACAGGACAAGGCAGAAACTGCCATATAGGACACCTGAAGTACCTACAGTCCATTGACTAATCTGCAGACAGGCTAAGAAATGGAAGATCATATCCTGGCATCTTCATGTTGAATAATGTGACCTGAATGTACCAAGACTTGACTGCAGTTCTGCACAGAATATAGTTACACTAAATTAAATAGCTGGTCATGTTATGAGTATGCTCCAATCTTTATACCAGTCATTTTAATCATGCTAATTCACATAATCACCCGTAAAAAGGAAAATATCAGATTTCTGCAAAAGACAGATCCTAACAAAGTTTGTATGTCCCAACCAAAGGTACTAAAAATTAATAAGCACGGCTACAGACTACAGTGTTCATTATGCATTACAAGGGAACAAGTTTGAACATACTCTTAGAGAAAAAAATGACATTCAGCATATTTTATATACATTCTATACAAAGTCAGATTTATTTACCCTCTAAAATAATATCTCATGACTTAATTTGGCAGTTCTGAGTTTCAGAAATCTGCTATTATTATGGGCGAGGAAATCTAATTATGAAACATACTTCGCAATTTCTTTCTTGACAAATATAATCACATGACATTATTTTAGTGCAGTTCACCAATATGCTTCATTTCGAAGCCTTGTTACAAACAAGGTACCTAAACTTACTCTGCTCTACCAGAAATATCAGCATAGTATTTTGTTCCAGGTACAGAAAAAGGCAGAGTTCAGTTATCAAGTACTTCCAGGTATCCATGGCTTCTCCTGTTCTTCAGCTGACAGCTACTTTTGCACCTTGACAAGAATTAGTAGGACTGAACTTGCTGCAAAGCATTCATTAGATTTTTTTTTTAATATAATCTAACAAGGCACAGATGCCAAAGAAATTTCAGAAGATCACCATCTAGTTAAATGCTTTTGATTTCAAACCAACAGCCGTTTAAACACGATTCCAATCTTTAAGTGAATGACAGAACAGGTCTTCATGAGATTGAATTTGTATCGTAAAATTTCCATTCGGAGCATACAGAAGTTCCCACATAGTATTTGAAAATAAAACAGTGAAAATATGGTTTTTTGGTTTCAATATTTAATCCAAACAGACACAGACACAATTTATAAAATTATTCTATTGCATTAAAGTTTTTTATAGCATTTGACTCTTATTAATGGTTTTCCTTCAGTGTATCATATATTCATATTTTAAAATATCTTTGCACAGCCTTTTGTGCAAGTACATGCTAAAAATCTGCAAATGCACACTAACACTAAACAGCACAAAAAATACATTCTGTATCCATTCATATGCAAATTTAAAACATTTCACTTGGCAGATAAACAATGAAAAGTTATCTTAAAAAAATCAGAAACTACAAAAATGCGCACATAAAAGTCTTCCCTTTTTGATTTTTAGTAAAATACTGCTCTGTATAAGATCTAATGAAAAATTCCAGTGCTTACAAAATACTTTATATCTATGAGAAAAACAAAGGTTGAAATTTATACCTGTATGAATTAAACAATCACCTCATTAAAATATGAAACTGAAGTCACTGGGAGATGGCGTAGGTCAATGCAGATGTCACACGTACCAGGACATGTAAAACTGTAATTAACTGGGCACCAGGCAGTATCACAGAATATAAATATATATACTAAAACCCAGAGTCTAATACGATATGCGGCAGCTACAGAATTAAGTGTTTGACCAGCTACATAGATTAAATATAGCAATGTTTTCAGTGGAGAGGGGTGAAGTCTAGAAATGAGAAGTGATTAATAATAAAAACTGCTGTGTTTACTGGTGATAGCAGTATAGCGTCCTTAATACATATTTTTTAAACTGCATCAATTGGCTATCCAGATAAAAAATTGGGTAATTTTATGGAAATACAGAATTTCAGCTGAAATGACAAAATTCTGACCAATCACATCTGTTTAAGTCTTTCGCGATGACACCTGTGGTAAAGTTTAAAGGAGACTACAATCTGGGAGATCAGGTGATGCAAGAATCTAAGGCAGTTTAATCTCTATCACAGAGATTTCAAAAAAGACCTTGTCTCTGATGATCAGGTAATGCATATAGGACACGGGAGACTGATATCTTTGTCTCACAGAATTTCATACAAACAGTTTTGAAATATTGGCATGAAAACATCCTGTGAGTATCACACTGCAAATGACAATAAATCACCAACATGTGTCACTTTCCCTTCATGGAATGTGGCTTTATAAGTTTTTGAAACTAAGTGAATATAAAGAAAACAACAAAAATCAATGTATTTTTAAGACTGAATGTAGACTATTCTACACGGTTTGTGATACTAAAACAAAACATTTCTACCTCTCTTAGACTTTTAATAGGATTTAATGCTATTATTTTGGAGAAAGTAGTATCAAGAAAAATCACAAAAAAAGACAATGATGCGAAACTTGATTCTAATAGCGTTGAAAAGCAAGTCTACAGACCTGCAGATCCACCACGAAAACTGCTTGGGAGACAACAAAATAAATCACTAAAGGGTAATTTATTTCTCAGCTTTCTATTTTCAGAGGAAAAATATTTTTTTCTTGAATAATTAGAATAAAGAAGAAAAAAAGAAATTTAATCAATGCCAATGAATAGCACCAACCAAGGCTTCAAATTCTTAGACTGAAGAGTTATCATTAATATGAGTAAGATCAGTGCATGTGGGCAAAAAAAATCAACAGGTAGATACCTTTAAGCCTTCTCTTTCTGTACATGAGCTAAGTATGATGTAATTACTTCCTACAACATAGCTCCCTCCAAAAATACAAGTCAACTTTGTATAAATATTCTTATTGAACTAACAGTAATAGCTTATAATAACGTAACGACAACTTTGCTACACAGAACTTCTATCACAAACCCCAAAATAAATACTAAAAGTCACCTAGCCATAAAAGTAACATACTGTAGAGAAAGTTTCAGGGCACACGCTACTGGAGGGAAAAGTGGACTCAGTAAGCATAATTTTGACAGCCATACTACACAGACAGACATCTTTAAACTTGATTTTATGATGTAGAAAATTCCAGGATATCACTGGCATTTTAGGGGACTATGCAAACCGTAGTGGATATCCATGTTGCTTTATCACCAGAAAACAAAGAAATTTAATGCTTCTAGCTTTAAAACAAACAAACGAAAACAAAAACTTTACCAAAGAGGTCTCTACTTCGTAAATGTATTTTTATTCAATGCATCCTATAAATTGATCTCTTAGAATGGATTCTCCATCAGCAAGCACATCTTGCCACTCTGTACCATCAGAGATATAGCAATACCCATTTTTGAAAGTTATAAAGTTGTTTCCTTCTGGCAAAAAATCCACTAGTTCATAATTGAAGCAAATTTGGCAGTTTTAACTGTAGTTAAGTTTTAGTTATACTGATTCATCTCAAAAGGACCTGGAAAGCCAATATAAAAACTGCATTTAAATATTTTTTTCCTTTCTGTCTTGTTTCATTATTTAAAAATAAGCTAGAACACAAAACGTCATGCTAAGCAATATTTGATGCCCAACTTATTACTGCTCCATATCCCACTCAAAAAGCACAGCAATTCTGAATTAAGGTTGCCACTGTTATTGCTGCTTACCCGGTATAGTCAGTAAGCCACTGCTCAGAAACCTAGGCACAATGAATGGCATGGTAACCTTAACTCAGCATTTCCTGCTAATTTAAGCCAAAATAATTAAGTTTTATGTCATTTTCAATTTTTATAACAATCTGAAATTCATAGCGAATAAAATGTATTTCATTCTATATTATACTTAAAGTGGCTGGTCTTTTTAGTAGAGCTTTCTGATTTTTTTAAAGGATATAACATTGGGGGAAGAGTTAAAAATAAAATACACCTAGCTACCATATTTATTCTGCAGATTTTGGTGTGCCAAAATTGACAGCCAACTTTCTTGGCTTTCGCTTGCTGGAAGTATTTGGTGCTGATTTGTTACGAGGAACGCTTGGAGTAGCCGCATTGTCTTGAAATGAAACAGTAGACTGAGCAGCTTGAGGAGATTTTAAAGGAGCTGAAGAACTATCTTGCTGAATGTGGTCAGAAGACACTGGCTGTTCATTCTTTAGTGGTGCAGCTTGAGGGGAACTCTGAAACTCCTTGAACTCAAAGTTTTTCTTGCTAGCAGCCCTTTTTTTAGTTACCTTTAAATTAAATAAATATTATTTAAAAGGATGCATTCTTAAAAGAATTGCAAATATTCCACGATTAGAAAACATGCACACACATTTAACATAATTTTCTAACGCTAATCAGTTCTCCGCAGTAGAGGTGTCGTATTCATCATGTAGGTAAGTTTTACAAAAGTAGAATATTAAGACAAACCTGCCAAACTTACCTGTAGAGGTATGAACTGGTTGTGAGAACCAACTGGTATAGTTCCTGCAAGAGACACATTTCCTGGATAGGAACCAGGATAATAGTGTTTGCCATGAATAGGCACTGGCGTTCCCCAGGACACTGGACCAAACATGTGAGATGATGGAGGCATTATATTAGCTGTGAAAATGAGTATCTTTTAGCATGCTTTTCTCATAAAGAGCATATCAACTCCCCAAAACCCAAAGTATCCTAATGACATTTGTATACACGTTCTCTCTCCAATAATGCCTTATTTTCTTCATACTTGAAAATTGGTAGCTATTGATTTTTCAACAACAGTAGAACAACTACCAAAGAGTTCTGCCTCTAGAGTACATCTAGGTAACAGCTGCTACATCTGTATTTCAGAGTGCACATAAATTTGTGCAGATTTTCACATCTTTAGCCAAGTGAACTATACTAGTCAGGGGAAGTTAAGATTGGCTATGAGGGAAATGTTATTCTCCAAGAGGGTTGCTAGGCACTGGAGCACGCTCTCCAGGGAAGGGGTCAGAGGCACTGAGCCTGAAGTAGTTCAAAGAAGCATTTAGACAGTGCTCTTCGGCATAGGGTTTAATTTTTAGATGGTCCTGTGCAAAGTCAGGATCAATTAACCTTTTGGGTTCCTTCCAACTACGGATATTCTATGACTCTACCCTCAGGGAATGAAAGATGTAGCAGTTGCTGTGTGGGTTACTAGGCTACTACAGTTGTGCTGACTAATTTTACAAGTAGTGAGGATGAGTTTTACTCTGATACAAAATAGTGGAGACAGAAATGCCACCAGGATTTGTAACACTTGTTATTTAGCAGGATAATGTTTTGCATTATACAACAGGATTGTGATGCAGCACTTCGGTGAAAGTTTTTTCTGAACAAGTAAAATTACTAATGCCTGGAAAACCAAGCCTGAAAACCAATAAATCCATATAATTAAAAAAAAAAAAAAAAAAAAAAAAGGGATATCTTCTGAATTTTGAACTGGTAGTATCAGATTTGAATCGATTACTATTTTTTTGAAGGAAAACACCACCTACTAACATAATGGAGAACTACATTATTAAGGAAAAGAAAGAAGAAACAACTGAGAGATGCATGATTCTCTGAACTGATTTGCATATTGATGAGAAGACATTCATGCACTGTTCTCAAAGCAGCTCAAATGTAAAACTACATTACAAGATGATCAAAAACAGGGCTTTCTGAAAGGCACCTGTTCTCATATAAAGAACTATTACAACTACAGGCAATCATGACAATATCTGAAACGTGTACTAGTCAAATGCTTACCAGGGGGCTGTGAAAAGACTGGAGGAAGAGATCCAGGTGGCACAGGAACTCCTAGTGGCTGATAATTTGGAAACACCGGTGGAGGAAAAGGCAAGTTAACTCCTACAGAGCTCTTTGAAAAAAATAAGCAAATGATGGATTACAAACAGACCCAATACAACAGAGACAAACATTTTAGAAGATTCTTTGCTGTCCTCACCAAACGCTGTAAAGCAGAAAGTGCAGCTTTCTCCTTTGCTTCAGCTTCAGAATGACACTGTGGTCCATGAACCAACAATCCATTGGATAATTTTATGTGACAAACGGTCATAGTCTAGAAAAATGAGACAAGCTTTTTCAGGGCATTTGTACTGCAGACAAACAAACAGTAAGATGGAAACAGGGGCTTTATTGTTTGCTTTGAAAAAAATGGGAACAAAAGGAGCTAAGCTTCATTTTTTACATAGATTTCAGTACTTGGTCCAGATGTTTAATAAAGGACAATGGAAACTAAGCTGAGAACTTCAACTTTTGCAGAAAACAAGTTTTACCTGTGGTGTTTTTATGAAAGAGAAATCAGGTTGTGACATTCCAACAAGAGAACAAATACGAGAAAGTTCAGAAACAGGAGTAGACAACGTAGGCTGTGGACCAACAAAAGGGTGACCTCCAGTTCCCAATGCTGGTGTACTCTGAGGGCCTCCAGTGCTATGAGGATTGTTCATATAAGCAGCTGATAAAAAAAAAAAAAACAACAAAACTGTATCACAAATATTTCCTGCAGTGAAAGAAGAGTAACTGTTATTAGCATTACATGAATCATATTTGTTTTTTCTGGTATTTTCACATCTGATGAACAAAACATGGGAGAGTACATATAAAGTTGTTATTAATACTGAATAAAAAAGTAGAACAGAAAAATATGGACATTTAATTATTTCATTCTGAAAATACATACTGAAGCTCTCAATTATGTTGATGTCTAAACATACCCATTTTTTTTGTTTGTCTATACTGCAATGCAGCTCCATGGCAATCCTGTCTACCAGGGGAAGCAGGAACATCGTTAACGTGGGATTTCGCTTCATTCCTTGTTTCCAGGTCAGAGCCGTCTATCTTCAAAATTTCCTTGAGCATCTGTGTTCCTTTCTGTAAAAATAAAACAAACATTTCAGGGACATGACAGCATTCAGCCTTCTTATTTCATCCTGGATATTACAATCAAGTACTACAAATTAAATATTACAATCAATATTACACCAAACCTGCCTTTTTGTTTTTCTATCAGTTGCATTTTTAACAAAGCACAGATGACAGCATCTTTACAAAAGCGTTTGTTAATTTTCTTTAAGAATAGCTAATTAGAAGCTCATCAATATGTTCAAGAAGGCTGAATGAGGTTTCATGGAGTTTCTTGTAATAAAAGCATTGATGTTAAGATAGCAGAAGCTAAATTGCCACATTGTGCTTCCTGCAGTATACAGACCATTGCAAATGATTGCGGTGATAAATGTTCTTCATTTGTAGCTCTTGCTTCCTTGGAAGAAGTCTGCACTTCATTTTCTTTGGAAATTTTCAAAGAAGCTAAAAGGCTTTCAAGTTCACTGTCCTTCTAAGAAGAAATTAAAAAAAAAAAAAAGTACATCAACTTTGTGTACTACCAGTAGATGTGAGAGGAAAGACGTATTAGTTTGAAATTAATTTTATGCTCGTTTTGGATCTCACCCCCCCCCCCCCCCCCCTCTGAGTTCAGGCAGATCAGAGCATGTCTTGTCAGAGTGGGAACAGACATCCAGAGATCGTATCAAGTTTTGCTCATGAAATGCAAGCAATCTATGAAGGGCTGATTGGAAGAATGATCAAGGTTATTGGAGTTTGTCTTTTATCTGTTACAAACAGCAATTTGAGCAAAAGTGAACAGAAATAATGGGAATAAAACTAGGGAGAAACTGATGCTGTTAAAGAATCACATAGAAATCAAGGTAACATCCTACCTTTCCACTTGTACAGGGACTATCACTTGCAGCCTTTTGAATTACAGGCACACTTTCATTTCTCTTCAGAAGTTTGACATTGTGCTTATTCACACCTGCAAAATTCTGAAATAAAACTGCAGTATTTATTATTGAATACTAATACTCCATTACTCATTATAATGCAACTGAATTAGAAATGCATCTGCAAGTAGCTTCCACAAGCTAATATTCTTAAAGGATTTCAGTAAAATGTGTTTTCCTATTACAATATAGCTGTTACAACCTGGGATGAACAGGAAAAATCATTTGTTATCATCATCGTGTTCCTAATGCTCTCATTTTCTGTCCATAAAATCTCTCTAGAGAAAAAAAATCTTCAAAATAATGTTTACGTATTAAAAGAATCAAGTAATATGTCCATAAAATGATTAATCTGATCAGAGTATAGTGAAAAGACATGAAAACATTTACTCAGCATAGAATAAATCACCTGTTTGTTTGGTATTTTATTATGGGGTTGACTTTCACCTCTTGTAAATCTGGAATCTTCTTTAACTACAAATAAAGAATGAGAATAAAAAACAGTTTTTAAGAACATTACAAAATAAAACAACAACAAAGATTCAAAAAAACCCAAATCAAAACATAACAAGCTATACTAGTACCCAGAGTTTCATTAATTTGAACGGTTGGATCATATGTCTCCAATTCATACTTTTAAGGTTATTTGGTGTATGCTCTTCTTATAGGGTTAAATACATGAAAATGAAGCACACGGTGACATTTAATTTTATATTCTACAAACATAATTGCTCGCAAGCATATTTTCAAAGCCAAAGTTTTTCTTGTTCGGCTATTTTTCTGTTTGCTTTTTGTTTTTAAGAGTTACTTATGAGGAAACTCAACATAATGACGAACAACTTGGTTTGAAGAGTTTGGGATTAAATGTGGATTAGCTGTATACACACACCAGAGACAGTATCTGACAATAACATGTATCAAATGGCACTTGTATAACTATAATGCACTATTACTTCCTGTCAGTAACTACAAAGACACTCAATAGCCATTTCAATGAAAAACAGATGAGGCAACTAAGTTCTCTCAAATGAAGTTTTTAATCACAGTACTTACATTTTTTATATGGCTCCTGTTTTCTTTGCTGACTTCTAAAGCTGCCATCATTGAAGCCTGGCTTATAGAACTGATTGCCAGATCCCAGCTTGATTTCCTGAGGTAGAACTGCACCCTAGAATTTCAAACATCAAACCTTAACAAGAAAGCTACTATCTATCATTTACATAACAGTCTCTTTTCATTGCCTCTTTCCAGCTCTCTGCGTATCCCGTGCAGCAATATTTTGGTCCACAGAACTTAGGTGCAACACTAATTAGGAAGCCTTCTGATGTAATGAAATCATGTTGGGAATTAAAAACCTTCATATTTTGAATTTAGAGATTTGTTTAGAAGTGTATACACTCACCTTCTCATGGATGTTTTGCTGAACATGGTGAGACTTCCCAGAACCCTGCAATGATTGCCATATACTGCAAAATTCATCATCTTGCTTATTCTGTGCCTGACAAAATAAGAAACGATTACCCAATAAACTCAACAGCCTTAAACTCAAATTCTGAACAGCTAGTCATATACAAAGACATTCTGGAAATGCTAAGGCTCCAGTTTAACACTGCTTAGACAGAATTTCTGATATTGACATTAGAAGAATTTGCAGGTATTTCATGTGTGATGGGCTACAATGTATTTATGCAATACATTTTCCAAAGAATCACTAATCAGTTGTGATTGTAATGAGCCTAGCGTTAGAGATTGTTTTTCTTTGCTCACTTACAATTTTCAAAGTTACTAACATAGAAAATATCACTGACTGTAATTGAATTCAGATGATAATTCAAAATGCCTTTGAAAGCACGCTCTCATACTGAAAATATGCTTGCATTTTATAAATAATGATTTACTTTTAAGGCTTCAACATGTTCAACTGCTTCATAACTTTACAGGAATGTTTACCACAAAACGAAAGCCTAAATACACAAAAAATAGCTCTTTTGAAAATCCAGAATCTGAATGAGGATTTTTTTCATTTATGCAAGAACTGGGACACGTTCTGCCCCAGCCCGCACATGGATGACAACAGCTTGGTTTTCTTATATCAGGTGTTTGTACATGATGAAAAAGGACAGATGCTGTAAACAGTGACAAAGATACTAAATGAATGGGGACACTCACTTTATTTTTCTGATTGCTACTCAGAAACGATCCTTTGTGGGGTGAGTTGGAGGTCCCCTGATTTTCAGCCCTGAGATTGTAATGCTGTCTTCCATTCAGCTGCTAAATCAAGAGAAAGGAGAAAATCTGAAGCGTGTCATTAGTCTACATTTTCTTTTGAATAGTACTCTCTCTTTTATAGATTTAAAAAATACAGTGCAATTCTTTTCTCACATCTATCAACATTTAATTACCCATTATGCTTATGTTTTTTAAAGTCACTTATTAAAAATGAAAGATTAAACTGATGAGAACCCCAATTCATCTGTCATCTTTCCTGCTTTACTTAATTTCTGAAGTAATCATAACCAAGAAACAAAATTTACAAGAAAATCACGTCTTTCTGAGCAGGGGTACAAGCTTGACCTACAGCAAACATTAAGGAACAGAGCATTAAGGAAATAACTGCATCTCTGCCAAACCAAGCTAATTGCTAAAATCAGCTGCAGTGTCAATGCTCTGATCTGAATATTTGCCTTTTGGAAATCCAGCCAAAGCTATTCAAATAAAGCAGACCAACTGTCAGAAAAGAAGTTCTGGTCTCTTTAATTATTGAATAAATTAATTTATCCAAGGTAAGAGTTATTCTACTTCTAATAGACTGACATAAAAGCAATTGTTTTTCAGTACCAATAAGGATAACAGCCATGGTTACAATTCAGCTTCTACGTATAAACTATGTATATCCATATATAAACGAAAGTGAAGTCTTACTTGAGTAGGAACAAAAAGGGAGCGAGGGGAATGGTTGAGGCCTCCCAGATGCACTTTTTGTGAGCATACAGATGACAGATCAGATGCATACGAATTGTAGTTATTCACAGCTGGCTGAGGTTTAACTATGGCCGTCAGTTTTTGATTTCCCATTTCTGACCGAACACCATGAGACAGGTTAATTAAGGCACTTGATGGCAGACGATAACCTCTGGCAGGTGAGCACCTTAAGTAGAGCAAATTTAACATTTATTTGATGTCATTTAAATGTTGACATTTCAATACATCTAATTTGACAATGCTGCTGCCTCTATACAAAAAGATTACTCAAGTTTGAGCATCCAAGGTTGAAAATCATACCCAATATTAAAATCTAGTACCTTTACACACAACTTTAAAACCCATCTGTTGTGTTCCCCTTTGGCCTCTGGCTTTCAAATACTGAATTTATACTGCACCTTTCAGTGCTGAATCTATGAACCAGAAAATAATATTCTTTTCCTGAGGTGAAAGCTAAAGCCAGTGGCAGAACAATAATCTGCAGTCAAGAACTATGTAGTCAGTTTTGTATAATTCTTGATACTAAAGATAATCTGTTCTACAGGACATGTTCTTGAAAGGAATAGGATTGTGTTACGCATGCTAAGCACAGGGAATAGGCAAGATTCTCTTCTAATTTGTCTTAAAAAATTAACTTGTCTAAATGCAAAAAACCAAAACCAAACAGTAAAATGAATACTACTGAGTAAATCACTGCACTTAGAAGTTCACCTGCTTACTTAAACACAGAAGAGTTATTGCACTCTAAACTAAAAACATTAGTGATGCCTCCACCTGAAGAACAGTTAAAGTTTTTAAATAGCAGTTAGTTTAGTGCTCAAGTACCAATTTTCAATTGTTCAGAGTCCCTTTTCCAGAGGAGCAGATGATTACCAAGTCTGTTTTTTAACTATATGTTAAATACATACTGATAATAACCTGTTCTATATGTGTTTAAAAAAAGACATTTCAATCTAGCGCTTTATTCTGCTGCTTCATGTTTGTCTTCTAAAAGTTAGTAGCTTTGAACTCTGGAAAAACAACAAAAACCAACTTAAAAGCATTTCCACTTCATAAAACCACTGCAACAAGAGGCCCACAATGAAATGGCTATGAAATCCTCTACACAAACCTTATAGTTAGGCCTCCAAGGAATTCTTCATCAAACAAAACTTCAAAGAGCACATCTGTTTCTCTACTGGCTATAAAAAATGAAATAAAATGTCATACTATGTCTGAGACAAGTAGCTGTTTAATCTAAACTACGTAATTATCAGTTATGCAGTAAATAATGAAAATATAAATCATTTAGCTTAAAGAAATCCCCGTTCTTTAAATTAGGAATTTTATCAACAATTCAGAAACGCTTCCCCCAGAGAAAGTCAAATATGGCTGCCCTTTTAGAGATACTTTTATCAGAAATGCACTGCACACAACAACTTATCAACCTGCATGACCGACTGATATTACAGGTGATTTACAGCAGTGTATCACAGTTGTCAGAAATCACCAGAAAAAAAGATGCAAGGCATTCTTTACATTCAGGCAACGAGAAATTGACATCTTCAGTATATTCAGCAAATAGTGGCTTTAAGGTGAAAAATACATGTGTTTCATAGGTGAAAAATATATGTGTTCACCACTATTAAACAAAAAAAAACCCTTTTATAAAGCCTAGTTTCACATTCCTAGCTCAACTGTTATATAGCCATAATGCTACAGTTATGAAGAAAATATTACCTCCTTTAATTCCTATAATGGTACCTCGAAGACCAACTGGTACAGAGAAGTTCTCTCTTACATTGACAACACGGTCAAACAGCCTATACTCTGCATCTCTATCTGGAACAACTCCATTCTGCTGTTCTAAAGGCTGAGAAGATTCAAAAAGGGACAATCAAAACACAATTATAACACTACCTGACACATGCTATAAAACCAACTCTGAAAACAAACAAACAAAACACAGAATCCTTTCCATCCAGACACAATGCAAACAATTTTTTTGAATTATTTACTGCAACTGTGAGTGATTTAAGACAGACAAAGGGGACCAGTTTAGACAATCTGAAACCATCAAGTGTATCATCCCTGTATGAGTAACACAGGCGAGTATCTGAGAAATAGCAGGGAAGATGAGCAGCTGATCATATATCAAGAACCAAACAAAAAGGAAAACAAGGAAGAGGAGACAAATGAAAAGTGCATTTCCTTATACAGCCCATGAGAAGTCAATGTCTGAAAGACAGAAGAAAGAGAAAAACTGAAAGTCATGTATGAGTATATGTACATGACTGAGTTTGTAGTTAGCAGAAAATTCCCTCCTTTTTAGAGACAGATTGCCACTTAGAAGCTCATTTTCTAGGAGGCTTAAGAAACTTTGTCCACAAATACTGTCCTAAAATTCTGCTTTCTGAAAGCTGAAAAGCTGAGATAAAGTAACAACGCTCTCGACAACAGTCACTTCAAACAAAAATGTTTCATGTCACTTACTCTATACAGCAAATGGGGTTTCACAGTTACTCGCACCTTCTTGTTGCTCTTTCTCTGCTAAAGGAAAGGTACAACAAAACACTTGAAGAAATAACGTAGAGTTCTTTTGTTTAAAATAAAAAGGCTTTGTGAGATCTGTACAATTAAGTTGGTTAAATCTAACTTTTAAAATAGGACTGAATGTTTTGGAAGAGCTTGCACTGTTTCATGTCAGAACTCACACCACCTTGTGTCCCCACAAGTAATTTCAAAGAAATCAGCCCGTTATTTCATCTATCTTTGCCTTTACCTTTGGCTTTAGTAACTCCCTTGGCACGTTTTTTGATCTGTGGTCCTGAGAAAATAGCTTTCTAGTTTTCCTCACTAAACGAGTTTTCACAAGAGAAAGGCAAGGGAAAAAGAGCTATTAGAGTACATGGAAACAGCATTTCAGTAGTTTAGAATGTGCACTGATGCCTGTTCCTTTCTGAAATCACCAAAAAGCAGAGTTCAGAGTACGGCCTAATGCTACAGAATCACCTCAAAAAACAGTGAGTCAATTAGGAAGATCAAGAATGAGTTCTTCTGAATTTCTGAGACAATTTACATTGCAAATTCAGATCTTACATTATGTTTTATATGCTTTTTCTTTGGAATGACAAGTAATCTTCCAGTTGCTTATTTTAATTCAAGACCTTGGAAAATAATGAGGTTTTGGTTCATCGCTGCTGACAGTGGTACTGAGCTGCATACCTTGCATTTTTCTATTTCTTCTTCAATTTTCTCAACGATAGCTGCATCCAAAATTTGCAAGTCACAAGATGAGCGAGATAAAGCAGAGACAGGGTGTGCCTTCAACCAGGCAACAATTTCTTGAACTTTCTCAGCTCTAAATAAAAGACAATGAATTTAAACCTCTCAAGTATACACACATATATACACACACATATGTACACGCACATACATATACGTACACAATAAACAATTTATGAGGCTCCCTGACTTTAATACTGAAGTATTATGGTATAGGCACAACGCTTGAATACATTCATAGAAGATCTAAAAGCGCTCTATGACTTAACAAGAGACACTAAAAAAAAGCAAGTCTAACTGAATGATGCAGTACTGTTTAAGGTTATAAGTTTTGCCTCAACAAAAAACAAACAACAATAAAAAACAACCCAGAAAGTTTTAAAAGAGTATTTAATAAATTATGTTTGCATCTAAACAACTGCGTCCAGCTGTGATTAAATGTTCTGCAGTAAGTTCTCACAGAACAGTAAAAAAAGAACTTCAGGGCATGCCTCTGAATGTAAATGGAGCACAAACCTGAAATTCTTACGATTGAAAAGTTCATGAATATGTCTTACTACCTAACAATAAAGGTTGTTTTTTTTACTGTTACTATTCTGCACCTGGAATGAAGGTTAATCCCTGTCTTCCATGATGCTGACTGAATAAATACTAAAATTTGCAACCAGATTTAAAATAAAAAATGATTTTAAACATTTAGAATAATTACTGCTTATTTTCCAAAAATGATCTCGTGGTGACTGTCACTATTGTGTGAACGATGCATACTGAAGTTAGCAATAAAAGCAAACATTTTGAAGTAGCCACAGAAAGCTGCATGTCTCATTTATTATTACTCTCGGCATAGGAGTCTGACAAATACTAGGGAGTCCACAACTGAGAAGCACAACGTTCTGATCATTTTTTCAGACCATTCACTGACAATCATGCTGCTCAAGGAATAGCACTGTTCCAGTTACTTAGCTGCCTCCATGAATTTCAGTACTGTCAGCCTTGATGCTTATTCTAGAAAAAAAGAGGAGATGGCTTACCCATTCTCATCCTCACCAGGCCAGATGTCATCTTCATAGAATATATCTTCCTGGCTATTCTTGGCTATATAACTGAACAGTTCAGGGACCCTAAACATTGAATAAAATGAGGAGAGATTTAGTTGCATGTAGGCACAGATAACCAAAAAACTTGACCAAAATAAACTTGGATGGGAATTGAAACTTCTGGATTCCAGACAAATTATTTTTTTACTTTGTTTACTTGCCAAATACAAGCTGCTGACAAAATTCCTCTATCCTCAAATACACTTCTCCTTAGAAGGAGAGACTACTGGAAGGAGAACATAGGAAGCTGACAATTTCATCAAGCAACCACAAAAAACAAACTCTTCAGTTCTTAGAAGACCTATGCCCAGAGGACAAAAATCATACGACCGTTATGCAGTTGGATAGTTTAGATCAAGTTCATGTCCAGCATCTACCTTTCTAAATACTCAGCAAGTAGTTGTTCAACTGCAGAAGAATACATCCATTCATTTCCAACTTTCTTAGTATAGCCAGGAACTTCTTCATTTTTCTTATTGAACTTAAGGTTTAGCCCCACATTTGCTTTGTGATCTCCATGAGGACTGGAAAGAAGAAGAAGTTAATTAGCTTGCAATAACATGTGCATAGGCACACATACACACACATTGTCTTAAATCACAGAAAAGCAATGTTCATTGCATTGTTTACTTGTCAGCACTGCAACAACTGTAAATAACACAGGACTTCAGCTGTGCTGCAGTAAGTATTTACATGCATGCCCAAACCTTAAGGTAAAGGAATATTTTATCATTTGCTCAGTAGATTGATTGTTTATGACCATGATGTAGAAGGATATCCCTGAACAATTAGGGGAACAAACCTATATATTTTATCATAAGAAGATGCTCACATACCATCTTCAGCTGTACCTGGAAACCATAGTTCCTAAGAAATCACTAGAACTATAGTGATTTCTTTCATTACATATTTTAAGCAGCTTTTGTCTTAATTAGCACAATTTTTAATGTAATTAAGTACCATTATTTTTCGTACATACTAGCAGAAATGCTAAGTACAATGAAGTTAGATCCCAACTAACCTTTTTATTCTCAGTGCAGCAAAGAGAACATGCGTCATTTATCCTACATGGAAGGATTTGTATCATATCAAAACTCACTTTAACAGTTGTTTGATAAGGTTTTGAAAATAGTGTCTTGGTGGCTCCTTTCACAGAACAGATATAAAAAAGGACTTTGAGCAGACTTAAGTTCTACCTAAATAGATGCTCAACTAGAAAAAAGTATTTCAGTTTAACAATCTAGTTAGATTTTACACTAAACGTTAAAAATAAAATTAAAAAAAAAAAACCCAAAATGTCCTTCAGTTTTGCCTGAAACAGAGAAAACACTGTTGTGAAAATACCTGGAATCATGAACTCAGAACAATGTCTTTATCTGTGAAAGCAATAATAGAAAACCAGGAGCCTTATTTCACATACTGAGATTATCACCTCCTTGAGAGAAGATTCCTCAAAAAACACGAAGACACAGAAGCTCTACAAGATTAATGCAGATTTCTGGCTTCTATAGCCCAGAAGAGAGATATTCAGAACATACTTTTCTCAGGTACTGAGATGAATGCCAAACTTCCTATATGTAAGCGGCTTCTCTATACTATGGGATCCTTCTTTTTGTGTGTGATGATCTAACAAGCACTTAGACAGTGATACAAGCTAACTTCATTTTTTAACAACTGGTTGACACATATCACTGTACAAACATGCTGATGAGTGCTCTTCTGCACCTCTGAGCTGCATGCAAGCAATAAAACAGATTTATCAGGGCAGAAGGGTTTAGGCAATTCTGCTTCCCAGTGCTGTTCCTGTAACACCTCTCCAGTTTTTCAAATCCATTATGTATGTATGAAAATAGATGGAAGGTGTGGTACTACTGTGTCAACACATTTGGTACACTAATTTCAAAGAGGGACAGAAGATGGCAGCTTTTTTTTTTTTTTTTTTTTTTTTTTTTTTAGGATGAGCCAACCTCAATATGTTCTCGTTTAAAACATTGCTTTTTCTGTAAAAAAAGAGCTTAAGATTACTCAATTATTAACCAGGAGTTAGAAGCCTGTAACCAAACCACAATAAATCTTAGCCACAACTGAATTAAAGCATTTGCCAGTTCAAACCCCAGCTTCAGTTATGCAAATAGCTAACCAGGAAAGTCAAATTATATCTTTCTTTAACACTCCAATAAAATTAAATATAAATTAACAAGATATTAACATAATAAGGTCTCCAGGGAGACCTTACAGCAGTCACAGAGTGCCCACAAAAGTTGGAGAAGAACTTTTTATCTTGGAGAGCAGTGACATGTAAGGGGGTGATGGTTTTAAGCTAAAAACCAGTAGGTTTAGATTTGACTTCAGAAATTCTTCATTATAAGGTTGGTGAGGCACTGGAAAAGGTCATCCAGAGAAGCTGTCCATGTTCCATTCCTGAAGGTGTTCAAGGCTAGATTGGTAAGAGAGTTGTAGGCAGCCAGATCTAATAGATGGCATCCCTGCCCAGGACGTGGGCACTGGAACAAGATGATCTTTTAGGTCTCTTCCCACCCAAGCCATTTTTTTATTATATGTTTATGAAAAGAGTAAAAACCATTGCATGTGAATTTAATTTACAGCAAATATACTTAAAACTTTTACATCACAAATCTGTTCTATATTTTGAGAATAAAAACAGCATGAAAAACATAGCAGAGAACTGTAAAATAGTGTTAGAATTTACAAGCTACCTTACAGGCAAAATACATAAACAGGTTTGACTATGAACTTACTTCTTCTTTGATCCTCTTCCAATAAAGATACTCCCTGTAAATCTGGAGACTAGATATCCACTTACTCCAAGACGGCTGGCCAAAATGTATGCAGGATTGTACTTCACAGAATATTTCTTTAAAACAAACGAAAAAATATTTAAGGATAAGGATCTTCATATAAAGGACAAATGAATAATAAGAAAGCTTTTTTTTTTTTGAAGATGTTAATGATTGTAAAAATTATTTAACACTGTGTTTAAGCTTTTACTACAAGACAAGGACTTACATGCTGATTCTGTATTAGACGATCAAGCTGAGGTTCACAGGGAATACTGAAAACTACACGAATTCTACCTTCTGGTATCACATCACGTGAATCTTGAACCTTGCAGAGAAATATAACACAATAAAGGTGTTACTTAAAAACAACAGTTTTGGGACTCTGGCCCAGAAGTCTATTTTATTGATAGTTTTGCTGAAGCATGCACAGAGATGCCTTAGGCTTCATCATCTTTCCCTGACCTTCATAGTAATTTGTTCCAGAGGTAATCAAACAGCATTAAATCAAAAGAATCCAGGACTGAAACAGTCATTAACAGGACCTGCATGTATTGAAAGTTATTTCTCATAAATGAAAATAATCCTCCATTCAAGCTATGCTACTTTACACACATTACGTCAGGGACAGCGAGTAGCAGAACCACGCTCTATTTTAACTATCCATTAGGGAATATTCCATTTGAAATTTCAGCTAGCAAAATAACCAGTGCTGCCACACAACATTTTAGATTACTTTAAGCTTTCAAGTAAGGAAAGCTAGGGAAAAAAACAACAAACGTGGAACTGACTTCTCCCATGCAGCCATAGTATGGAGATCCCAGCATAAAGGCTGTACTGCCAGGTGGAAATAAATCATCCAAAGTTCTGATGTTCGAAAAGCGAGAGTCAAAGGCTTTGATATCCTACATGACAAAACGTACAAAGACAAAATTGATAATACTGAATGAATCATTCCGTTCCAGTAGAATCATTAAGCAGTTCATACAAACAGATGCTTACTCTAAAACTCTTTATTTTAAAATGTGAAGTAATTCAAAGGCAAAGAAGTTAGTGCCGTATTACAAATGCCGCTTACACAACTAACTGTGCTATCTTGTAGCACATCACTACAGTATTTCCTCCAAAATATCATTAGCTATAAAAGACAGTTTTCCAGACAGATCTCTGCTTTGCAATAAGGCCCCAAATTATGTGACAAAATAATTTCCTAAGTACATTATTATTTCTTATATACCAAACGACATTAATTGAAGCTGCTTATTTTTGTTCATTCTTTTGCATATAAAATGTGCATGTTCCTCCCCCACCTCAATGGAGTAAAGAACTATGTGCAAGAAGATACTGAAGTTGTATATTTACCTTGACAACAGTTTGGTAAACAAAAGGAAGAGCTTGTTTTGACCACTGCTTCTCCAAATAAACTTGGCCATTCTGGTTAAGCTGATATCTATTACCAGTGAGTAACTGAGCATACACAACTACTGATGTCTCATGAATAATTATTCCTTTTCTTCTCTGATAACTGAACACAAAATAGAACATTAGGTTTGATTACAACAAACAGAACTTGACCAAGATGGTGGAATTAATTTCTTAAAATAAAAGTTACTCTTAACATAAGGATTTTAATGTTTTGTTTCCCATTTTATAAAAAGTACCCAAAACAGACAGCTTCACCAATTGCTTACCCATCACTACACAGCCATCAATATGTAGCTGTTTGGTGAGCTCACTCGACCTTTACAGTGGAAAGGGTTAGGAGTAGTTCAGGAAGTTAAATTAAATTATAGGTAATAAAATGGCAAGCTATTGTAACTCAGATATGTTCTGTTGAGCACCCACATTCTAGAAATGTGAGCTGTATTCAGATGTAACAATGTTAAGCTATTGAAATTATATATTGCTACTATATATGATTCCATTCTGCATACTTTCTACAACTGAACATCACTAAAATTAGAACAGAACTGATAGGGAGAATAAATACTGATACTCATTTATCGAAATTCTTCTGTAACAACTTCTAATTTTAAACACTTAATAATTAACTCCATATATTCTCAAATTTCAACATATGTTTTTTAAACTTCTTAATTTTTTTTTCCAGTGGACTCATTAACACACACTATTATGGATACAGCAGCTCTTTTCTGCTACTTAAGTATAAGCTAAGGCAACAAAATATAGCTAAGCTATAAAATGCAAAGTTACACCTCGATTTTCAAAGTTACTTACTGCTCTGAAACACCCTGAACCTCTTTTAGCCACATGCTTTGTTCCTTATCTCCAACAAATGTCACTTTAGTTGGGGGCACTGCGTTTCCCATGTAGAGTTTCTGTGTTCCATGTGGTTCTTCCAAATAAAACCTTAACAATTATGACAGATACGAATGTAATCAAATAAGGCAACTCCAGGCATAACCAACCACGAGCAAAACTTAAATAGTTAGAAATTATTTTCTAAGGACATGGAAACCTTGCAGTTTTACCAGCTGCTTTTTCAACATGCCACACACTGTAATTTTATAAGAAGTACCAGTGCACATGCTGAAAGGAAGATTGTATAGAAATGTCCTCTTCTACATTACTTAAAATGGATTTCCATACGTACATTTTTATCTCAAAGTTAAGAATGAGATCTCCAAAAATCTTAAACCTAGAGTGAAATATTGAAGAGCTAAACTTCTACACTAATAACCAAACCTCAGAATGATATACAAAGATTCCTCCATCAGTGTTTGATAAATCTGGAGTAATTTGCTGTTAATAAGTATTACAACAAAATCAAAACTTGTGCAGCCTAGTAATCTTGTTTGGAATGAAAAAAATGAAGGCAGCGATTAATTATCTATGAAATGTATCTTACTTAGTTTCTCCATCTGACACAGCAACAACTCTGGCTTCCTCAAGGTGCGGCCAGTTAACAAAAACCACCTTTCCAAGAACTGAACTGGCAACATTTTCCACTGTCTGAAAAAAAAGAGAAGTTACTGTTACTAATCTTTGTAACACATTCAAATGGTTTCTTAAAATCATTTTCAAATTGTTTTTGCAATAAAAATGGCTCTAGTTAGGGAACAGTTCTCTTGCAGAACAGAATACTAATTTTACTTTAACTGTACCGTGACAGATACTACACAAGCTGTTTAGAAATGATGAAGAGAATCATTCTTCACGTTTTAGGAAGAGTATCATATTTCAAATGTGTGTCCTTGTATCTAGTATATGTCAGTCATAGGAATAGGGCTGACATCCATTTCTGGTATATATTTCCTATGGTGGTGTTCGGTTTTTTTTGTTGTGTTGTTGTTGAATCACTTCGAAACTGACAACATGAGCTTAGTAAAATATTCTATATGACAGATTCAGCTTCTGTATCTCTCAGGAGCATTTCTGTCCAGGACTTTCATAACATCTGTAATTTTAATCTCATTCTCCTTATTCACTAGTTTCAGCTAATTATTAACCTATTATTTTTGCATGTTTAACTCTTTGCAGTCTATCTTAAGTACTCACTCCTCCTATCTACCATGCAATCCTACTTTGCAGTTTAACCTTCACTGTTTTCCAGTATCTATTTATTTATCAAAATCTTTCTAACTTTTTTCTTCCATTTCTTTTCCTGGATTTGAATTTGCTACTTGATATTTTTGATTATGAATTAATATTGTCATGGGAATCATTTTCTAAAAATATTTTTGCTACTTAATGTCTCTGCATCAACTCTTTCCTCAAATTCCTCCTTAGAAAAGCTTCATTTACACAGAATGTGTAAACCTGCTTTGTTAATGAAGAGTCTGATGAAAAGAGCCTACCTATGAACTTTTGATGATGACCACAGAGAAATGCTGGAAATTTTACTATTACATCCAACATAAAATATTCTTAAGATAGGACAAAATCAAACCTTCCAGCAATTTCCCAAAATTTGAGGCTGTTCTCCACATAAATTTAGCATTTTAACGCTAATGAGCTTTATTTGTTGATTATTGACTCCAATAGCTGATTAAAGCTTTTTGTTGGAACTAATACAGTACATGTTTTCCATGATCTGAAAGTTATTTTGAAAACAGATACTGATAGTACTATCAACTAACAGAGTAAACTTTGGGCTGGCAGGTATGAACTGCAGAGTTGTTATTTCAGCAGTCAGTTCTACGGCCTTGAGCATTTATCTGTATTTCACGTTCCCTTCGATTAATCCAATTTAAAAAGCTTATACATAAAGCTCATTTTGAGACCAAAGCCTTACTAATTAAATGAAGAGTTTTTTTTTTAATTAATTTTTGCAGTTCCTTGGTTTTTTTTTTTTCAAATCACTCTAAAGGTTTTTCTCTGTTAACACACTACTGAAAAGATTTAATTAACCAAAATTTCAAAAACTGACAATTCAACATGCTCATTCTCTCTAGGACAAGTTTTTTGGTTGATTATTCATTGTGTTTGGTTTTTTTGAGGGGGGGGGGAAGGGAGGAGTGGTTTTTCTAGTTACTTTTAAAGGAGAATACTTACTTGCTCTTTTGAGTTCTCATCAGTTAGGATTTCTAACATCATGTTTTCTCCATGGCTGCTTTGCTGAAACACTTGTACGCCACTTTTTTTAAGGTAGAACTGGGCAAGAACAAAAAAAGTACATAAAACTTAATTGAAATCTGATGTAGTAATCTACAAAAAAGAATAAAAAAGATCAAAAGAATAAAATAATTTACCTTATGTTTAATGTGCTTTAAGGTAGGAAACCCACAAAAATATAACGCACTCTTGTTGATTTTAGTTATTTTGTTGTGGGTGATTTCTACATGCCAAGCATCCAAAGGTATTGTTTTGTACCTAAAAAACAAGTTGCACAACATTTGCTTATACAGGCTGACCTTTGACCCTATAACCCCTCATTACCCTTTCAAGTCCTCTAGGAACACTACTTGACAAAAGCTCTGAGTTTCCTACGAGATGCTGAGTAATTTAAGCTACTTGAAATCTAGACAAATGACTATGAAACACATACCATTTCTGCAAAGACACTACTTGAAAACAAAGGAAGAACACAACTTCCACCCATAATCACAATATTGCTGTTTTAATTCACTGCCATTGACAAATTCCAAACTAACTATAGTTATATAAGGTATGATTCATCTTCACAACTGTTCAATTTCCACCAAGCGTAAACTCGGAACAGGCATTCCTCCATTAATTTATCTTAAATTTGATTACTATTAAGGTTATATTTCCACTTAATCTTGAAGGCTCAGCATGTGTTAAATGAACTGCTTACAGTGACTGGAAAAATGGAAAAAACGCTTGTACCCAAAGCTCTGCACTGGATTTAAATATTTACCATGCTTTCCAAATGGTCTGAAACTAGCATGCTGATAAATCACCACATCTATCAAATATTTGTACCAGTTTTTCATCTTTCACATCATAAAAAATGTAGTAATTCTCCAGAAAGTGTTCTTTCTGACTTAGTATTGGTTCATCTGTTTTGCCAAGCAACGCTTGAAGAAATCACCATCCTGTCCACAACTTGTAATATCTAATGCAGCAATTTACATATTCCAGTCTATGCATCTCCACAAACAACTTCTGGCTAAAATGTGAACTGCTAACTACTTTCTAACTACTTTCAGACTACTCCAAGACAGTTATGTCCTCATTACCTGGTATGGCATCTTTCTATTGCGGGAAACTTCTCTGGCCACGGTGACGTGTACGGGAACTCTGCATCTTTGTCATACCAATACATCAAGCAAGCACTGTGAACATTTCTCCGTTTCTCCTCTTCTTTTAGGCACTTATTACACGATTCCATGGCTTCCAGCAGTCGTTTCTAAATTTAAGAAGAATTTGCATAAGTGAAACCAGCAACAGAGATTAGCACAGACGTGCACACTACAGAAGTGGATATCTGCATTTTTCTAGTTAATGCGTTCATTGTCTAAGTGCAGCCTTTCCTCCATCATGCTTCAAGTCCAGAATGAAAACAGGACAATTACAGTGGAACGCTGGAGAATAAATGTTTCCTTTTCTGCAAACATGTTTCCAAAATGCTAGCCATATTTTGCTTTATACATTTAGCTTGAATACTAGAAAAATTTTGCGGAGTACTATTGGAAAAGGTTCAAATCCTTCAAGTAACAAGTTGGTTCTGTCAACTTTTCACTGTAGGCTATGAAAATGCAAGGCACACACTGAACTACAAAAATTGAAAGGCATGTACCACCACTTGAATAGATAGCTAATCTGCACTTTTATTTTCACCCACTTACTTTAACATACTCAAATTTAGTCTGACAAAATAGACGATAATAATTCATGCATAAGAACAACATACGTGATATTGTTACCCTACAGGCAGGTGGAAAGTATTATTTTATTGCTGTCCTTTTAACATTCTACTGCTCAATTTGTACTTAAAGTATATTAGTACTGCTTGTTGCTGGTGCTCAGGTGAAGAGATTTTTGGAAAAGAAACTGGTGGTTTTTTTTTTTTTGTCTCTGTGTGTATCTTCCTTTTATTCTACTTACAGACACTCTAAACTTATGTACATATTTCGCTATAGAAATACTTCTGAAAAAACTCTGAAACTCAGTGTCTGAATACTTCACCAAAAACAAGACCAAGCAACAAAAAGCCCACACAATTCTTACATAGGACATTCACCACTTGTAACTTCATCTAGCTTTCACCACCAGGAAGCAGACTGTTTATCCAAGGTCTTAGCAGACACTAAACTTCCATTTAATTGTACTTCTTCTAAACTCCTCATAATTAAACTACAAATGGATTCATTACAAAGCTCTCAGCAGGCACCAAAATAATTTACCTCATCAATAAATGGGATTAATACCACAGCTTCCCATTCTTGCTGTTTTCCATTCAGGTCAGTTTTAAAGTCCAGAGGATAATATTCTATAATAGGAGAATCTTGACTAACCATCAAATGCTAGGAAAATACAAAAGAAGAATAGAAAAAATTCAACACTAGTTCTAGGAAGAAACAGGAAATGTGGCATGAAAACAACTCCAGGCTGAACAGCAGTTAACTTTTAACACTTAACTGTCCTACTTAAACTACCCAGAAAGTTTAAAATTTTATTTACTAGTTTTAAAGTGTGCTATGAATAATAAGTATTTAATATTTAGAGATAGTCTATAAGTAACAGTATATGTAAAAATGTGAAGAAATGTACATGAAAATAAAGCAGACAAAAATCAGCAGACAATAGATAAACGCAACTTAGTTCTAAATGATACCTGGTAACATCTAGGTAACAGATCTTTGCTAGCTGCTGGTAGTACAGCAAGAAGCTGCTCAAATGGCATAAAAGGTTTTCCCAGTTCAAACTGGATTTTGAGTTCACTGATGTTGCGAATATCTGACAGATAAGGTGCATAATGATAAGGATAATACCTGCAGGAAAAAAAGTCCTACATTACTCAAGTTAATTACAGTACAGCAATATTCAGAGATGTGAAATACACAGAACCTTATTAAATGGTTCCAGCATATAAGGTGAAACGTTGTTCCACCTTCAAATGGTTTCTCATTTGACAATCTTTCTTACCAACTCCAAGACTGAACTCCATGGTAATAATAATGCAAAATCCATTGTATTGCCTGGACGTAACATTCAGCTTGGTCAGCCAAGAAATCACTTAAAAAAACAGAAAGATAAATAGATTTTTTTCTGATTTTTACTAGCATAGAAAAAGTACATAGCCCCTTCTACATAAGAACGAAGACAGAGTATTTGGGTAACCTACTAAGCACAGTTTTCTACATTCATTTAATACTCATGGTTTTGTTATTTTTTATCTCTAGTATTCAAATACTTGTTACAGAAAACGTGATTTGTAGCTCTTCCAGCAATAGGCAGAAGCATCACCACTACTTGTATTACCTACAAGAAAAAAAACCTGTCTTTGGCATAACAAAACCCCACAACACCAAATAAACAGAAAGAAAAAGTATACACTTACTCAGAAACTACTTCTATACCCATCTTAGTCATGTAGTAAGTTCTCTTGTATTGCCTAAACTCCGTTTCAAACAGATCATCATCTTCTGGTTCATCTTCCAAAACAGCTGAAAAAGAAGCCATGAGGAAAATATGGATTAACATTCCATAACCCCTCTACTAGAATAAGGTTAAGAAATTCAGTTTTGATTTGAAGGTATACTTTTATTCATAAATTCACAGTTACGTGTACTTATTCCTTCCTTACACAGAAGGACACACAGAAACTAACACAATAATAAAACAGAAGTTCCTGGAATAAAACAGGCACTTTTTTTCTTTAAAAGATAGGCAACCAATTTTGTAGCCCAATTATAACAAGTGAGAACATAAGGCACTTCCATTTCTCAAAAGCTGAGTACGTAACTCTGTCATTTAGATTCAGGTCATTTCTGACATGAAGTTCTTTCAAGTCTACCAAATCTATACACAAATTAACAAGTTCCTGTTGTTGCAAAAAGGAAAAAGCAGCTTGCACTTACTTTTAGAGGTGACAACTTCATCTTCATTTTTTTCTAAAGCAGCCAAACAGAGCGAATTTTCCTGAGCCTAGTAAATTAATATTTGACATGCTGTAAAAATACAGGATAATATGCACATTCCTCATTCATAACCATAAAATCTGCAACTCAAAATACTAAAATTATTATGTATTAATATGTATGTAATATGTACAGAAATACTACATTTTCTTCCTGAGTAATTGCCTAGAGACTGTAATTTTATCCATCATTGTTAGACAAAGGAGTAGTCTCAAATAAAATCTGAGCTACCTTTAAGAGAAAGAATCTGGAATGCTTGTTTTCCGAAACATGACTTTTTTGGAAACATACCTGCACAAGCACGTGATCAAAAGTTTCATCAGCAAACCTTAACATTATTTAAATGAGGATAGGAGCCAAACATCCATTTCATTCTCACAGAACACGCTCTTTAATGAGTACAGTACTCTGAAGAGCATTCAATAAGAAGACTCATTAAGTTGGCTCTCTTCTCCAGTACTTGAGATATGCATGCTCCTGACTATCAATGCCATTCAAAGGATCAATCAAAGTGACTAGCTAGTACTATAAAACCACTCCAAACTTCTGTGGCAAGTAAGAAAACAAACAGAAATAAAGCATTTCTTACTAAAGGAATAGTTAACGTTTTATTCTTACAAATCACAATCAGCACTGAACAAAGAGTAATGATACACTGCAACAGACTAAACTTGAAGGAACTCCCTGCTGCTACTGCTATGCTCAACAGAAGGCCTATATTGAAGGACAGCCAAAAAGGCTCAAAAGAGAGATTTATACTATTTAATGTATCTAAGATATAAATTACAATAGTTGGCAAACTATTCATTTGCAAAAAAACAACAGTCTTATTTGCACAACAGTGCATGTAAAACACTAACCTTGCGTTTCTTCTGTTTATTGTTTCTGGCTTCTTCTGCTGCAATACCAGCTGCCTCATTGAGGTATTTATTGCCTACTTTACTTTCAAACCATTTTAGGTCTACAAAGACTTCACTGAAGTGCTCACGATCAAACTATGCAGAAAGAGTAAAGTTTAGAAATACTGAAAGGATGAATAATGCAGACTGCTAAATTAACAATGTCCTTTTAGTAGGTAAATTAAATTATACATAACATTTTGCTCTAGATCTATAACCAACCTAACAGATTAATATTAAAAACCTTCCTTCATGGCAACATGCAACCAGACCCAAACCATATATCCTATTCTAGCAATATGTTACAGAAAGAGTTAAACAACTTTCAAACTTACCAATCAAATCCACAAGTACTAGAGGCATATGGGGGCTAGATAATACAGTCTTGTACGCACTCAACCCTTTAATAGTTTCAAATGAAAATCTGAAGACAGGGCTGAAGCAAGAACAGATGAACTGCCTCCTTCAAAGCTCTTTGAAAGGCTGGGATATTTCCCTTTCTAAAGGCCCTACACCTTCTCTTGTCACTAGGATGGATTAATGCAGTGGCATTTAATAGGACTGCCTCCCGAATGCCATTTAGCTCATGAAGAACACTGATGCCTGCCTCAGAGATCATAATACTTCACTGCTTTTTCATCAATGATATTCATTAAAAAAGTGTCATACTTTTCATTCTCTAAGATATTCAGACTTACCTTACCTTACAAAATATTAAAGAGTTAAAAGTTCTGACCAGCAAAAGAGGAACGAATTTTACTGCCTGCAGCACACTTTGCTCAATACTATCACTCATTCATCAATAACTGAGGATCATGATTCTACTGGTGAATCCTCATTTGACTTGCAGGGCTAAAACATGCTGGCTAAAGCATCAAATTGCTCAAGCTTTCTCCCTTTTATGATACTGTAAGATCAGGTAACAACTGATTGGATCCCATATCAAACAGTTAATGGTTCTGCCTGTAAAACACTTACTCAGCAATTCATTAAAACTACATGGAGTATTTTAGGACATTATATGAAACTCATATGTAACAGCCTATATCATTCCATGAAACATAATTATGAATACTTACATCTGACAATCTTGTGAGATATTTCTCAAAGCGCTTTAAATTCAGATGCCCATTTTCATTTATGTAACCTATTGGGAAAATAAAGTATGTTTTGTAAATTAACAATTTGAAAACTATATCTTAATTGCCTCACAGATAATGAAACACAATCTTGCTGGTTGTCTAAAAAAATGGTAATAATGGTAAACATTCCAATGTTGCCAAAGAAGTCAGTAAACATGTACGTTACTCCAAGAGTAATACCTCATACTTATTTCTTCGGCAACTACATGCAGGATTCTGCACTCCCTTAAGGACCCTCTTTAGACAAATCCAAGAGTGTAATCACACTTCATCTTTTTGCATATGCTGTTATTACTGTTAATCTGCAAGTTATCTGGTTTAATCTTACCTTTTACTCTTAGTCTGCTCTACAGTTCTCCCTCTGTCCACTCTTTATAAACCAACCAACCCCCAACCCACCCCCCCAAGAAAATCAACTTCTTACCTCCCAGTTCTGGCAAGATAGCCATGTATGTTCTATAAAGTAGCGGCAGTGCATCGTGATTAATGTGTAAATGAGGTAGATGAGGGATAAAATCATTGCCTACGAGGAAACCCATTAAGATCCAATCATCTATTATCTTCTCAATATCGTAGTCAAAGGAAATCTTGTCCTAAAAAGATAGGAGTAACATTTTTATTATGAAGTTTTCACATAAATACTTCATTCCTCCCCCTGCCTCCCCTGTAACAGCTCCATTAGAACTTACTTTTACTGGTGAAAATTCATAATCAATATATTCTCTCATCAGTGACAAGTGCAATAAATGAAATGTGGTTTCCTCTGGTGCACATGCTCTGTAAATTATTTAAAACACTGTCAGTTATTTATAAGCACACTTTCAAGATGAATTTTTAATAAATCCAAGGTTGCTTAAATACAAGTAAAGTGAAGATTTCATCTATTTTAAGACGAATCTGTTTTGACTACAAAATTTTGTAGTAGAATCTTCTTAACAGCACATGTGACGGCACTACATGGCAAATGGTTAACTTACAGAAAGCTGGGCAGCCTTTTGAAGTTCCATCTTGCACTGAGCATCTCATAAGCAAGTCACTCTCCAAATAAAGGGACAATCTAATATATTTCTAAGGCATTGCATTATAGTACCATTCTGAGCATACACAGAATACAGAGTCATGACCAAACTGGTTGGGCTATGCATATACTTGTTTGAAATGCTACTTTAATGAAAGAATATACTCAACTTGAAAATATGCTCCAAATGCATTATCTATTAGTGGTTTTAACACATAGTGCTAATATACACACACAAAAAAGACAAATCTACTTCTTATCCATGGCATAAATTAAACAACTGCCTTTTCTTCTTCTTTGTGAAAACTAGTTAATAGTTAAGGCAAAGTTAGGCCAAAATTAGTATATGAAGAGCACTATGACAAACCCCCAGCTACATTTGGCTGCATAGAAATTCAGTCCCAATTCTGTTGCTTTTTAAATGTAATTTTCAAATTTGTATGCAAGACTTTTGGCGGATCCAATTCACTGCTTTCAGACTATTTCACCTCTCATGTATGTCACTTTGTGGTGAGGCAAAGAATTTCTCTCAAGAAACGTCTGTGAGATATCAATTTGTACCTATTTTTAATATTTCCTCAAAAAAAAAAAAAAAAATTGACTGTATCAGCAGAAGGCAATTCCCATAATTTCCAGAAGTGCATTTCTGTAATGAGCAATACTACCAAGATATTGCAGAAAGGCTAAACTTAGAGGAAACACCCGTGGAAAAAATGCCACCTAGGAAATCCTGCCTTTTCACTTCATTTTTTATTTAACCAGTCCATCAAAAGGTTGTCACACTTTATATTCTTTTATTAAAAACAGGAGGAAAGGGCATTTTTCTTTAATAAGAATTTAATAAAGTCTTTTAAAACACTACAGTGCTACATGCCAGCACCATCAGCAGAATGAGGCAGACTTGACCAGCATTAGAGGAGAGACTGTAGAAGACTATGAAGCAAATACTTCCGATGCTTATCACACTGACCTTGGTAATAAAAACATACAAGCACTGTTTTTGCCAATGCATAAATCTAAACAACTATGTGACTTAAATGTGTGTTACTCAAAAGCCTTTTTGTAACGAGGAATATTTCTGGCTTTCCCACCTAGCCCTTCACCCATCAAATACGTTCCTAAGGTCCATCACAGAAGGAACCCACCCACAGTAACACTTACAAAAAATATCTTTTCTATTACTTCAGAATAAGTCCACGTCCACACACAATTCTGGAACAAAACACCTGGTTCTAACTGATGACAGCACACACGTTAATTCAAATGGCAAAATCCAGAATAAAAGCAACTGATCAGCTAAGTTAAACAAGTTGATTTCAGCGGTTATTCCAGACACTTACGTCACAAAACCTAAGAGATACGGAGCCTTTTAGAAGTACTTGTAAGAAGTACAGCAGCAATATCATACAGCCCGAGCTGCCCAATTCACAACAGGAAGCAAAATGCACAACACACCAAAGGCCTACGGAGTTTTTCATCAGCTGCCCCAACATGTTTGCCCACGGAAACAACTTTAATCACAACAATTGGATTTCTCTAAAATCACACATATTCTCATAAAATAACTAAGACTTGATTAATTTGATATACAATTATCAAGGAACTGTTCTAGTTATGCACTGTCTTTTGGCTTTCACTTCATCATATATAAATTAAGAGTAAAGTTAAAAGCAGTTCACCTTTGAGATTTTTTACCACCAAATCTGACTTCTTCTCTTAAGAGCGCAAAGTGTGCCTCATGAGTTGTTAATCCCAGCATTATCTATTGCAAAGAGATATTAGAAAAGTCTTACTTCATTTTTTACAACTTTTACAAAAGATTTTTCTGTTATATTACGAATGCAAATTTGGCAGAAGACAAAGTTACATACTTGTTGAACAGCATTTGAGAACACTGCACGCTTACAAGACAAAGACAACACAATTAGAAATCCCCCGTTGTTTTAATTGCACATACCAAGTCAGCATCTAAGCCATACAGACAGTGCCTTGTGTTTGGATCATGATGAGGCTTTGCTTTTTCTGATCTGATGAATTCCATAATTTTATGCTCTCCTTCACCTGGTGTCTGTAAGAAAGAAAATGCTTGTATTTTTCCATTAAATAACCTTTTTCTTCAATGAAACTTGAATAAAAAGCAGTAACCTCGTGGCCTGATAAGTAGACTGTTATTCCCTGCCAGGATTTGTCTGTGGAAATTTTCATATTGACGAAATATTTAAGATGTTCGTGCAGTCTGGCCATGAATTCGGTTCCTGAAAAAGAAACCCAAGTTAAACACAAAGCTTTTCATTAGTCACCGAAAACCACATTTATATATGAACTATTAATGAGAAGAATAACAAAAAGAATATTCTGCACCAAAACGAGGGTAGAATTTTATTTCAGTAAGTTTCATTTTTCTCATAACACCTGAAAAAATTTTCTAGAATGAGACAGTAGTCCAAAAACGTCAGAAGTTACCCAAACTTCCCCAAATAAAAACAAAAGGAACAACAAAAAAACCCTGCCTATAGATAGGAAAACAGTTCCAAAATACAGATTAAAAACATATAATCATAAATCTAACCACTTAATTTAAAATAATTAACAAATTATCTTACCTGGTGTAATACAGTTGGAGTCAAACCTGGCTTCCGTAGGGAGAATTTCTCCCTTTTCCAATGCCTTTTTTATTTTGTCCTCTGCCTCTTTCGCTGATCTAAAACAAAATGGGGTTGGAAAGAAGGGGTGGAGAAGGAAATATCTTACTGTAATGTTCTGTGCAGAGAAATATAACTCCTGTACAGAGCTCAGAAATGAATCTGATAAAAGAAGGACTTCTTAAAAATAGCTTTTTCTCCAGTAATGATAATAATCTGGCAATATTCAGATACAGTTAATATTTCAGTTATCAAGAAATAACTGAGTGGCTCATCATAAGAAAAACAAATTAATACTGAGACAATGGAAACTTAAACATTTGAAAATGCTATTCCAGAACAACATGGAGCATCTAACTTGTAGCTGAGCAAAGCAGCAAGTCTGGAATACAAGAGGGGTGCAGGTAGGAGGTGTGAACAAACAACTTCGCGCCACTAATGGAGAAACTAACAAAACCTACCCTGACTTGACAACAACAACAAACTACTCAGTTTTCCTACTGCCCCTTTCCCTGTATTTGTTTCCATCTGATTTCACTTACCATCCCTGTACTGTCTTGACTACTGGATTTCCTTCCTCACAAGTCTCCAAACAACTTCAAAGTCACTCAAATCATTGAATACAAACTTGCTAATACTGTAAAACCTACCTGCAGCTGCATATTTGAGTTAACTTGCTAACTGGTTTCAACGGAAACTAGAGTTTCATTAGTTCCCAAATGTATTCTCCTCTATGATTGTTACAGAAGATTCCACTATAGTTACCAAAAAGGCCTATCTAGAGACATAGCACATAGCAAAGAATCTTACACATTCCTAAACCACAGGAAATATCCTTGTGAGCTGTACCGCATTTATCTCACTGAGAATTTCTTATGAAACTAGTCCCTATCCTTCTCCAAGGAAGCACCACATGTGCAGAGAAACATCTAAGTAATGAGCAAACTTCATTTTTTAGGAATCCTAATTTTAACTGTTAACATCTTAGTAGCATCTACCTTCATTTACCTAAAAATTAAAGCCACTGTCAAAGGTATGCCTACTTAGAATACGTTTTATTTTTCATATTTTTAAGTAAGTATTTTTAAGAAATAATCATTAACCTAAAGACAGAGCAGGAACAAATATTCTCACCTAAACCGTCTGCCACGTTGCTGATTCATTTTTGCTCTTGGGGCTACACCATCAACTGCCATGAAGAAAACTTTCCTTGGCTTAATAATGCGAAACAGTACTTCTAAATAGTGAAAAATGTCAGCAAAAATCTTATCTTCTGAGATTCTGAAGTGAACATCATCATCATTTGGATGTGAACATTGGTGTATAATGCCATTCATGTCCAAGTATAAGTTGTCAAATTCTGGAATCTAAAAAAGCCACAGTTAGTACTCATTTGGTGATGGATGAAGCGTCGCAATCACTACACAAGGTATGGCTGAGATAAAGTCTGCAAATGAACTCAAGCGGAAGATTTCCCTTGAATCTACTGTACACCAGTGTGCTATATATATACACACATATATATGTATGTGAAAAAGAAATTACCTAAACAGCACAGTTATAAAACAGTTTTAAAAAGTCACATGTATTTTACGTGCAACTTGCCTTTTATTATTATTATGAGCAGCTTTTTCTTTATTAGCATACAGAAGCAAAAGCTTAGACAGATGGTCTATGCTGGGCAAAAGAAAAGGAAAGAAAAAGAAATCCAACCCAGATCAGAAGCCTTTCCTCCATCCCTCTCGGACAACACTGAAGAAAACACTTAAAAAACGAGCAGTGGGGGCACTCCACATAGAGGAATACCAGGGATCACTATGCCAGCCTAACCAGTCTATCCAGGCTGCACGGAGCCTGAGTAAGGTATGTGACTGACAGAAAGTCACACAGCAAGCATCTTTTACTTAAGAGGAAACACAAATCTTCTATTTTTACAAAGCAAAGTGAACACCACCCTACTTTTCTGATTGCTTTTGAGGGTTCAAAAAGGACCACACCAAGCAAACTGCTGTTAGCACATACCAACTTCCTTACTGCTGTGATGACAAATTTCTACAACTATCACAAACTTTATTTTGTTCTTATTTTGTCAAAAAGGAAAGGACCAGATTAGCCATTAACAAGCACACGGAACTGATATGAACTCCAGTCAGCAGAAATAAACGTTTCAGCAGTACAACCCCAAGCATTAATTGCAACCCACTCCTGATTCTGTTTCCCGGCTTCTCTAGAAATCTTCTGAACCCAATCAAAAGATGTTAAACTGCACAAAAAACACTCTTTTCCAAATCCTGGAACATGGACCAAAGGTCAATGCTTCAGAATAGAAATGCTTGCCAGATTAAGCGATAAAGCAGATGGTCTAAGTACTTCAATAATGTTTCCTGGTGCTTCAATACCAGACAGCGTGGCACTGCCTACGGAATCAACTCAAGGGGAGTCAGACTTGGATATTTCAGGGTTCCTGTTGAAATAACAAATTCTTTCTTACACAGACACGATAATGATAGCACAGTTTAGTCAGTGCTCTGTTTATAATCCGTAATAGACAGAACATCAGACGTATGCCAGCAAAAAACGCCACCTGATGCACCTTGGCCACAGCAGGAAATAGCTGAAAGCAAACTTTCCAAGCCCTGGAAAAGCTGAGTAAGCAGTTATCAGCCAGAGGGGCTGCGTTCTGCTACCTCACACTGCAGCACAGAACTCCTAAACTGAAAGAAGACAAGTTTCTCTTTTACACAAAACACATAAGCATATTTGAAACAACTTAAAATACTTATCTAGCTACTAGCATGTATCAGGCTGTACATTCGAGTGGTCCGGGAAAGAAAAGGAAAAACGTAGATACATTTTACTGTTCTAGGTCACAAGCAGCAGTCCAGACACTTCCCCCTCCTCTACAAGCAGCAAGTACACCACACACAAGGAAGTAACACCACAGAAACTTCAGAAAGACCGGCCGTGAAGTGGCACCGGCCGCCCCGAGCTGCGCTTTCTGTTTCTCTTCAGAGGTGCGAGGCGCAGCGTTCCCGCCCGCCCGCCCGGCCCCCAGCCGCCCCTGCACGGCTCCCCACACACCGAGCGCCGCCCGGCGCGGGGGGTAACAGCGCCGAGAGCCGCCCCTGCCCCGCTGTGCGCTACGCGGAGCCCGGGAAGCTGCTGCGGCCCAACAGGGGAGGGCCGAGAGCCCGCTCTGGAGCCCGCTCTTAACGCAACAGCTACTGGGTCTCCTGAACCACTACGTGTCCAGAAGCAACGTTCAGACACTCCAACGTGCCGCCTCCGCACAGAACGTCTTTATTTAGCTAAAACCACGTCGGTAGCACCGGGGGGAACCAACAACCAGCAACCGAGAGCCTGATACTAGCAGGTACCGAAGGCGGTTTCTCTCAGAAGGGTCTGCCCGCCCGACTTTCGGCACTGCCGCTAACGGCGTTCCCGAGCGCGGCACGGAGCGGCCCCGCAGCTCGGCGAGGCCGAGGGAACAAAAGGCGCGGGCGGCGGGGTGCTCCGACCGCGGTGCCGGCACAGCGGGACGAGCGCGGGTACCCGCCTCAACGCCTGCGGTCGCGGGGTCCGGGGTTCCTACGGCCGGGGGGGAGGGGGCAACCCGACTTTCAGCGGGTTCCGAAGTGCCGCCCGCCCGCCCCGCGCCGCCAGGCTGCAGACGGAGCCGCCCGCCCCGCGCCCCCCCGATCCCGGACAGCCGGCCCCGGCCCTCGCCCCTCAGGGCCCCCCCTCCGCGGCGGGAAGGAACGGCTGCGGGCCCCGTGCAGGCAGCCAAGCCCCGCTCCCGGCTCACCTGATGCTCCTTCAGCACCTGGCTGAGGCAGGGGTACCGCTCCGAGATCCACCGGTAGAACTTGGGGACCCCCATGGCCGCGTCTCTCTCCGCCGCCCCGTCGGACCCAAACAAGCCCGGGCTCCGCTCCGCCCTCCTTCCGGCGCACCGTGCTGACAGCCGCCCGCGCCATAGAGCGCCCCGCGCCGACCAGCGAGAGCGGCGGGCAGAGCGGCAGGCGGAGAGGCACGCACTGCAGCGCCCCCTACTGGGCGCCCGGCGCAACCCGCCCACAGCTCCCTGTATCGCTCACTAATGCTAACGAGGTGCAGCGCGCGCCCTGCGTCCCGCCCCTGCGAGGCCGGCTGAAAGCGAAGCACTGACTGTAGCCACCCTCTTCAAGATTGTTCAGAATCCCCGTCTAGAACTCTCAGGAGCCTGAATGTGTTGTTGTAACAGGCACTACCATCCTGCCTGCAGCACTGGTGGCACAGCCACACTGCTGCAGTCCTCAACTCACCACGCTGTGCCAGGCAAGGACTAAGGAAACGATGGCAGAACACAATAACATTTCCTTAAGCTATTCATGAGAAGTCTTAAGATCTCAAATGCTGCTTTTTTTCTTCTTTTTTTTTTTTTTTTTTTTTTTTGCCAAGAGTAAAAGGAACAAAAGGCCTTGGGCCATCCTTTTCAGATATTAGGCAATATGGAATAAAGTTTAGATAAATGAATACTCAAGTTCTACTTAGGAAAAAAGCAGCTTTCCGAACTACACAACAGAAGAAGCTGAAAGCACCACTTCACACTGTATCAGTATGAAATTTAATTCAAGTTTTCTACTCCATAGCCAAACTGAATGAGAAAATCTGTACAGAAATAGACAGTATTTTTGAAGTTACCATGCATCCTTTCAACACCAAGAATATAATCAGAGCAGGTATGTACCTAAGAAATTTGCAGACTTGTGTAGTCTGTTTAACTTTTAATAAGTACTGCCCTGTATGTGTAAAGAACACATAAATGCATTCATATTTGCAAGTGCATATTCAACACAGATTTCAGATTCATCAGAAGACAGTATCAGTGTTTACATTCAGAACCAGTTACATTCCGTAACCAGTTAACAATGATTAATACCTTCTTAAGCATATCATAGCTTGCTTCACCATCGTGAATGGTATCTCTCTGAAGCAAACAAGTTTTACATATATGGAGCCCAGCCCATATACATTTGGCAGAGGAGATTGTCATCACTTGCTTCTTGAATGAGGTAATGAACATGCCCTTCAATAGATAAGGGTAATCCTTTTATTCTGTTTCTAGTCTTAATAACACCTTGTAGCCGTTGTTCTATATCAAGGACATGGGTTTTGGCCTAGAAACAAAGAAAAAGGAAGAAAAATGAGTATTGCTATTGCTCATGGGCTTCCATATCTTAAGAAGTCTTCATTATGATATTTGCAATCAGCGTGTTAATTTAATACAAGACCCAAATGTCTGCACCAGTGAAAGGATTATCACTTAAAATGAATAGACTACTGGTCAAGTTATAGGTTTTGCCTTAAATTTAACAGATGAAATTTAACAGAACAGACTGGAAAAGCTATACAAAAGTATTGGGAAACGTTAGAATGTTTTAATAAACCGTTCGAGGCCCTCTTAGAGTACCAGCTCAGAGCAATTAAACTCACATTTTCTTGTGAAGTTCAAGCATAACACTGGCACCTATCCAAAGAGACTGTTAACATATGTAACTATGTGGGTGGTCCTGCAACAAAATGAAAGGAACTGCCTTGTCAGCAATTATTTGAAAACGAGATTCTCTGTGCTCAAATAACTCAGTTGAGCTTTTTGCTGGAATGTAACTTCAGTAAAGGTACAAGGGCTGCTCTGAAAGTCACGTCTTCTATTTTATCATGTCAGCCCATGAGTTCAGAGGCGGATGTTGGTGCCACAGCACTAGAAGTTGAACCTTTCCACCAATATCCCATTACATTTTGCTGCCGTGTGACAAATGGCAGCAGAGGGGCACTCTGACAGAGACCAAACAGTGGATGCGAGCACAGTGAGGTGGTGCATTTCAGTGGGACTCTGTGGATGCAGATCGTTACAAGTGAGGAATGAAAGTTCTTTTTCATTGTTAATGGAGGTAACTATGTTGAAAAATAGTGCTTTGTAACCGAGAATTTGCTCTATACAGCAGTGTTATCGTGCTCTTTGTACCTGCTGTAGTTTCCATAGAAATAAATAGGTGGCATTACTTCCAGAGTGACCTACTTTGTGTGTTCTTATCTTAGTTACTCTGTTTATCAGTGCTTCTTAAGATTTACCTGTTATTATATGATCAGCCTTTTTCACTAAATATTTCTTTTAAAGCAGAAAAACAACAACAAAAATAACCAAGCAGGTTTTTACAGAAGGAAAAGATTAAAACTACAGCTTGTGAAAGCTCTATTTTGGATAAATAACACAGTATTTATCAGCACCTATAAAATAAACAGTAAATATTAAAACATGTATATACATATATATAAATTTCTATAAAGTATTCCTTGACATATAACAAGGCACATATTTCTAAGTATCCACTTATCAGAAGCACAAAACATACATGGAAAGGACGTGTGGAATGCTTTTCAGATATTACCATCACTTAATTCTGGAGCACATGTATGTCCTAGAATATGGAAAGGCAAGAGCCTTGCCTATCCTGTGTTTTCTTTTGATGTTATTGATGATTTAGTTATGCCAATGACAAGGTTATGAATTTTGTTTTGCTTGGTTCTTTAGTACATAAATTATATTCTCCACCAATAAAAACAATATTTACCCTTAAAAAGGGATATAGACTAATTAGAAAAAATAAAGTAATTTTAAAATGAAGGAAAATGAACAAAAGGAAAATTAAGCTTTCTATTAGAAAATATACAAATTGCAACTGCAGTGAACATGTAACATTTGAATGCTTTATGCTGTGTTTGTTTTCAACTAACCTTTTCATTGACAACTTCTCCAGTTTCATTCACCTGTGCCTTTGTATTCCCTTTAACAGGCTTACTCCACTCCACAAGAGGATCATGAAGAAAAGTCTTTAAGACACTAAATAAATTAATAAATAAATAAAGAATAAAGGTTTGAAATAACAGGATAAGAGCAGTACTTATGCCAAATACTAGAACACTGATTACTTTGAGTCAATTGTAAATACACCATGTAGCCTTTGTGGCTTCAGCGTAAATTAAAGAACTTCAGTAGTATGGATAAATTTTTAATACATAAGCATTATCTACTTGTAGCAACAAACCACCAAGTTTAAAGTTTGTGCTGAGTATTTCTATTGGTTTATATTTAACTGCATGCCATATTAAGACTGAGCTGCACGATAGACATGCTGGAAGTGGCATATTACTGTTTCTGATGTTTAGACTAGGGAGAGTTTCTTCAGAGCTTTAAGCAAAAACAGTTGCCGTACCTCATTAAAGGCTCCCTTTGATCACGCATAAGCCTCGTTGTGACTTCACAAGCTCTTCGGAAGAGACCTTCTGTTCCCATTGGACCCATTCCATTAACCATGTTATGTGTGAGACGAAAAGGAACTATTTCCGGGACTTCAAAAGTTTCTCCCTTTAAGTTGATACGAAAGGGCATGCTACATGAATATGCATGATGTTCTGAACTAAAAGCTTGTTTGTTTGTTTTTAGCAGAAATATCAGAACTCCAAATCCCACTCTGATCATAATTTTTCTTCATTTTACAGAACCAGCAACAAGATTCTGCATGTGATAATCACATCTTTGGTTGGGAGGTGGTAGTGGAGGGAGTCACAAAATACAAACATAAAATGAGGAGCTATTATAATGAATATCCACCAGCTCATCTGATATTGAGCTACTCAAGAAGTTGGCTTCCATTAATGCAATACATATATTCTATACGTGTCACATATCGTTGTGTATAAGTAAGAAACAAAATGCAAGAGAGAACACAACAAATATATCAGAAGAAAAAGAAAAGAAGAAAACAATTGTAATGTTTACAGATTACATGCAAGTAAAATATAAAGCAAGTTCAGCAAGATGGCATTTCTTACCTTATTGAAAAGGCAGTTGAAATCTACATGCACGCATTCACCGGTCAAAGAATCGAACAGGATGTTTTCACCATGCCGGTCTCCTAGACCAAGTATGTAACCTACCATTGACATGACTGCAACAGAACGGCAGTAGGCAGACCTGCTGTTATACCTGTGCAAATTAGAATCAGATATATTAGACAAAATCAGCTCCTTGATTACGTCTTCAATCAATAGCATCATTAAGTTTTAGTGAAATAGACAAGTAGATGTTCTTGAGCTAGCCCAATCCCAGTTACTCACCATGAAGTAGGATCAGGAAACGTTCTAAGAAACCATTCATGAAAAACAGGAGGATGACGAGGCAGAAGGACTTCTTTGAACATTTTCAGCTTTTCAGGCAAAGGTGCTGACTTTGGAAGCATATGCTGACGTAGTTCCTTTCCAGTCATATAGATACCTGTAACAGACTTCCTCAGTTAGGCAAAAAAAATCCCCCCAAATAAAGCAATTACAATATGATATTTTAGATATGATAAACACTTGAATAAAATGAATAAATGAAAAATAACCGACAATGTGCTGTGGTGGGGTGCTAGAAAGCAAATGAAAATTGATAATGCTAACTGAAACAGCAGATGAGGTGCAACATATCACATAAATGTACTAGAAATGAGAAACAACTGATCAAATTTGAAGAAGAACTCCACAGTCTCTTCTATTATTCAGTGCTGCATCTATTCCCTTATACAATTATGCCAATCGTTTCAGCAGAAGTGCCAACAGTATGGGAACATATCAAGATGATTATGTTAACAGATAATTGATTAGGAAATTGTTCATAACAGGTGTCAATTATCTTCCACTTCGGAGTAAAAATATAGTACATACACGAATAATAATATATTGCAGATAGTTAGAGATATGGTGACTGAATCTAGTCTGATTCCTTGCTGTTTATCTCATGTACTTAATAAAGGCACAAGCCCTTATGCAAACACAACACGTAACAACCACAGAATGGCTTAGGTTCGAAGGGAACTCCGGAGGTCATCTTGTCCAACTGCCATGCCCAAGGAGCAGGTAGCCCAGGACCATATCCAAACTTAAACATCCTTCTCTTTCTCTCTCCTCTCCTCTATCTGCCCCTCAATCAAACATTACATAATTATTTTTTTTTTTTTACCCTTCTCCTTATAAAGTTTTATCAGGATATTTCTTAAACCAGCAGTATTGTTCACCCATTCAATTATGCCACATTCATCATTTAACGGAATAACTGCATAGGTCCGTATATGGAGCTCTCGACGACGCGACTCTGCATCTTTTCTTAAGCACTGTTGGCAAGAAACAAAAAAGAAAAGAAAAAATGAGAATAATAAATAACAGGATGGAAATGTATTAAAAATTAACCATCCTATTCACATTTGTTTTCCAGTCACAATCCATAGTACAAAATTCTAAGCTTTACTATCTGCAGCAGAGCACATACAGTTGTTCTCACAAGTCTGTAACAAATTATGCATTATCAGTCGCTATTGATGAAGTATTTTACAACAGTTTACTTCTCCCTCCTGGGAGCTTTATCTCAAGATCAGAAACAAAGGTCTTCCTTCTCTCCCCCCTCCCCTTTTTTTTTGTTGTTTGATAACTCAGCATTTTATGCATAATGGACCAGGTTATTTAATTCAAACCTTATTAATAAGAGAGTTGAATTCCATGAGCCGACAGTCCTTTCTTAGATCATCTTTAGGTTTACACATCATAATATAAGATTTCCCATCTGAACCTTTCAAAGTGATCTTTTTTGGCTTTTGAAGGGAAGCAAGAATTTCTACCTGAGAAGGAGATTAATTTTTTTTTTTAATTAACATCATATCAGATCATACAGAATAAAACATCTACTTTTAATAGACCAGTTTAACCTGCCATATTAGCACTTCCATGGTGCTACAGGATATTAATCTCAGACCAAAAACTCATCTAAATACAAGGAGGCTATATCCTTCTCACATTATTATGACAGAAACAACTCATTTTCCGTAAAGGTAATTATGCAGTTTCCTACTCACTCCTCCATTCCTAGCAAAATGAAAAGTTAAACTGAAAGTACATTTATTTAACATGAAATTTGAAGTTAGGTGCCAAACAGAGGCCTACCGTATCATCAAAGCCTGCAATGTAGGCCCAGCATCCAGGAAACGGGTCATGGTTAGCATGCGTACCCGGAATTGAAGGAAGAGTTGGTATCATTACAGATTGTAATGGAATGAGAATTTGACTGAATGTGTGCTCTTCTACCAATCTCTTAAGTGTTCTGAAATGAATATTCATGCTTAATGCTGAGCTGTTTCCATCAACCTTAAAAAAAAATTGTTCAAAAGTTAAAAATAAACATACAGAGAATTATTGCCTTTTTACACCAACTAATAGCTTTTGATAATCTGAAAAACTCCAAATTTCATTCCAAATTAAATGGATGTGGTTCAAAATAAACATATCTGGCCCTTACAGCACATCTTATACACTCTGACCATAAATGCGTAATAATGAAATTGTTTATGTAATTTTACCTTTATTATCACATTCATATTTTTATCACCACAGAGCCAGCTTATATTTATAGTAACACTCCAGGAGTTAATGGATAGAATCATATAAAAAAAGGACGAAATAATGAGAAGCCCACACACTATGAAAGGTATTGCTATGTACTTAAAGGATGCTCATTTAGAACTATTTGCTACTATAAAAATATTTTTAAGAAAAATTCCCCAAATCTTTTACAAGTGGCTACAACATAACAGAAATTACTCTAATGTGATGTACTGGTTAATGCCAGCGATCGGAAGAAGCTTCTGTGAAACATTTGTGAATAATTCTATTAGATGCCTTAATTTACTAATTTTTAGTACCGGTTTGTTGCATAGTTCTAACAGCTTATCCGTAAGGCGTGTTGCATCTCCAATAAATTTTCCTAAGGACTCCTTCATGTTGATAGCTTTATTTAGGATTTCCTTGCATCTATTGACACGCATAGGGTATGAGGACTGAAAAAGAAAGAGTGAAGTTAAATTTTATGAAACAATCAATTAAAGAGTCCTAAAAGAACAAAAATTCTAGCAATAACAGTAATATTTCCTCTACTCACTGCTTGTCATATTGAATACCTTCAAGAGAAAGTTCTCTATCTGAAATCTTGTGCCTGAACTTGCAAGTACTCAAGTAAAATACTCTATGTGCGCATGCACACTCACGTCCTCTTCTCAAACCATTCCCTGGAGACTCACAAAGACTACAATATTCAAGAATATGAACATATCCTGAATATTATTTAACTAGCCTAACAGAAACAGAAAGCTCTATGCCTTCTAAATTGCTTTTAAATTACTCTATTGCCAAGCACATTTTAGAAATAAGCAATATATTTACTTCATTTTTATCAAAATAGAGGAGTGACTATTTGATTATAAAACTGGAAGCACTATTTCAATTTAAAAACAACAAAATCTGTTTTCCATAAGCACCCAATTCATCAGCTTTTTGTTATTCAAATTTTCTTCCAGAATAAATCATCCAGTTCAGGATGCAAGCCCAGCAATTCTTACTGGCTAGATTTAATGTGAAACTTCTGAAATTTAGACTGTAATAAAACCTCGTGCTATGACAGCGTGACGACCTATTCCATGAAGCTATATTGCAGCAGTTAAAACACTCAATTTGATTTAAGTTAATAAAGGCGTAGCTTTACTTATCAGGGCACCTTGGACACAGCAGTCATCATCCACATTGCTTGCTGTGGGTAGGCTAAAAACACCTTAGCAACAATCACCATCAGAACAGCAAAAACTTCATCATGAGAATGGCAGATTCGGGAGATTAACTGAGAAAAAGCTGTCAGAAACTGATAAGGCGCTAGCTGATTTGTGTGCTCTGTAATCACTTTATTTATTTTAGCCAAATCATTTTTCATTTGAACGCGTTCCGAACGACTTGCTGAAAAACACAAGACAGGAAGATATCATCACTTTTGTCACCTGAAATATCAAGTCATTTAAGTCAAGCATACAGAAACAGATTTTATTAGTAATTTTCGTAAGGAAAAAAAAGGAAGAACAAAAAAAAATCCTACTATGAAGTTATTTTTAACAGATCAGACAGTAATATAATACATACGCCATTTCATTAACCAGCATAACAGGAGGCACGGATGAAAACAAAACAAACAAGCACAGACAACAGAAAAATAGAACAAACAACACTGGAAAAGCTCTCCACCCTTAAAATAAAACAAAGCCACACCTCAAAAGAATATAACATGTTCTAATATTAGAATTTCCCCCCTTTTTATATTTATCTTTGAAATATTTCTAAACAGATCTTTGTAGAGAAGACTTAAACAGCAGAAGGAAGACTTTGGAATTGTAAAAGCAACACATACCATTAACTACTGTTCAAAAATACTCCATTTTAAAAATGCAATAAAAAACCATAAATACCCAGTCAAACACTATAAAGAATTGCATGGGCAAGTAGTCTTGAAGCTAAACTACTAACGGTTCTTTTGGATTCTTTCGTGCTTGACATGCTTTTGTTAACACTCAATAACTTTTTGAAAGATTTTCACCCTTTATTACATGCAAATGAATCTACAAAAGCTATACGTTTGGTTAATAGATAGTTCAGTTTAGCTTGAATCAACATTTTGAGAAGTGAGGTCTAATGCTGATGTGACCGAGTCACAGTCGTCAGACTGTATACGTAGAAGATGCGATTTTCTGATAGCTGGCCCATCAGAAATATACTTCACTGCTCTTTCTATCATATATATAAGAGCATGATACAGGAAATACAATGTGGAAAAAAAACATGTTCTACCTTTATCACACTCGTATGCTTTTGCTCCAAAGTCCAGCCATAAAGATAGCATTCTTGGCATTGACTGATAGATGAACTGGTTTCCATACTGTAGAGACCTATAATTACATGTTGAAGTCACAATATGTTAGTGATAAATACTAGAAGCAATAAAAATATTATATCCTTCGTTGTTATACATTCCATTCTGGAGTACAAATTCATGTTAAGGATTTTAATGCATGTGCAACAACTAAAAGCCTACTAATACATACAGGTTATGTTTTACATTAATCAAAACTCCAGATGAAATATTTAACTTACAATCCAACATATTAAAACAACAATTGCTTAATGAGAAGGCAAAAAAAATTGTTTATTTAATCACGTATGTAGGGCTTTTTTTTCCACTGCTGCATAACGTTAGGAGTCAGTCTGAGCTGCTGCAAGAATATATTCCCAAAAACACTTTTTAGATATAATCGTCATCTTTCTGTAGTCTAACCTTCCAAAATGATGAACTATGTATCTAATCAGATCTCCTTGTTTTTCCATCTTATTGTCAGTTACCATTGGCATTAATTTGTCATAGTACTTAGCAAGATAGAAGTGTCCATCTTCCCATTCTGGCAACAAAAGTGTGACATCCTGTAACAAAAAAGAGTTACTTGTCAGAGAAACAAAATTCTTGTATTAGTTACTTTTGTGCAAAGTATGTGCAGAGAAGTATTAATTGTGCAGAAAAATTTAATTGTGAATCCAGAATTGGGACCAATACCTGTGCAAACTAGAAACCTATTCTTAAAGCACCTTTTGGACTAAGAGACAGCAAAGTGATATAAGCCGTGATGATTTAAGATTCCTCAACTAAAATACAAAGAAAAAAAATCATATTCCTGATCAACTAAACACTGCTTCGTTAAGGTTTTGAAAAAGTGAAACACCAGAGTTGCATGGCATAAATAAGAACAAAAACAACAAGTGAAACATCCATTCCCCAGCACTAGTTTCCCAAGCCAATATACCAGTGTAGAGAATGCTAAGCATTACTGTTTTTATACAGTTCAGCAAAGAACAGTTCTATGTCACTACCAAAGACAGCCATAACAATGAAGAATTACACTGCCTTTTTAGAGCAGTCTGCAAGTTCTCATTTTTATTTGCATTAAAAAAAAAAAAACAAAAACAATCCACCACAAGCTTCAGTATTTTATTTATTTTTCACCAATATAGAGTTATACTAGGTTTCCCTAGCTCCCTTACTTTGGAATTGTAGATTTCCCCAGACTGATGTTTTTTACTTGAGTTAATTCAACAGTTAAATCTTCACAAGATTTACACATTGATATACCACTTCCTCCCAGTAATGCTGTTTGGTCGACATAATCAGAAGCATAATGATAAAAGACACGTTACTAAAAACTACTGCCTTGTTAACACTGAGCATATGGAATTACCTTATACTTTTTCATAACTGCATTACTTTCAAAGTTAGCAGTTTCCTCCATAAATCTACCAACCAGCAGCGTTGCCCGACCATGGATGAGCTGATTTTTGGTATCGCATGGTGCTTTATTCTCAGGGAAACATAACTCCACTCCCTTCTGGAGAACAATAAGTGCTTGGTGAACCTCACCCTAATGGAAAGAGGAAAACATTTTACATCTATCTTAATTAAACTATATAAAACAGCTTACAGTTGTTACTAAGGTAAAATTGTGTTCTTGAGTGCTCTAGAACATTCTGCATGTGGTGACTGGATGTTATCGTCTTCAAATGCTCCTTACATCTCCTTATCTCTGCATCATTGTCCTGTTAGCTCTAGCACCATAATTGCTCCCATTTCTGCCTCTCTCTAATTAGCAAAAATGATAGAAATTGAAAGTGATCTACTATTACAATTTAATTCCTCTGGGTTGCATTGACAGAAGCAGGCAATCCAACTGTTTCATATCCAGCTGCCAGAAAAATCCATGAATAAAGAAAAAAATTGACGAGCAGTTGGATGCCAAAAACTTCCAAGGCTCAACTGCAATCAGAACAAGTTGACAGTCCCAGCTGATGTATTTCATCTTACACAGACAGATCATGTGCCTTTTTTTTTTCCCCTACACAATTAAAAATTATTTACTTGCATGTAAGAAAGTAAATTCAGTTCTTATTTTGTTTACCTTGGACCAGAGCCACTTTGCTCTTTCTATATAAAGTTCTGAGAGTGTAGATTCCCCAGCATTCAGAAGAGCATTATATGCAGTCTGATGATGACCAGCTTTTCTTGCAACTCTAGCACTCTGGAGCCAGCACTGACCAACAAGCTCACTGTAATCCTGGCTGCCAAGACATTTTTGTAGAAAATGAACAATTTTAGTCACAAAGGTAGCTTTACCATGTCACAGTGTATTGAAACAAATCCAATTTGGTGATGAGCTACGTACTATACAGCAACTGTTTGAAATCTTTCTTTTAACGTTTTACTTCTTTTTCTTTCTTTTTTTTTTTTCCCCTCTTCCTATCTTTTATCTTTTCTACACAAAACACTCTTTCTTACACGTTGAATGCAAGCATAAGAGGACGTCTGCTTTTGTCTACAAGGTAAATTTTCACAGTTTTATCTTCTCTGTTCTGCAATGCATACAAGCCAAAACCTGACTGAGAATGCAACACAAAGAGACAAGAAACAGTCATGCTTTTACCTTTTACTAAGACTAAGCAAAGCCCTTCTTAGTGCTAAAATAGGTTCTTTTGCTCTGTAAGAATTCTGGGTCATTTCAATACGAGCACACCAATTCAGGGAATCTCTGCCATGTTCACCATCTAGTTGCTGAAACATTGGTCCAATACTATGTTCCAACTCACAGAGCATATGCAACCTGTGGTAGTAAAATAAAAACAAGTCATTGAAGATGGCTTATACATATACGTACACATGTATGTACACACAAATACACACACATACACAAGTTTTACATAGGTTTTGCTACTTTCTGTCTAAAATTATGTTAATTGACTTGTTCCATACAAGGTCCTGCCATAAAGAGGCATCTACAGTGCAAAGGAATTTTTTTTTTAATTATAAATATTCAATAAATACTAATTTAATAAAAAATTCTACTTACTTCAAAATTGATTAAAAGCTACTTAAGAGGGATGGGTTTTCAATTCTTAAAGTTATTTTCTGAACACTTTTACACCATTGTATATATCAAGAACTATGCTCTTAAGTTAATGAAGTTAGGCCCATGGTAGCTACTGGCTTATATGTACTATGCCAAGACTGCAATGCAATGATGATTTTTTAATAACCCAATGTTTATGCAAACTTGATTACTGATTTTTAAAGACTCAAGCCAATATATTTTTTTGTGAAAGCTTTTTTTTTTTTTTTTTAAATGGGGAAAAAAAAATAAATTCCCAGTTAATCAGAGGTTGCCAATTGGCTGAGCATGCAAAAGAATGACAGTTAATATGTATCGGTACCATAAATTTGATTGTTATTTCTAACACTGAAAGTAGTGATATATTACGGAAAGCAGAAACCTGATAATGTGTTCATATCCTCGCTGATAGGATCCTCTTTCAAAGCTCGCTGCTGAAAGGGGCACAATCTGTTCTGCTCGAACAACCTTGAGTGTTTCATAAAAGGCAACTTCATTCTTCTTCTTGGCTGATAATAATAAGTGTCCTAATCTGACACTCCAAGCAGAGGACTTGACATCTTTGTGGAGAAAAAAGCCTCTTAAAACTCTGCATCTTTAGCATCTTAACCTGAACACGCTGGTTTGCATTACCATACTACTCGAAAATATTCACAGTAACCTTTTCTCAGAAAAAAATAAATAAATTTCAAAAACATTCAGTAATTTCACCCCACAACTGCACCCCCAAATAAACTCGTAAGAAATTTGGTCTTCTGCTCACTTCAAATTCCTACTCACAGACCATACAGTTCACAATCAAATAAATTCACAAAATCTGGAAGACAGTCAGGACCAACCCTCCTCCCAGTAAAATCCACAATTGAACAACTGCAATAGCTGCTCCTTGATTTCAAATTAGGCTAACATATACGCTTCCTCAGAAATGCAAGAGAATATTCTTATTTTGATATAACTTACCTGAAGCCAAATAATTCTCCAGTAAATCCCACTGTGACAGTTTCCAGGCTGCTTCAACTCTATATGTGTTCAATTCAGAAATCCATTCAGACCTATTCAAAGAAAACAAGAGAACTAACTTTCACTTCTCCCCTATGCATTATTTCTATTTTATATTAAAAAAAATATAGTAAGCATTTCTTACATGAATTCTGTTATGCTTCAAAAGAAGCGAAGGAAAATTTACTTTAAATAAAATTCAAGAAAACCAAAGGAAATGCATTGATGAAAAAATAAAAACTATACAACAGCATCTCACAAATTCAATTTCCAGGTAGTGTACTTAACTTCTATGGTACATTTTAAAAATTACTATCTTCACAATTAGTTCTCCTATTAGACTATGGAATAGCTATGGAACAAGTAACAAGACATTTAGAAATAGAGGATTCTGTTCTTTAAAGTACATCTCAATGCTACACAGCTCAGATAATGTACTAACATCTGTGAAAGTCTTAAAATAAGCAATTTATAGACAAAGTACTTAATGTTATCTAGCTTCACATTCAAAGATTTATCTACTGATAAATCTTAAATGCTGGATAATGCATGAAGATGACCAGTAATAAGTAGAATTAATACAAGAAATTTGTATTATTCAATTAAACATTGTATTAAATGCTTATATTACCTGTTTGCAAGTACTCCATTCACTTGAGTAATTACAGTAGATAACTGACCAAGGCCTAACATCGACTTCACTACACCATGGTAATGAATAATCTAGAAATGGGAAAAGAAACATATCTGGACAAACATTCATCAACTATTAACCAAAGCCAGCAAATTACAGAATGAACCCAATAAGAGATTTGTTTCAGTTGTTAAGACACTTCCAAATAGTAATACATCACTCAGCAACTGTCACAGAAAACTCTTACAGTCATATTTTACTTAAACATTCTAAAGAACACACTTAAGAGATATTCTTGTCTCTGTATGTATTAGTTAATCACTGTATTGTGGAAGATTATATAAATATATTAATTTGTCATCTGTTTACCTGATCAGGTTCTAGTTGGATAGCCCTATCGTAACAGGCTGTGGCATCTCTTAACAAGCCAATACTTTCATGTTCGAGGATTTGTTCTTTGAGAGATGGTTCTGCTTTCCGGATTGCACTCACTCCAGCTACTCCATCTGGCTCGTGCATAGCAGCATACAACTTCTTTATTCAAAAAGAGAGTTGGAAATGGACATCAAAAACAAGTGCTTAGACAACAAGAAGGTATTTCGCATATGACATGTTCAGAATCACACATCTTATTGAAAACAGAAGGTAAACTACTCTGCAGGAGCCCTAGGCTTGAAGTTTTCACTGTAAACATCAATTTTGATATACTTTTCTGTTTTGCTTTTTTTTTTTAAATTCCAAAGATGAGCCCTACTTCTGTTAAGCATACTGCAACAATCACAATCTCATACTTTAATAAGAAAAAAAATTAAAAAAAAAACACAGCAAAAGATGTATCCTATTATTACAGTCTAAAATTATATATGAAGCTGCGGATTATTGATGGTGGATAAACATCATACTTAACAGTTCTGCAAATTCGAAAAGTCACTGTGGAATATAAATGACAACAAGTTTATCACAAGTTAAAGTATTTCTTAAGAAGAGTTGGCATCCTTTTGAACAACTTTAGTATTAGCTCTCTCTTTTCTTCACAATAAGCCACTTAAGCCTTCTTTCATTTTTTTTGTGGCTGTTATTTTTACACCTGACTATGCTTTCTTTGACAAAAGGCATAGGGTTAACTCAAAGGAATAAAAGCTATGCATTCAATAACAATAATAATAAAAAAATAAACTGTTTTCAAGATTGTACCATCTTCTAGATTTCCTCCTTCCTTTTCACACAAAGGAAGAACGCCAAGCAAGGGCAAATGATACATACTGCTGAAAGATCACAAATAAACTTGCATTCAACAGCAAGAGCAGGGGTACATCTTTTCTTCTTCCCATTTCAAAGAATAATCTGACATTTCATTCATCTGTATATCTATTTTTTATTCTAGAATAAAACAAACACTCAAAGGAACTACAGAACCTGCAGAAATCCAAGATGCTCCTGAATATTTTGTTTCTTCTCTGTGATGAATGACTCAAAATGCATCACAGCCCTTGTGTAAGCCTTAGAGCGAAAAGAAGCCACAGCGAGCGTATCTTGAGGTATCAGGTCTAAAAAGCGTGTCACATTCTGATATTCTCCATAGTCCTCACTTGAAGCTACAAAATGAAATTGTTTTTACAAGTCAGTCAGCAAGGTTCCATTTGTAAGAACTACCTCATGCATCAGCATTTACTTAATCCATTTCAAAATTCAGTGAGATAAACTGATTAATTTAAACGCATTTTTCTGTCAATAGTAAATTCATTAAAACAATACTGCTGAGCTTCCTTGCAGAACAGTACACAGTAAATGAAACAGAACATTTAGAAAGCTACCAAAAAATTAACACTTCATTTTATAATTTCAATGTTTCTTAAAATAGATACTCAAAACAATAAGATTACATGGCTGTGAGGAAATCACAGTATGACAGTACAAAAAAATCATAAAGGAGAGTAACACTATAGTAAAATTGCATTCTCACATTGTCATGATGTGAAATGCAACATCTAGAAGTTTATTTGAAGAATGTAAATACTACAATAAACAAAATAAGCATCACTTACTTTTTAGATCACTTCTGTCTTTGCTAGACTTGCTAGTATTTTTCTCAGCAATGAGCATCTGAAACTTATGTCTAGCCCACTGAGTTAGATGATCAAGCATGGAGAACACTGTCTGTGTGCTCAGCTGACTTAGATCAGATGCACTGTCTTGAAGTCTCCTACTACACTGGTCATCATGCTTCAGGACAGCCATAATCTCCATGTAAACCTACACAGGCAATAACACGATAAAAGACAGAAGCACCATAGAGACATGAAAATAGTAGGAAACTGCAATTAACATTAAATTAAATGAAAGCACTAAATAATTTAATTGCATATTGTAATAATTTTGGTTTTATTTATAAACTCTTAGTCTTGTGACCTTAAGAAGAAAGAAATGACAAACCAAGAAGCAGCCATCAGAAGATTCTGCATAATGATAAATTCTTTGAAAAGTAAAACCTTTGGATTCAGAAAATGTCACGATCACTGGAATTTTAGGTTTCAAAACACAATGAATGCTACTGCAATTCTGCTGCAAGTACAAGTCAAACGATAATTGACTCAACTATTGACTACCTTAACTACATTACAGATGTACTTTCTTTAAGTACATAACATGCTGGAAGACCTGCTTCCTGATCATTTCAGTCAGTAAATGATGAGTTAACATACATAACTGACACTTATTACTGATTTACTCATTCATACAAGAAAGATTACTACATTCCTAATTAAATACTTCTACACACCCAGAATCTTTCAAAGAGAAAGCATTACGGGCCTATATTCTCAGAAGCATACAGGTTCAATCCATTCCTTTGTTTCAGTGCACTATGTTCCTCTTTGTACTACTCCAGCTCCTGGTATTACTGCAATCATAATTAAGGACATAGTAGCTCTTCTCCTAAGCCCCGCTGAAATAGCCACAAGAAACAAAGAAACGTATGGAATACAGAGGTAAAAAATAAATAAATAAAAAATTGTTTGATACCTATATAATTTGTTCATGGAGGTCTACCATAATTCTACAGAGCTGATCAGTTTTTGAAAAGAACAGTTCCTGAAAGCTCTCATTAAGAACAAGTGATACATCGTACCTCTTGTTGATCCTCCTGACTGCATCCCAACAAAACATAGACAAGGATGTGTGGTAGCAGATAAATTGTAACTTTATAGTCATTCTTCATCATAATACTGCAGCAATCAAAAACTTTTCTGGCAAGATCATGTCGTACCTACAGAACAAACAGTATTTCCAAGAAAAACATAATTACAAATGTCTAAATAATTAATAGGTTTCTATTTGTTGATAATAACAAAATTATTTGATGAAACAGAATTTAAGATACTAAGATACTAGTCTCCAACAAAAGATTCATCAGACTTAAACCTGCAACAGAGATGCCAGATTGCTGTCACTGCATGTATGAATTGCTGATACTACAAAAAACAGGCAAGTATTGGCTGCATGTTCCACTGCTCCTTTTCCTCTACACCAATGAGAGCTTGCATTGGTGAAAAAAAGCTTTAGGTTAAGAGTCTAAATTACTGCTTTGAGCCTCTCTTCTGCACTTACAGCATAAAAAAATTATGAAGTTATAAAGACAATCAATGTAGGTTCAAAATAGAAAGAGATCGGTTTAGATACTGAACTACAGTGGGCCACTTAGATGTTGCAAAGGAGAAAAAGCAACAGAGACCAATAATTAGTTTTCTCTGTGCTGGGACTAGTGAGCTGTTAGGAAGGGAAAGAAATCTTTCAGAGTAACTCAAGGTTCTCCAGAAGCATTTCAGACACTTTTCAGAGGCATTTCTTAGTGCCTTCAACTATACAAAGGACTGGACAAAATTCCTAGAATTCTGGCTTTCACACTATGCATTAAGTCTGTCCAGTAAGCAGCAGTGCTAGGGAAGGAAAGGTGCATCTCTACTGGGATGATGCAAGAAGCTTGTATTAGGTACTGTGAAAGGCCTCCAGACAAAATGGATATTTCTCTCACTCATCTCTTACTTTCAGAAACTGAAGTTAGGTTAAAATGTTGTGTTTTGTATATACCAATATATAAAGCAGACTTATTCTCCTACCTTTGTTATAAGGTAACCTGCCCAAGTTGCTGACCATTCTGCAAAATTGTCACCTAATTTGCTTAGGTAAATAGGCTTCTTCATCTTTGACCAATCTATAGCCTTTTGATAACTCTTGTACCTGTAATTTTAAAAGACCTATTTAATTTCAATAAATACATATATAGTAAAAAACAAACAAACAAACAAACAACAACAGCATACAGTTCATCATGAAGTTCCTCAGCTGGAATCCTAAGATTTCCTCTTCTGAATTTTGAAGAAAAAAAAATCAACACTTTCAGTAGTCAACATGTTTTTATTCTAGAACATCTAGATGGTAGAAATGAAACAACCTAACATGCTACCAGAACTTTAAAGTATACTTGAAAGTGTTGTTGAAATCAGTCTTAAAACTGATTTCTGCTTGGAAGAAAACAAATGGTTTTACAACTGCTATGTAAAGAAATTGCATGAGTTGTCCTATACCGTGTATTTAAGTGAGGTTCCAAGATTTCCTGCACGTGCTCAGGAAATCTCCTCCACAGCCTGGAGCCTGGGCAGTCACTGTTTGTCTCTCTACAGTCATAGATAGACAATAACTCCTGTAAAGACATAGTTTACACAAATGAGTAAAAATATTTAATGACCGAAGTAATAAAGAGAACTGGTATACACACAGAAGTCAAAGTTGAAGTCAAAAATTTTATAACTGCAAAACTGCCATCCAAATTTGGATGACTGTTGATACATTGTTGTTTGAAATTTCACTTAGAAATTGTACAATTGTTGTTACAATGACATTTCATATATTTAAACACATACTTCAAAAATGTACCTATTTAAAATTGCATAATTCTGTGTTCAGTGTGATAGGAAGTAATTTGTGAAGATAAATCAAGATCTAACATTGTATCTTACCTGAATGGCATATGCTGCCGAATCCTGAGCACGAACATTGTCAGCGTAAGCAAGAAATGCTCTAGTCAGTTCCATCAATAATCCATATGCAAAATTTGGATCCTCCACACCAGCCTCAATCACAAACACAAAGCCAATTTTATTACAACAAAGTAATAGCTGTATCTTTAATCTCCAGATAGTCACTTTGAAGTCTGTTTCTAAGCTGGTTTAGATGACAAAGCAGGCAGAGATTTTCTAAGAGCCTAAAGCTAAGAGGTTTCCTACTCCCACACACTTAAAATAAATAAACAAATGAAATCCCACAAACATTTAATACTAAACAAAATACTACAGAAACACTTCTTACCACAAATGTAAAATCTTTTCCTTGAGTTTCACTTGTTGAAAAATCCAGCCTGCCGGGGTCTATGGCTCCCAGTTCACCTAAACATTCCCCACAGAGCAGTCGGGCATGAGAATTTGCATCCTGACAGCCAATTAGAAGTACAGTTACCAACTGAGAGATGACTGGCTCCACAGTTTCACTGTCTGTTACATACTTCACCAATTTTTCCTAGGAAGTTTAAGGAGGGGAAAAAAAAAAAAAAGCATGTTTATACAACAATGTTGATCATCTCTCATGTCAGATTTTATTTGTCCATGATGTTAGGTTTGTCATTCAAACATTGTTATTTTCATAACTATAACCCAATGATAAACATATAGATTTGTAAAGCAATGTCTTTGCATTTTGCACATCTCCAGATTAAAGCTTTTATTGATGAAAGGCAAAGAAATAAGAAAGAAAAAGAATGAACGGTGTAAGGTGGTCACATACAACCTACTTTAAGATATTATAATCTCATAAAAATTCTTGCTTTTGATGCAAAAGCTATACACGTTCTAACAAAGAACAAACTCTCAAAATGAACTGAGGAAATTGACATCTTACATAAGAAATATACCAATATCCTTGCTAAATCAGCATCATATAAAGAAGGATTTGAAAGTCCTGTTATATGGTGAAATGATGGAAAAGAATCCCTTCTGCCTTTCATGTTAAGTAACATCTAGATTAATAAATTTAGGAGAATAACACAGCTCATGAAAACACACAGTAACATCGAAGTTGATGGTCCAGATGCTCCTTTGAGTACACTTGGAAATTAACTAAAGAGGGTTTTAGTACCTGATTTCTATATAATGTTTCTTTCAGGCTGGTAAGTGCATGGATACGAACATCCACATTCTCATGCTGAATAGCTCTCATGGACAGTTGCAACGTCGTCTGCAAGTCAGTGCTCTTGGAGGATTCCTAAACAAGACATGACATAAGAAATTCAAGTCAAATCTAATAGGAACACAGTTAAGTAGCATCTCAAAGAACACGAGAAAGGAGACATACAAACATCTATTCTTCTACCTACATTCTCAGCTATACCCATATACCACTGCTTTCCTAATTTTTTTTTTTTGCCTATGTTTGCACATAAAAACAAAAAACATTTCTACTAAATACTTGCTACTTCCAGTCACTTTAGCTTGCCTTCAGAAGGTAAGCACAAGGGATGGACTACCAAGTAATAACAAAAATAAACAGGCTTGGTTACTTCATAAGAGAATAGGGATGTGGGATGAAATTAAAAGTAATGAGTTTTGCAACAAATTCATTTCCATAGTCAACAACCTTTTTTTTTTTTTTAACCTTATAAATTTCTTTATCTCAAAAAGATGCAAAGTTGGAATTCAGAGAAGCTATAAAACATTCCTCTGATAGACAAGTTCTGTTTTGTTGTGGTGGCAAATAAATACTATTCTTGCTTAACAGGAGTTTAAAAACATTTTTCTTACTCCACTTGAATTCACCTGAGGCACTAGAAACAAAGAAACAAAAGAGGCTATACCTTTCGATACTCCTGAAGGACAACTTGAATTTCTTTTAGTTCTGGAAGGTCAGGCAGAAAATATATTTCATGTAAGAAGTCTCGTACTGTATCCCTAATAGTTACAGAAATATTGCAAAGAACATTTCTAATGTTAGTTGGATCTGAAAAGTCACAAAAAACTATTAAATTAAAGCAATAAATTACAACAACTAGAAAAACAAAAACTTGAAAAGCAGAAAAAAATTCCACTTATTTTTGCATTTAAGTATATATATAAAACAATTTATTTCTCTTTTTACTGAAAGATACAGGTACTTCTCCACGCTTTACATTACTCTCTTTAATTCTTCCCATTGCTTTCCAAATTGCCATTCACCTCCCTCAAGTCCCATACTCCTTATTTTTGAAAAGGTGTGATAATACCATTTGGTTTTGAACCAATTTCACTTCTTATGTGAAAACAAACGACCAAAAAATGAATTTTCTCTTTCTAACACAAAGGAACCTATTTCAAGTTTCAAGCTGCCATAGGCTACAATAAAGGCCTTGCTATTCACAGCATCTCCTTTTCTTTTGCAAACTTCTGGTATGATAAATGGAAGGAAAATGAAAACCCAACAAAAATAATCAAAATGTAAACTCTGACCATTCGTAGAGAATACCGTTACAAAAGACGAATAAAAGTTAAAACACAACACTGTGCCTAAAAGTTTAAGTCATAACAATTTAAATCTTAAAAAAAAAAGAAGTAAAAAAAAAAGTATTACACTTTTTAGGTGATGTGATCAGCTGCAAAAACGATGTATAAATGCTGTGGTTTTCATAATTATGACTCAAATTTGTCAAATACTCAAATAAAGACTTAATTTCCTTCCTGTTAGCACTCTGTATACTTCTCTCCACCTTAGGATAAATGCTAGCAGTCACTGTTATTCTGTCTGCGTGGCCTGTACATGCAAACTGTTTTCCATTCCAATAACAGAAAACACACAGAATCCAGCTCAGCAGTGATGTCAGGGGAAGCACTCTGAAGAGACTGTAACTTGGCCACACTATCGTATATTTTTAATGAGGTCAATGGAAGAATATCTTTTCAGATGAAGGTATCACTTATCAAATTTCAAAAATCTCCTTGAAATTTAAAGTTGAAATTTTATAAAACAAGTTATTAGTTCACAAAAAAACGTTAAGTTTTCTCATCTCAGTACTGGACAAATTTCATTCAGTGCAATTCCTATTACAAGAGTTAATGAAGTGAAAATATTTTGTGTGGTACCTGTTCTCAACTATGAGAAAGTGAAACACTGCTGTAGTTTCCTTTGGCTGGATATGTATAAGAGGCAACAACGCTACTATCACATGACTAAGCAAGGAGCCAAGGTATGAATGGTCCAGACTTCGAACAAAACAGTCCCAGGCTCTAAACAAGAAAATACACAAAAACAATAGTAATCAATGATTCTTCACTACATAAAGATATTGTAGGTGAATTGTGAAGTGTATTGTAAAGTATTTCAGCTCTGTGGTTTGGATTACTGTCTAAAACAAAACAAGTGCATTCAAGGACAAATGGTAAGTATGTCACTGCTTGGGAACACGATCAGTTCACCTGCAACACAGCTCTGGAAAGTCATCCTTGTATCTTAGAGCTGTTCTCAGCGTAGTCATCATCTTCACTCGTACTGAACTGATGTGTTTGGGACCCATAAGCTTCATTAAAGACATAAGACTGTTCAGGGCCTATATGTAAAAAAAAAAAAGACGACGACACATTTTGGTGTATTAGATTCTCCGTAAAACACCTACAAACCACCACTTCTAATACAACCAAGCTACCATGGATTAAGACATCATATACCCATTAAACATATGAGGTATTAAAACTGCACCTTCTGTCTATCCCAAGACCAAAATATATTACTTTAAAAATCCCAGTTAAAAAAACATGCAGTTTCATGTTGCAAAAAAAATAATTTATGGATTAGAGAAAAGGAGAAGGAAATGAGATCTGGAATGACAGGGCTACAATACAAATCTAACTGTTTAGACGGTTGACAGATTGATGATGGAAGAACTGTAGACACCAGTGGAATTTACAGTTACAGAAATCTGTTAGATGATTGATTATACATCTAAAGCTCAAGAAGCTGTAAAGTAGACATTTAGAAAATAGAGAAAACAGACTTGCATTTAAAAACAAAGAGAATAGACATAAAAATTATAGCAGAAGTGATAGTGAGCTTCAGGGAGTAGTTTACAGGTCAGTTGTCACTGAGACTGGTGAAAGATTGAAGAGTAATAGTTAAGATGCAAAAAAGAAAAAAAACGTAGGAGATATTTCAGTCACAGTCACACTGTGTCTGACAAAGGCAGCAGAATGTCCAGCATGACACATCAGTTATCAGAGGACGAAACCAAAGCTTGAGAAAAGGTCTTTGAAGGGAAGATTCTCATACACTCATGGAAAAACAAAACAAAACAAGGAAAAACATAAATAATAGCAGGTACAAGATAAGAAATGATGCATAAAGGAAGAAAAAAAGATATTCAGAAAGCAACAAGACAAATGGTTAATAAATAACAATACTTCAATAAGAATACCTCGGAAGCAAAAAGCTAGAAAGAGAACACCAACAGAGAAAATACAACAAGTCTATCAACATCAAGGTTATGCATTCCAGAACTGCATAACCATCTATATAGATTACCTATACTGCCCCTGTGTGGTAGCTAAAACGTCTCCCTTATGCTTGGAAACACACAGACTCAGAACATCACAATTTGCAGTTTGTCTTAGGTGTCAAGCTGTGAGTTCTCATTTTTCAAGTCTCTCTATTGTAAGCTCAAAGGAGCTGCTCTACAAGAAGCAAAACAAGTCAAGTCCAGTTTCCCTCAGATTTGCATCACTCTATTTTCCTTCAGCAGTAATATTAGGTTTGTACTTCTAGGCCCTCAAATCCTTGACTTCAACTTCCTCCCATACCCTTCCACTTCATTTCTTTCATGTTTGTTTTGCATGTGTAAAACACTTGGATTCCTAACTCATAAATACTGATTGAGTGACGTGTTATTTACCATACGTGACTCAATTATTTACTTCAGCTGACCAGTAAAGAGAAGCATACTTAACAACTTACACAAAGTCCAGCCCACAGTGAGATCATCAGTTGTAAAGAATCATGTGTAAACCTCATTTTTTGAACCTTTCTCAACAACTACTCAACCACATAAGCAAGTCTAGAGTATCAAAGTAGTTCTTCTTTGTTTTAATGTTCATATTAATTTTACGTACCATTTTTTTATCCTCAATGCCAACACTGGAACTCAATAACTGCATGTTAAAAAAGGCCAAGATACCAAGCAATTTAGGCTGCAGATAATCAGCCTGTAGAGAGAGGGGAAAAAAAAGTGAAAAAGTGAAAACCAAGTAAAATTACTGTTAACACATTGCTAAATTGCTAAGTTTAAGTAAAGACATGGCAAGTATGAAATGGTAATTCTGACAAATGGAAAGATTCCCAAACATTTATAGTGTTCCTTAAGAAGTAGCAGCGTTCATGAAAGACATCCCTGTTACACTGTGGGGTTTTTTTTAATTTTTTTTTTTTTTACTTAATGCATTCTTGCTGTGTATCTCTGTATTAGACTAACATTCAATATGCAATAACAGCCTTTCCTCTTCACTTCTGTCTCAAATAAGATTTATAAGTGATGCTCAGAAAACACCAAGTTGTCTTCACTCCCAGACTCAATATTAAAAATTTTTACATTAAACAAAACAAAATGAATATGTTGATGTACTTACCATTTGCTCAGATGACGTTATTTCCCTAGGTCCCTGATAGGGATCATCATGAGATGCAAATGAAGCCAATATTGACAAACCATTGAATACTTGCTGATAGTGTTCTCCTATACGTAGCAGTAATTCATTATGCAGTCCTTGGTAGTCCTGTCTCAACAAGCTGCCCAGTTCGATCTCAGTCTCATTCTATAATCAACAAAAAACAGGTCTTACTTTCACCTCAGTGAAATTAGCACATAGAGACAGGGAGCTGTGGACTGTAACAAAGCAAGTATGAGTTTACCTTGAGGTAATGAAGTGCCCGCTCAAGCTCATCCTTAGAACAGGAACAGACCAAATGAGAGAAGATGTACTTGAAGTTGTTGATTAAAATCTCTCTTCGGTTTACGTTCAGCTGTTTTGCTATGGTTCGAATAAGGGTGGAGGCTGCAGGACTGGCCTTGGCTGCAAGGTCAGGCAGCAAAACTTGCAGGGTCCGCTGGTAAATTAAGAACAACGCTTAATTTAACAAATAATAATAATAAATAAAAAAACAAACAGCAAATTAAAACCCAGAATTAAATCAAACCAAATCAAAATAACCCACACATAAAACAAATACAGACAAAATCCCCCTCCAAAAACACCAAATCCAGGTCCTGGTCAACATATATCTACGTTCTTACATACGACCATAGTAATAAAGAACTTGAGATGTAAACATTTAACAAAAAAGCAGTTGAAATGATTGTTTTTACAAAACTGCTTCATCTAACCAGTACTAAAACATTCAAATAAGAAGTGAGATGCTTATCTGAACCTAACATAGCTTCATAGATTGTTTTACTTGTATTTTGTTTGCTGGTAGAAGAGAAATACACAGCAGATATTTATTCAGATCAAGAACATTTATCCACAGAACAATTATTTCCTCATTTGAAACAGGAAAACAGACACTATGCAAACCATGCCTTATAAAGAATCCCTTCCAGTGCAGTAAATCATAAGTGTAGATATACTCAATTAGTAGTCCAGACTATGGACAGTTCATTAAACATCATACTTGAATTAGCTGAGTCATCACTGTATCTCCTTAATAAAACAATTCCTCCATACTTGAGCTCTTAGTTCCAGCAATCCAGAATCGTTCTAAATATAACAAACAGCAACTAGAGAAAAGTTATCAGATCTGTAGCACTCAAAGAGGAATATAGACTAAAGAGAAATCCACAAGCATACAAACACCCCCCCCCCAAAAAAAAAGTAAAAGGGACTAACCAACTTACTGACAAAAAGCGATTTAGATCTGGAAAGTCAAACACATTAGCAATCTCAGACAACATGTCCAGAGCCATTTCTCTCTGGTGAGCAGCTTCTTGTTTGTGCAGCTCATTACCCTGGCATGGAGCACTCAATACTGCCATCTGGCTGGAGTGCAGGGATTCCACTAGAAACTAAGCATGAAGAAACAGATATTAAACATTATTCCCTTCCTTTTCACTGCTTAAGAGTTTCATTCTTCCTATGTATCTGTTTTTCTTTCTCATGTATTGCACATAGATCAAAGATTACTATTTCATGATAGAATCGGATTAATAATGGCATTTCATTTTGCAATCACGGGCACAGATGTTGCACACAATTCAGAAAGAACATTCAAAACCAGAAAAATATGACTTTAATACTTAAAGCAGAATTTCTGTCTTTAGGTAATGTTAAACATGGCATTATTATGCCTGTAACAAAGTTAGATTTAAATTTCAAATTTACATTCTAGCCACCAATGACAATGGTACCATGTAATGCAAGAACATATACAGTTCCTCTATGTCAGCATTAAGGCATCTAGGGAATAAAAGAGAAAAGCAATGCTGGTGAAGGGAGAAGACTAATGACAAGATGAAATATTTCCCATTCTTTCCAGAGTGGGTTTTTTTTTTTTTTTTTTTGAGGTTTCACCTTGTAAAATAGCGTAAGGTTTAACTTTAATAACATTTTCAAAACACACAAAAAGAATTTGAATTGATGTCTTCATAAATCACCAACTCTTATTTTTACCTGACAGATGGGTTTCTTGTACTGACTGAAAAAAGCTTGTAGTTTTATGGACTTAGCTGCTGCCAGGGACCGAATTTCAGTGTATGCTGCTCCAGCCACAGAAGCTGACTTGGACAGCAAACAATGCAACAAATGCAAGAGGGCAAACGGTACCAAATCTCCTTTCGATGCCCTTAAAAAGCAAGCAAATAAAAAGTAATTAGAAAGAAAAGCAGTCATTGCACTAAGAAAATTGCTTAACAATAGGTAATTACTGTAATGCTAAAACAACTCTTCATTGTATATGAATAGCTAGACTGTACCTGCCACAGTACCACAGAAAAAGAACGATGCAAATTTTGTATGCATCAAAAGCTTAATACAGTTGCAAGGGACTCTGGACAAAGGTTGAGCTTGAAATAAGTAAACTTAACAAAAAGTTACTCTGCCTCACAAACTGACAGTACTTTGCATTTTTCAATGTATTCTCAAAATTACCTTCCAATATCTCCTGTTGTGAGAATCAAGGTATCCTTAAGCTCATTATTTCTTGATATTTTGGCATGTGTATACGCTTCTTTCATTCTTGAAACAAAGAGCTAGACCACATGAAAACAAAACATCAGTAAACGAAGTTGGAAAAAAAAACAACAAAAAGTAAATATGAATTCACCTCTTTTATGAATCCTTCTTCAGAGTCTAAGGATTCTAATATGCTCTTTATGCAGTCACTGAAAGCCACGCGTACATCTTTGTCTGGATCTTCCATTAGATTTAATAAAGACCCAATGAGAACCTTCACACTTGACTCATCACTGTTAAAATCCAGATGTTTGCAAAGGTGAGGTATGTTTTCTATAAATGCTATGCAGCATGGGTTGGTGGAAGAAAGAAAAAGATACTTTTAATTAGTTTATTTTTAATTTATTTTTTAAATAAACCAATGATAGAAATAAGCACTGAAGCACATACTTATTTCTGAAAAGACGAAATATTGAGAAACTGAAAAAGTTATTCAAAATTTAGATTTTATCAAGTATTACATTCATAGGTGTGGCCACAAATTAAAATTAACCACAGTAGTTTAAAAGGATTATCATAACAACATCTAACGTCGTCACTGATATCAACTGAAATACAAAATTTCAAGCACCATCTTAGCTAAAGAAAAAGAAACCAACAACGAAACAAAACCACCTACCCAAAGCAATACATATTAAAAAAGGGGAACGTACAGAAACATAGTAAAATAAATTCCTACCTAGTTTTACTGAACTGGACACTTTGTTCTCAAGAAGAATAAGAAATGGCTTAAAAACACAGGCTTGCACACAGCAAGTTTTTTCATGAGCAGAAGTCGCAGTAAGGCCGTTACATAAAATATCACAGGCAGCATGCTTTATAGCAGAGTCTGCTGAAGGAGGCTGTACACAGAATGTACCAGAAAGACAGCAAGATAATTTCCCAACAATAGCAGCACAAGCCTCCTTGACTAGATCAGACTCATCTTGGATTTGGTTTCTGAAATTGACATAAAAACAAAAACATTTTAAAAAATTAAGCAAAATATTAAACACAGAAATTTACATATCTACATTGTCTGAATTCTCTAACTATACTGAGAACATTATAGGACAATTTAAGGATCTGCTTTACTAGATTATATTTGTCCTTTTCAACTAACTTCAAGCTTAGCTTAAATGTCTGAAGCCATACTGGCCATAGTGTTCTTGGAACATTATATATCAACTGAAGACTACAGACAATAGAACAGAAGAGGGCAAGAAGTATATACAAAAAGAAGAGAAACTGGAAAGGTTTTAAAAACATATGTACAAATGCATGTTTTACTGACAAAGACATTCCTTTTCCCCTCGTAAGTTTTAATTTACTGTTTAGAAATAGGGCCTTCAAGTAGCAAAGGAACTTGTATACTGATCTGGTAAGTGAATGCTAGCCTATCTTCATGTATACACAATCTGCTGATATTTCTTATGAGTTCTAAAATCTAAGTCTGCTAGACTCTGGATGAAATACAAATAAACGTTTATTTTAATGCTTATAAGTCATTCCTTATACATGCTGTTTTCTTCATGCATGAAAAGAGAAGAGAGATATTAGTACATACAAAAGAGCCTTTGGAATCGTACTGAAGGACTGCACACTTGGTGGATGAAGCAGGAAAGAGAATCCTTTAACACATGTAGCCCGAATTACTTCATGGGGACTTTGTAGTGCCCAATAGTAAATGGATTTTCGCCAATCCAGATGAATGTTTCTCGGGAAGAGAGACAGAAGGAACACACAACGTGACTGAGTTCGAGGTGCTGAAGAAAAAAACACATTATTTATTGTACGTTATTATAAGTGATTATGAAAGGGCAAAGAAAGCAATTTTACTGCAGTGCAATCATTTCTGAGAGACATTTACATAATTTAACATACTTACAGAAACTCTGAGCAGTTTTTTGACTTAAAACTAGAGGATCGGTCCCAAAAGCAGATGTTTTAAAAGGAGAAACATCAGGATGGCTGCAAATCCAGGGTAGAGACAGCAATCCACACATATTATCAAGAATCTGATGATTCAGTGGAATTTTTACTAGTGAGGGGGTTAAAAAAGAAAAACATCTTTTTTATGTAAGCTGAGTAGATGCTTATGATGTTCTTAATTTACTAGAGAATGTTACTTTTTTTCCTATCAACAAAGAATAGTAATGATACTCTCAAATGTTGACATTCTACGTTTTCTACATATAATAATGTAGTCTTATATCAAAATACAAAACCCTCATGAAACAGCAGCATGTAATACGTGAGCAGGAGAAAACATATAACTTGGGTATCTCTGGATTTGTATGAAGACTTTCAGGTGGACTTTGAGATGGCTAGTAAGCTGAACTCACAATGCCACTTAAACCTTAGAAGACTGTTTTCCATACTCCTAGCTTCTTTAAAAATAAAACACACGAGACAACTGACCACCCTACATGAATTCCTCATATTTTTGGTACTCTGCTAGCATGCCAAGTTTCAATTAAAGCAATCAGAAGCTTTGAAATGTTTGAGTGAAACAGAGGTAATACAGCATGCTGCTCCTGCATGTTTCAAAAGAAAAGTGATAAAGATTACTTTGTTACACATATTCACTTTCTCCATATAGTCTCGTTGAGATGAAATCAAAAGAAGTACAGAGAAACAGACTTGTAAAGCATGTTCAAAAAGTGATGAAAACAAAGCTCTTAAAATAGAAGTTTGTCCCCCTTTTCCTCTTTTCAATTTAAGCTTTTTTTGTACTGAAATTGGAGTTCTAACAAAAAATCTGTTCTTCCAATACATCTACAAGTCAATTCATTCAGATATATTCTTAGCTTAGAAGCCCAACAAAAGATGTGCTAACTTAAAGGATTTCTTACTTTGTGCATACAGCAACGCATCAAAGATTTTCACTGTTCTGTCAATCACTTGTTCTAGGTTAACCATCTTTGTAGCAGCCTCTAACAGGTTCCCACACGCTTTCACTACTCTTGTGATAAAGTCAGAGGAAATCCATGTGAATTGTATATTCTCCACAGAATCCAAGGAGCATGGAGTATTCTTGCATGTGTCAGTGTTACACAGATGAGTTACTTTATGATCTGTACTGTTAAAAATAGAAACCATACAATCAATGCAACAGATTATAAACATTTAATATTATAATGCTTCTCAGAGAAGTTACTATGCTATCATTATGTTACATATGTTATTATACCTCTTCAAGACAAGGAGGACTTGCCCCGGTAAATGGGTAAGTATTAAAGTAATCTACACAAATCGTATTAATAATTACAAAGCACTATTGGTCTCATGGTTTCACCTTGGAAGCTTTACCTGCTAGAATTTGTTGGGGGAGAGCAATGAACTACACACAACGCGGCTAGTTGCAGAATTATGGCAATTCCTTCTGCAGTCTGAAGAACATTCGCCGTCAGACTTTCTTTCTCGAGGACAGATATTAAAGATGCAGCTTTCTTTGTGATGGCATTCCACAGTGTACTCTTCAATTTCATGTTTACCGGGCTAAGTCTGTAATTTGATCATATTGATTACTTTCAAACACAAAGGGCTGTTTTCATTGGTTACTGCCTGCCCCCTACACCACCAGAAAAGAGCAGTCATCACATCAAAAATAGCTAACCCATGTCGGACTACAGGATTAGGAAAATAACAAAGGAAACTTCACTTTAAATAAGTTCTTTGAGAGACTTACATGCTAATTCTAAAATCAAGCATGAAGCAACTGAAACCTATCTGAATAGCTATAAAGGCATAGCCTACAACACCTGTAAAGTCATGATGACCAAGGTGTTTCCTGATGACCAGAACCCTCAGTCCCTGTGCAAGTCTTCCCTGAACCCCTTTCTAGCCACACAAGGGACAAGAAAACATCTGGGAACAACCAACATATATTTAGCAAAAGAAAATAATGCCCAACTAATCTAATTCCTTTCTACAGTGAGAGGTCTCTCTCTCTAGAGGAGAGCTGCTTATTAAGGGGACATGAACTGGATAAGCAAGCAGCTTTCTAGAAAAAGAGTGGATCTGTAGTAAGTTGAACACAAGAGAGCAGTGTGTGTCTGTTGCAAAGAAGGTCAACTTCATACTGGGTTGTATTATCAAGAGAAAAGGCTAACCAAAGTCTTCTCTAGTTGACAGATCACATCTGGAATGCAGCATGCTAGAGCTGGTATTGAGTGCCCAAGTACAAGAAAGAGACCATTATGCTGGAGACATTCCAAGATCATAAAGGAGCTGAAGCACAAAAAAAAAAGGGGGGGGAGGCCAGGAAAACTGAGTTTGTTCATCCCCGAACAACCTGGCTACAAACGCATCCAGGTTGACAAAATAGCTAACTACATTATTCCACCACACTAAGTATCCTCTCAACTTCTCTGTTTTCCGTGTGTATAAATGAAAACAGTACATACTAAAAATAAAAAGACAGATTCCTAACTAAAGCTTCGCTTAAAACTCACTGATTGATTCTAATCCTTCAAAATATCATTGAAACCTTCTCCCAGAGGGACAATCTTTCACCATGACCATTATGAAGTAACTTCTTCCTCAAAGAAAAAAATATTGTTATTCCAAATAACTATAAAAGTGGTTACTGAATGAGTGGCATACAGATCTGGTGCAGGTGATTTCTTTGGATGCTTTGCTGGTAGGCTCAGTCGCCGTCTTTTCTGTGGAACTTCATCACTGCTGCTGCTCCACCCACTGGTATCAGAAGTATCTAACTGGCTCTGATGAAGCTCCTGATAGATTTCTTCTGTTTGTGTTTTTAATACTGTGTAAAGTGGACTCACCAGATACTAGAACATGCAAACAAAAGTACCATGATGTGTGTTATGCGTTGCTTCCCAAATACGCTTTATTACTATTTCTGGCTTAAAATGTCATAATTAAACAATAACATTTAAGGTGTTAAAGACATCTCTGTAAAAGATTTTTAATTACATGATGAAAACTTTCAGAAGTGATGAAGTTTTGTGCATTTCCACCAGAAGGAATGCAGCTTGTTTGGACATCTATTTCCAAGTTCTTCCCATAGTATCTGGCTAGCAAAGTTGTTAAAATACACACAAATTTAAGAGACAACAGATACGATATGCATGGCTGCATGAGTAGACAGAAGACTCAGTGCATCGACACCTCATTATTTTAATATAATCCTGTCTCCTCATCCCCAGTAAGTACAATTAAAAACATTCAGAGAGCAAGAGTAGCTCAGTTGTTTAAGGGAAATTGTACATTAAGCTGCCCTTATTTATGCCTATTCTGTGCCTTATATACAAGTGTACTTAATAGTACACTTGTAAGCAGATTCTTGTGTCTGCACAGCCTTTTCAATAGTTCAATACATCTGAAAAAGATAGGGTCCAACTACATCCAACTAAAGAACTCTAACCTACAAAAAATACATGAAAGAGCTGAGAAACAAGGAAGGTATCAACCTAGCAATAGAATATTTCCTGGATTTTCTTCGCACAGATAAATAATTTTAAAAATTAACCTACCTCTTGTTCTTCCTGAGTTCCAAGCACGCTCACAAAAACTTTGCATATGGTATTGACATGGACTTTTCTTACTTGTAAGGCAGATTCATAGCCAGGCGGAACCAACTCCAGAAAATATTGCAGTATATGGCAAAAAGCAGCTTTCAGCTTTTCGGAACGAAGATGCATAAACATATCTCCTTCAAACAGTGCACAAAGCTTCTCCAGTAGCATATTCAAATAGACAGGTTCAATGTTTTTGTAAGAGTCTGCTTCAAAAGGCATTAATGTTCTCACCAATTGTAAGAACGGTTCTCCGCAGAGTTCCAGTTCTTCAGTATCCATTTCAAGTGCTGAATGTAGAATTCCGAAAAAGACTGTGAAGAAAACACTGGCCAGCTGTTCCGGAGGTCCTCCCAAATGAATTAATTTTATTAAAAAGTTCATTGCTAAAGCTTTAACCTTTGGACAACCATACTCCAACAGGGAGCATCCTATTCCCCAGAGAACAGTATCCTGTCTTACAAAAAATACATCTGCAGCAATATCCATCAGGATAGACAACAATATAACTTCCAGACATTCTACATTGGGCATACCCATCAGGTGCAATGGTGCTAATCTTAAATATGCCACATTGTCACTTGCATTACTTGAAAATCTCTTCACTGTCACTGGCCATACCAGCACATCTCCCCAGAGCTGCTTTTGTGTGTCTCGTTCATGCAGGAAGATTAAATCTTGGAAAAGCTGTAGCAAGTCTCTTGTTAGCGTTTCAAAGATGGAGCAACTTTTCATTTTAAACAGGAAAAGTAAAGAGCAAATGACATCAGAGATGTTCTTGTGCAATGTGATACAGCTTGGAGTTGCAGCAATTCGGAGAAGTCTTGTTATGATCCAATTACTAAATTCTAGGGCAAGAAAAAGAAACAGTACACAGAAGTTCATTAAGATGAAAGCCAAAGCCTCTTAATAAAGGAGTACCTCCTTAAGAGCAAAGTTAATCATCATAGTAAATAAATAAATGCAGTAATGAAATAAAGGAATGTAAGCTTAGTAAGCATAAAGCATTTCTTCAGCAGGAGATCTTGCTGAAAAAGGGGCAAGAAGAAAAAAGACTGGTTTTAGAATAGGTTACTTGAGACATTTTGCTCCATGACAAAAAATCTTCAGGCAACAACTATGTTATGGGATAGCTCATCAATATGAGATTAAGCAACAGTACTGAATAAGGTCAAAGTCTGTTCAGGTAAATATCCATTATCACAGATGCAAACCAAATTACAAGAAAAGAAGTCTATCATAAGATGCATATATGTAATAGTTATCTTCTGAATTTCTCTTCTCTACATTTTTCTTCTTTCGTATGATCCCATTGGCAAAAATAATAAAATTCTGGAAATAGCAATTTCTAATATGGACAACAGCAAGCTCACCAATGCAATTGCACTCTGTTTCCTCTTGACTTCCATCGACATTTACAAACATAAGGGGAGAAGATTTCATGATATGTTGAATAAAATCTAGTAGCATTACAGAACTTGGCTGTGAATCTGATTTCTTAATGAGTTCCAAAGCAACTGTAAAAAAAGAAAAGAAAATTCTTAATTAATATTACAATGATATCAACTTCTGTAATTTTGGTCGTATTCAAAACAAGGAATTCATAGATCTAGTGTATAAAACATTATGATATGGTATCAAACTTGTATAGCTATCAATTCTGAGTATACCTTACTCTTCAATGAAAAAGATTTTATGGTTACTGTAAACCCTGTGCAGGAAGCCAAAAAGTATGAAGAAAAATATAAAATTACTCAGCATATTATCCATTACCACTACCTCCATTAATTTAGTACTACATGTAGCTCTTTGATTATTGAAAAATAGCAGAAAGATGACATTTTAATTTTCAATTGATTCTCTCTAGATAAATGATCTAGAAAATTAAGCATTGTTTAGAAAGCTGCAAGTTATAGTTTGAACATAAGCTTACAGAATCAAAGAACTTAAAGTGCTGCTATACTGCTCTTTTAAAACAGATAACCAAGTCACTTCAGAGTTACCCAGTCTTCACACAGTTACATAAAGAGCACAAGGAGAAAGCTATCTAAAATTTACGTAGGAGTTAAGGAAAAAAGTTACATAGTAAAGATAAAATACTTCCTTATTTAAAACCAATACCTAAAATAGTCTGGCTTTTCATTTTTATTCTTCCCTCTCAGGAACAGAGGAGAATTAACAAATACTTTACCTGAACGGTACCATAATACTTAAAATGATCAATTCACTAGATAAAATCCATCTTAGAGAGACAGCTACATGAAAATATCCCATGGAAACAGTGGATAATAAATATTTCTGTATATATATAATATGATAAAATACAGTTTAACACAGATATTAAAGATCACCTTACAATGAGTCTCCTTAAAGCAAATGTCCAATTCTAAATGCCAGAATTCCAGAGTCTATATTTCACAATTACTCAAAATACTGTTAAACTACTGCAGTAACTGGAACCTTAACATGATTGAAGGACTAATTACCACCCTGAAATTAAAAATCAAGGTTTTTACATCAAAGTGTTTTAATTCTTGAAGACCTTGTGAATATTAAGATCAATGAGCAATCACTTTAGACAAAAAGAATTCTGAGCACTTAGATCCACCTTTTTTTTTTTCCAAATATACATTTGTCTTAAGTTATTTCATAGCAAATATTTAAACACAGAGGTTATTAAAAAAATAGACATAAACAGTACTGCATTCGAGTACTAATCTTTGTTGAAATGAGTTGTAACTGTGGGCCTGTGAATTACTTAAAACATACATCAGGTAATCATTTGAGATACCAGATATGCAATACTCACCCACATCTACATCAGTAAGAATTCTGTCAATGAACTGGCAGAGTATTTGTCTTGGTTTCTGAACAACTATATTGTATTCTTCTGGAGTAGCACTAAAATTAAAAGCATGATATTATATAATACAAAATAATTAATGTCCACCTCAACAACACAGCATTAAATACCAAAACGGATCATTTTCTTTTAGAAGTTTTCAAAAAGAAATGCCACTGGTTTTCTTGTTTTAGTGACCAATGTATTTCAAGCTCTTCTCTTCCCTACTTTTCCTAGGTAAAAAAGCTGTATGAAATGCTGAAAGCCATTTAGCTTTTTTATGCAATTATGTTTGATATACATCACACACAATCCCAATCTCTTAAGGTCACATACTGCTACAAAGCAAAACAGATTTAGTGAAGAAAAATAAAATTAACAGCTTGTTTTTCTTTTGGAATTAACAAAATTATTCAACAGACCAGCAACAGGTACGCAGGCTAAGAGGTGCCAGCAGCACTTCTCAGGTGACTAAGACGTTAGGTCAAAATGTCAATGTATATTCACACCTCCACATCACCTAGTTCCCTAGCACAGAACAAAGCTGCAGTCTTTATAGTGCCATTAAACCTTTGGAGACAAACATTTATTCTCTCTAGGCAAATGGAGAAGATACATGCCCCAGGTGTGAAAAGTTCCAATGCTGCTTTCACCTTAAGCTAGAGCAGCTCCAGTCAACTGAGCTGGACAACAGCAATTTCCCATCTGTGAGTATGTGTGTAGTAAATAACTGCAGTACCTAGAAGCCTCAGGTATGTACTTTTATTCCACCTTACACAATGCAGATTGCAACCAGAGTAGGGACCATGAATGGCTCCAGAGAAGCCATACTGGTTGGATACCTAGCACACTTGTGAGAAACTTGTATGTTCATCCATCTAATACTATAAACAATCTAGCTTTCTTAGAAGCTCAACAGTGAACCAAAGTAGTAATTTGCATGTGTTTTACAAGTACACCACGGAAGATCAATTTTGCTTAGTGCATTGCCTCAAGAAGCAAAGAACGCAAGCTTCAGCTCCTTCCCCCCCCTCAGTGTGGCATTTATGTAATGGTACTGGTGCTACTTTCAGGTGGAGATGCTTTAACTGTCAGGAAAACCTCGCCGTAAGCATTACGGAGGGCTCCGGCACACCGAGCGCTGTGCCACAGCAAATCCCCCTACCGCTGCCCCCAAGCACAGCCCAGGAGGGAGGCAGGGCCCCAGGCAGGCAGTAGGGGCGAGGAAACGACAGAAGACGACGACGTGGGCGCAGCCCCAGAGCCCTCACGGAGTGGCGGGGAAGAACCCTGCCTCGCCCGCCCGCCCCCCCGCCCCCCCCCCCCAGAACCAGGCCTTCCCCTGAGATCCCCGCGCCTGTGAGCGGGCCGGGCCTACCTAGCGAGCTCCCGCAGCGCGGGGATCATAGAGGCCATCTCCAGGCCCTGCTCGGCCATAGCTCCGGCTTTGAACCGCACCGCCGAGGCGGGAAGTGCGGGAAGGGCGGGAAAGGCGGGACGGCGGCCAGCAGGGCCCAAACCTTCTCCGTCAAACGCACGGTGCTCCTCAGCGCCACCCCGAGGCTCAACGGCATTTAATCGCCTCACCCCCAGGCTGCACCCCACCAACCCCAAAGCCTAGCTAGGCTACCCATAACACTACTACTCTCAAGCAAACGAACCCCTGCTGCACACCCCCCACCACACACTGCCGCAACGCGGCATCGACCCCTACGCCCCATATCTCCTCCGGCGGGCGGTGCCCGGCAGCGGCCCCGCCCCTCCGCCCCGCTATTGGACGCCCTCCCTCCCCGCCTTGCCCTGTGAGCAACAGGTGGTTGTGCTGAGGGAGGCGGCAGCTGTAGGTGAGTAGCGGGGCGTTTGTCTGTGTGCGTGGGCGCGGCGCGGGACCTGCTGCTCACCACACCTGACGGCAGCGGTGGGGAGTGTGCGTAAGATGCTGTTAGCTATTACTTCTAGCGTTCGTTGCTCTCTGTGTGTGGTCTTTTGAAAGCGGTGCGGTATCTTGGGGCTGTGGGTCCTTCGTGTGCTCCGTGGGTCGCGTGTGGGGCTGTGAGAAGGGCAGCCCGAGCGGACTTGGGAGAAGCCCCGTCCTTTTCTGTGGGCTATTCCCGTTCTCTACGCGTGTGTCGGCTTTGCCCTTCGTTGCTTTCAGGCTGAAATAAAATCCTCTCAGACGCGTCTGGTCCTGGGATGCGTCTGAGCCTTGTGTGTGGAAGGGTTTGGGAAGCTGTTTGTGTGTGTTGTGGTTATGATTTGTTACTGGTGGGTGCCTTTATGGAACCTATTGCTAATGAACTTTTTCTTAAATAAACAGTAGTTTTTAACCTGAAAAAAATATGCAGGTTATTTTGTAAAACCTCTCTGAAGATGTTTCTAAGGCAGCTAACATAAAGAGGACCTACTTGGAATGCTTTAAGAAACAGTACAGAATGTATTTGAGTTTTATCTTTGTTTTCCAACAAATATTTTTTCTTCATGAAGTTCTGGGAGCAGCTGCTAGCCAGGAAGCAAATGCTCCTCAGCTGTGTGTGCTCTGGTAAAAGGAGCAGCAATGGCCCAGGAGGACCGGGCACGTCTGGGTTTTGTTGCTGGTTTTATTTGGAACTGAGAGTTTCCTACCTAGTTTAAATAAGAAACCTTTGTGTTGATACTCTGAAAATAGCTTTCTGAATAGCTGCTTCCAAGTTTGAGATAGCTATGATGTGAAGAAAGGTGTGAACTGCACTGCTTCTTAATTTGCTGAATTAAATCCCAGTGATAGCACAGCTGATAAACTTAAGAAAGATAGCAAAGTGCCTGTTTGGATGGTAGAGGAACCTGGGCAGGGTATGTTCCTTCAGATTTAAATCTAAAGAAATAATATGATAAACTTACTGACCTGCATAGTGGCATTTCTTTGTTCGTAAAGCTTAATTTGGGTACATGTGGTGCTTAATGAAAAAACTAAAAATAATTTTGTCTTTAAGTGTTCTGGGTTGTCATTGGGATATTACTAATGTAGGTATTGTGACAGCATTTCCATTTGTCGTAGGTAGAATGCTATATAAATTAATGGTGCAGTTTTCTCCAGCATTTACCAAAGTGGTAATTCAGACTTCTTTCTTCCCAGTTGCAGTAAGTGTTCAGCAATTCCCTAAAGAGAAATCTCTGTTTCTCTCAGACCCACTCCAATGAGAGATGAGCTTTTGCTTATTCCCAGTTACACAGTTCCATTGGCTGCTTTTTGACAAATATTGTCAGGTTTCTCCTTCTGACCCACTTGTTGTGGACACTGGAGAGTCTTAAAAGACCAACTGTGTTGTGCAGTAAAGATGTAAGAAGTCTTCTGGGTGTACCCTATGAGATACGCTGCTAGGTATTAGCGTAACCTAGCAATCTCCAACCCCCTGAATACTCAACCTTCCTCCTCACTTTGCTGGAGCACACAGTGAGTAGCTCAAACTCTTAGTTCATCTTCCTTATCCCATTATTGTGCTTATGTCGTCTTTGCTCTCAGGTGAAGTGGAAGGTGTTTTTTTTCAGCAGCAGAGTGATTCACTACTATTGAAAACTGTGCCTTTTAGACCATTCTGTGCCTTCTCTTTCAATGTAGCATTCATGTTGGTGAAATGAGCTTTAGGCGTGCTGAGCTTGCAGCTTGCAGAACTCAGGGAATCCATGCAGGAAGGTAGAGTTAACTATTGAACCAGTGTGTGTGACACTGACAAGCTTCATGCCCAGCTGACTTCCCCTCACCCTTGGACTGCCCTGTCACTTGTTAGTTGCATGGTACTTCCACACCCAGGCTTCTTTTTGGTTTTTGTTTTCAATTTATCAGGTCCCTCTCTAGGTTACTGCGGCATCTTAGTTTAAGACACCAAGTGATGCTGACTTTGCCTTGGAGCGGCTGATCCCAGAGCACAAAAGCATGCACTTTCATTCCTTCTGTTAATCAAACTCCGGTATATGTTTACAGTTCATCTTGGGGCTTATCTCTGCGTATGTATGAGATGTTTCTAATGCTGTTATAAGGATTGCAATTAAATCTCAACTGTCTCTTGCAGACCGATATAAGTGATTATGTTAAGGGTTTTAAACACCCTTAACTCACATTTAATGCTGCCTGCATGAACTGTGAAACTTGAACAGTACTCAGGCTGTGTGTGGTGGTCAGAGGAAATGTGGCAAGCTGTGCGCTGAGTTCCTCTTGAGCTGGGCTGAGTGGTTTCGTGCAATATCAAGGTGTGCTCATGGCTTATCGCATGTGTGGCTGCTGTAATTGCACCTGACTGTATGATTACTTGAAGACAGATTTCCATATATAGTCATGGAGGTGGTTGTCAGAGTGGATGGCTGACCTTTGAACATATTGCCTTGTTTTTGCACACCATAAAAATGAGTGTTTCTGGAAAGCTTTGCTTTTAATATGTGCCTGTGCAGTACAATCAACTTGTCTAGAGTGAAGGGGCACAGGTTAGAAATATATCCAGGCCTCAATACTGATGTGACAACTTCTTATTTGAAAAAAGAATTGCAATAGCAAATGCTGCTAAGGACTAGGCTGGACAGATTCTAGTCCTGCAAGCATTTGTTGTGGTGTGGATAAATGTCCTTATGTACTTAAGACTGTTAGTGTAGCAAAATTAAACACTGGTTTAATTTCGAGAGAATATGTTATACATTCTTTGGTAATCTGGTCATATAACAAAGCAGCAATGACTGTGCTTTTCCATTATGTGCAACCACCACTGCTGCTAGAAGCTAGCTGCATGTATATCTGTTACTTATATCTTGCTTAGTAGTGGAAAAGCATTATTCTTGGTGTTAGCAACTGTGAGGAAATTCATGGGAATGTGTTTATTCCTGTAGCAGTGTTATAACATTGAGACTCTGGGATCCAATAGTAGTTGAATGAAAGCAAGATACCTGGAATTCACTTCTGGAGGGCAAAATTTGCAGAATCTTAAATGCTATTAAAAAAAAAAACAAAAAAAAAAAACCCCGAATGAGAGAATGTAACTGCTGGAATAATTTCGTGGGAATTTTTTTCTGTGGTTTAATTGCCTGTGCAAGTTAAATTCTTTACATGTGTAGCTCTAGTGATGCTTAAAAATGCTTCAGTAGTGTGCAAAAATCCATACTAGGCATGCTAGGAGGAAACTGCAGTGGTTTAATTTGAAGTGTAGTTTAAACTAAATTTGTGTGAGAATATTGGCATTCAGCAGTACCGTGGACAGCTTTTGTCAACTTTCAGCAATTATTTTTCCATAACTTGGTACAGAAACGAACAGAATGGAAAGGGGGTGAAGGGGAGTCACCCTTCTTTACTTTAACTGTCTTTATTATTTTTGAAGTCAAATAACTGATGCCTATGTATCTTGGAACGTTGTTCCTTTCGGAGAAGTTTATGTTCCTTGCTGTGTACTGTAGCACTTAGAGCTTTTGCTGCTCTGTGGGTCAACAGAATGGACAAGCGTTTGGCAGCATGTAATATGGAAACATCTAAACCAAAAACGCTGTACCAGTTACTCTTATGTTCAGTGCTTCATGTACATTTACAATGTGTAACATTTGTCTCCCATTTTACTGCAGTTAGCTAAAATACTTTCATGGCATACACCAGGATGTGTGGAATGCTTCATTTCTGTGATAGCTTTCCCAAGGAAACTCTAAAAAATTGCTCTGTCTGTGTAAATGGATTAAACAAATGTGGAACAGGAGTATGGTGAGTAAAAGGATCTGACCCTAGCAAACAGGATTATGGCTGCAGAAGGCTCTATTGCGCTGTGCTGGACAATAAGGAAACAATTGAGGGTAAATGTAGTGCTGGAAATGATACTTACCTAAGTGACTCCAGCTGCTATGGCTAAGCAGTACCTCTCATCTAAAAATTACTTTTGAAGGTATTATGTGTAGGATGTCATATCGTGGACTAATTTCAGCAGTGATATTCAGTGAATGAACAGTTGACTGATGGTTGCAGGGTAGTATGCAAAGGGTATTAACAAGAAAGCCAACAAACTATGGTTAGTCAGACCGAGTTAAATAGGGATCAAGGGTTCTAGGTTACTGGTAAAACCAGTTCTGTATTGTAGTCATGTTCTATCACTTATTAAGGAGCATTTAATCATCACTGTTGCTATGCATTTAAAGAACGGATGCAAAATTAAATGGCAAGGGTGACTTCTCTGTTATCCAGTGGATTGTGTTTGTGATAAAATGGCTAATTACATGACTCCAGCTTTGATTCATACTAAATGTCACTTAAGACCTCGTTACATACCTTATTTGTTTCATTTCATCTAAAAGTAAATTAGTAGATGAATTTCTGGATGGTGTTGGATGTGTGTGTTTGATTAGTGCTATTATTTCAGGTTTCTGAGGAGAATTAAGGCAGTACCTCACAGCAGCTCATCAGTGAGACTGGTATTGCTCAGCCTCAGTAAATAATGCATGCAGCAGATTGTGTGCTTGTACATGCATGCTTTTGGTGGGAAAGGGATTATCAACCTACTTATGGGGTCCCCTTGGAGATATGTTGTTAATAACAACAGATAGCAAAAAAGTGCTGGATCCAGTATAGTCCAATTTTATTGGCTGAAAATGTATTATCTCTTCATTTTGTTAATAATCCTTCACACATTTCAGAATGTACTGTTAAAATTAGTGATACAGAGTCAATGCTTGCATCATATTCTCAGAAGGAAGCATATTTTGGGCTAAACAAGATTTGATGTGAACAGGAAAACTGCATTCATCTTTTTGTACGTGTGTCATGCTCTTACTCTTTTTATCATCAAACAGTACTGATGGATCAGTAACAACTTTTCTGCTCAGTGTATTTTTTCATTTGTCTTCTTTTTACGAAGTAAATTAATTAAGATAAAGGCACTTAAACCCAGGAGGATTAATCCACATCAGCTAATCCTTTCTCAACAAACGAAGCATATGTTGCACGAGCAATTGGGTATTGCTGTAGTCTGTGCACCCCAGAAGTGCTTGGTCAGGTGTTACCAAGAGTGGTGTGGCTTCCAGCTGGACTCCTCAGCCACAGGACAGAGTGGTGGGAGAGCAGGAAGGCTTCTCCCTCAGTATGTGAATGAGAAGTAACAACAGTAAATATTTCTGTGTCATGTTTTGCAATTTCAAAGTAGGTTTTAAGGATAGATTTCTATTTAATGTTGGAGCGTTAATTTGGGGGAGCTTAAAACAAATGAGTTATTGTCATGAGCTCATGCTGTGCAGTGTGCCAGTGAACAACATGATAGGCTTGTACAGCGTTTGCGAGGGTCAAGGGGAGGAGAAGCTGCTCAATGCAGATTTGTAGCTAATTTTAAATCCTGGATGTTTGCTTATTTAGCTAAAATATGGATAAAATAAAAATTATATCTTGAAAGCTCTTTTCTAGAGATGTGTGTTTCCACTGTAAAAGAACTGATCACGAGGCAATGTATCTGAGTGTTGATCACAATTAAGTTTTTAGCTAATATTTTCATTTCTGAATGTGTGGAAATTTGCTCTCCTTGTGCTAACAAGTGTTGCGATGAAAGAAATGTTAAAAATTTTACTTGGAAAGCATCAATAGCAGTTTGAAAAGACTGAACCGTTATCTGACAGCTTTGGAAAACAGTGCAGCATTCAGTTGTTACTGCTGGACAGTAATTTAAAATGCCTAACAACCTAATTATGAACGCATAGGTGGGTGTTAATTTTGTGTTCTGCTGTATGAGGTAAATGGTACATACTTAAAGGATTGCGAAGGCTTTTATCTGTCTGTTAATTGTATCCTACATTAAACTGGAATGGGGAAGGTGTTAGAATTTTTCTTGTTCCTGTTGGATTTCCATGGAGCCTGTTGTCTTGCCAACCTTGGGTTAATGTAGGCTTCCACACAATACCCTATGTGACTTGTAAGTCAGAGACAAACTTTCTTCCATATTACAGAAATACGATAGCAAATACCAGGAGGAGAGCCTGGAAAATAAGGTTAGAGGAGTGCTCAGTGGGAAAAGTGGTGTCCTACCAACCTTTTCCTTTCTCACACACCCATCCTAGCAAAACTGGCCAGGTTGGAAAAGCACTCTTAATCCTGAGAAGTGGATAGGTACCTTTAATTAAAAAAAAAAAAAGTCAAGCATTTGCTCTGAAATACAGATGCATCTTGCAGTTAGGTTTGTTCAACTTGGGTTACAGGTAGGTGCTTGGGAGTGCTTGCTTATGTTGACAGCCAAAACTATTGAAAAACAATTGGGGAATTTGTCTAAGCCCAAGAAAAAGAAGTTTTTACCTGAGCATCAAATTTTTATTCTTAAATCAGAACTCACCTAACAATATGAGTCTTATGGCTTTGGTTCTGAATAATTTAGTTACACGTACTTTGCAGAGAAATATCTTTCTTTTTCTCCCCCAAATGTGATTTAAAATGACAGTTGTATGTTTTCTTCTGGCCTAATTAAAAACAACAGTAAGAGAACAAACTTTCTGTGCTTTGGATACTCTTCTAGTTGAGAAGCAAATACAAAACTCTGTGCAGGTCTGGTCACTCTGTTTTTTGGCTTTGCTCCTTATATCCCCTGCACTTCAGCAGCATAGCTCTGTAAGACTGTGAGCTCACAGATGGACAGCACTTACGCATCCGTGGCCTCTGCAGCAACTGGGAGGCTTTAAATGGCTGCCGGCTGCTTTTGCCACATACTGCGGAAGACCCTCCTTTTCTCTCCAGCTTGGCCAATGATGAAAGAAAAGCAAAAATAACCTATGAATTTTCCATGACAGAAAATCCTGGCGTGGTTGTAGTGTAGTAGCTGATCAGTCTAATCTTCTAATAATCTTTTGAACCATGTAGAGTTGAACAAGGAATTAGCGGGTAACAGAGAGCTGTTTTGCCCTCTGACAATTAATGAAAACTCCAAATATTCTAGAAACACAGAATAGTTGGGTGCTGTTTAGTGACTGCAATTAACTGGCATCTAAAACACTCTAGGATGGAAATGGAATTGCTGAGGAGAATGAATGTGCATTTGTTGTTACTCTTAATGATCTTCACACGATTAACTTCTGGGGTGACCTTAAGACTAAGTTCATTAGTAAGAGTTAGCCAGCGTCTCTCTGCTGGGTTTCTGGTATTTGTAGCGGCTGAAGGGTTCTGCTGCAGAGCCTGGCAGGGTGCATGCTGAGAGATAAAGGCAGCAGCTTTCTATAGGGTGCTGCGGCTGCACCGTTTTAAGATCTCCTCACCTTCTGCCTCTTGGGCTGTTTGTTCATTGGTAGATCTGTTCATAAGTTTGCATTATAAATTAGGTGCTAACTCAACGTTATTTTAACACTTGGAGAAGAGGAAAAATGATCCATAATGTTCCAGCTGACCTGAGAAAAAGATGTGTTGCTTTAAGTTATGATTAGTGGGGAAGAAGAAATTAGTAAATCACAATGAGCCTCTTATATTTCACCTCTTAAACAGCACCAAGTCTTGAAGAAACAGAGGCTTGGGAACACTGGCAGCCTTGTAAGAGACATCGTGAACTATTACAAGATTTAACAGCTGAAGGTGAGTACATGTTGATGTAGCTATTGGAATGCCAAAACTAGCAAACTTTGTCAAACTGAGGCATGTAATGTGGGAAACTGGAACATAATATTAGTGAAAGGATATTGCCTGTGAAACCGAGAGTGACAATTGCTGTGCTAGAAACTGGTATGTAGCACAGAAAAACTGTGCTACTTGTTACATTTTAATGTTTCTGACTACCTTTACTTCCTCACTATAAATGCTGGGTGTCACACTGAAGTTGCAACTGATTGCCTATAGCAGTACTATCCCTTTCAGAAGGGTAATACTTCAATTGTAATTTAAAGGGAGACTGCAAGACCGAGCCAGTGACTTCCACAGTATATTTTTCTCGTATTTTCTCAATATATTTATCATATTTTGATGGGGCTTTTTAGTACTCCACCTGTTTCCATGGAACGAGCCTCTCGTCAACACATGGTGAGTTCTGAGCACAGGTTTGGCTGCCTGCATAGACAAAGGTCTTACTGATACAATTGTTTCAGTAAGAGTTTCAGCTTTAGTTTCCTAGACAAGATGTGTATTGCAGAATATTTATGCAGTAATTTTCTTTAAAATACTGCTGTTTTTTAGTCCCATGTTAGCAAAAACTGTATGTGTGTAAACCTAGCATGTAAAGAAGAGATTAAGTATCACTAACTGGTATATGTTTAAACTCTCTTCCTTTTGCTGTTGTAAACTTGATATGTCATGTCAGCCAAGGCACAAGAGAATACCTGCAGGATGGAGTGCCTGAATTGCCTTGCTTTGTTAGCGTAGCCTCTCCATTTATATTTCAGTGAGGTTTGCTTCAGGGAAATGTAATGGTTAAACCAAATTTGGATTTTTGAAAAGCATATCTATTTATCATAGCTGCGAATGGCAATCAAATGGGCTTAATCACAAACTGCTTCCTAATTTTTTGCCAAATTTTCTGTGTTAATGATGGATGCTTTGCATCTACCATGCATGTGCATGGAAAAGCTGCTGTGCTACTTTGATGCATCTGGCCAAAGTGTCCGTGCTGGGCAGTGTGTGGATTTGCACCCTGAGCTGTGGGACTGTTGCTAGCTCAGCCCACAGTGTTTTCTTGCTCTTGGTGGCACCACCTGAGGTACCAGCTTCCCTCTCCAAGAGTCATTTTTGCCTTTCTGTTAATTACTGCAGCATTTTTTTTTCCTCCCTTCTGTTGGATGTGCTTTTTGAGTTCTCAGCATAACCCCTGTTCTCCCTGGTTCGCAGAGGACTACACAGACATTCTTACCACATGCTGTGTCATTTTGTTAATCTCCTAATTAGAAATTCTGGCCTTCTGGAGATGTGCATTTGCCTGGCAGATTACTGGGTGGGTGCTCTGAGGAGTGCTGTGCAAGCGGAGATGTTCACATGGTGGAAGACAATGAGTACAGGGATGAGGCCAGTGAGGTAAGATGTGGGGGTGTAGGAAGAGCTGGAGAAGTACAGTGACTGGGGCCTGCAGTAAGGTGGGCCTGGCACGTCTGTGTGCTGGAATCCAGGTGAGTAGTCAGCATGGGACATAGGTTTCAGTATAATAAAGTAGTTTTTGGAGAGAATCCAATGATCTTATCTATGTGGTGGATGGTATCACAGGAGATAACAGTAAAAGTCATATGAAGTGCAATAATAAATTAAATTGATTGAACTTCTCGTAAGATACATATGTGTTTTCTGTTCAGGAATCAGTCTGATGCTTTCTTGGGCCAGTGTAAATATTACTGTGGTTATGCTTTGTAAACAGCTTAATGGTGGTGCTGATAGTGAGGCAGTTTCTTCCACCAAGTCACCTTAATCTACTTTGACCCACATGCAAACTGTTACTGCCCTGCTAATTAACTTGAAGCTAGCTCTGCAGTCATGGATTACTTTAAATACAGGCATTGCTGCCTGTAAAATACAGAAACAAGTTTTTAGCTTTTTAAACAGTGCCTCTAAGTGTTTAATTTGTATTTTAAAAAAGCAAACAAATCTTCATACTCTTGGATAAAAAGATGAGCTAAATGGGGGTAGCTCCACTTCTGCTAATGTTATTTTGAGTTACAGTGGACAGAATTAGCAGTGTTCTAATGATTCCTAAACAAAAAGATGCTCTTTTGCATGAGGTCCTATTTGCTAGGGGATTTGCCTAGTCCCAGTTTTCTAGATGGAATTTTTGCCCATTCTTCCCTGTCCCTTTTTATAGTTGTGGCATGCAGATTTTATCAGTGGGTGCAAGTGTTGTATCTGAAAATCCTAATATCTATTTGAAAATGCAATATTGCATGTCTATGATTTTTCCATGTGTATAATTAACTATGTAACTCAAGCCTTGAGATACAATAGTGTTTTCACTAACAGTGGCACACCAATAGCAGCAGTAAATAAGAACTGATTCCTTTTCTCTTGGCAGGGGGAGGGGGAAGATCACTAGAAGCGTGTAGCCTAAGCACAATTCTTTTCAGTAGCTTGATTTATTTATGGTGTGATTGTCAGAGGTTCTGAAAATCGGCAAATTCAGCTGATAGCAGTTGTAGTTGCTGGTATTTCCAAGCCTGAACAACTTGTCCTTAGTAACTGTGGTACCTCTGTTGTGGGTGATACCTGATAGGGTGCATTGTGATCCTCTGGAAGACTTTCCCTAAGCGCATGTGGCAGTAACTGATCTTTAGACCAACTGTGAGGCTCAGATAGGGTGTTTCAGAGCTTGAAGCTGTACACCAGAGGCACATTTTTTTGTATCTTGTAAAGCCATGAAGACACTTAACCTTGCATACCTCTAGCTCGGTGTCCAAACTTCATCTGGAAATAGAAGAATCAAACGTCTGAAAAGGGCAAAATAGAGCTATCCTTTTCTTCTGCAGATTCTAGCAACTCTGTTCTTGTTTTTTTGATTTCATTTTCTTGAGAACATAAGCTTATTTATAAGACCTAAAAATATTCTTAGTGAAAGCAGTATCTTATTAGTGGATAGTTGCAATGTTTATGTGAAATATCAACTCTTAGTCTTCTGTAATCATTTCCCAATCAAATATTTATGTTGCTGAGGAATGAAGCAAATATGTAAAAAAAATATTTGAAACTGAGCATGAGGGAAGCTTAGATAACACAAAAGATAACTGAGATTTATGGTTTGAGTGCATTCAAGTTCCCACAGTGCTTTCATTTTCCTTATGTACATGTGCTTGTCCTGGCAAAACCTGAATACTGTGTGCGTGCGAAAGTTAATGAACTTTCACCAAGACAAAGGTTATGTGTAATAAATCTCAGAGTAAGTGGCACTTCAGCAGAGTCACTGTGTCCAACCTTTAGTTTGGATCAGAGTTCTTTGAGTTTAACTGTGTCAGAGATTCTGCACCGAATTTATTGTGATGTCCCTTCACTTTTTGCTTATTGTTACATACTGTGATATGTTACATACAGTTACATACTGTTACTGTACTGTGATTCCCTTCATTCTAATTCATTGGAAAGCTGATGTATTTACATCACATAGGACATGCAGACAGCTGAGAATTCCTAATCTGGAAGTTTTGATAAAAATCAAATGTGAAGTGCAGTGCCTGTATCTTCTAAAAACTGTGACTTTGCTTCAGGTGAGGGGATGTCTTCTTTTGGAAGACAATCTATTTCTGTATTCTGAAAGACAGAAGTGTTGCCTCTTTTCAAAGGACCTTTGGAAAATCTTTTTTTTTTGTATTTCCTGTCAATCCTGACACACTCATTTTCAAGTACTAAACAAAAACTTCTTGTTTGCTTAGAAGCAAAGCTGTGCATGTATATGTTTTTTCATGACCTGGAGATGGCTTATTAGCAGGTAGGGAGCCCAGGATGCACTCCATTGCAGATACACAGATTCAACTTCCTTACTGTTCTATGCTATTTGTACTCCAACTGAAACTAGCATGTTGTCAATGATTGTATGTTATAAACACGAGGAAATACTGTTAGCAACTAGTGTAACATCAGCAAATCCTTGTTGATGTGCACACAACTCTGTGGGGCCAGCAGTGTTGATCTGTATTATTTCAGTATCCCAGTTTCACAGAGTTTTTAGATTTGCTGTTGAGGATGATGTGCTCCTTAAAAGCACAGTTTTCTGGAGTTAAGCAGCTGATGTGAGGAAAAGGCAGAGTGTTGGACTGTGGGCTGTTGTGGAACTGCACAGCCTGAGGATCACCTCCCTCCTCAGCTTGGAGCCTTTGGAGCTAGACGGGCAGGTGTACAAAGCAGTGGCGGAGAGCATTCCTGCTTGCCACAGCGCAGTGTTCTGCACTACAGTGTGCTTACTGCAGGTGAAATGGAGGAGTACACCCTCAAGGAAACCTTGACACAACACGCTGATCTGGGAGTTTTTAGGAGTTATATATAAAAGACTGCATCTGGGTTAATGTTGGATGAGCAAATTTTGCTTGGCCTGTGGGTATGGGGTAGACATGTTTCAAGCCCCTGTTTCAGAGCACAGAGGGGATAAAATGCTTCCACTTTTTTTGCTGAGTGTAGATGAAACCTGTCAGACTTCTAGGAAAATAGGCAAAGCAGAACAGGTCACTCATGGCCCAGTCTGTTTGGGCATATTCAACCCAAACTGTTCTTGTAGCTTAAATGCAAACACTTGGAGGGTTTCCAGAATGTTTCAGGGAAGCAATTTCTATGAACTCAGTGTGCATTGTTTCAGAACTACTTTTTCAGAGGTGGTCCTTCTGGCATAGGTAAGTTTTCCATTGATGTTCTTTATTAGCGCTGAATGCAACAATACAGAGCTCAGGCAGGCTGAGATCGTGTTGAATGATGTATGTGAAGGAAACGGAGTGAAACTGATATCATGGATGAATTTGCATGGCTGTTCTGTGCACTCAGCAGCCAAAGGAAGCTGGAGGCATTCGGTTTGGTTGAAAAGGTAGCACTCTAAACTAAATGTATCTGCTTTGTAATAAACTGTTCTTCATCCTAATTTAAGTCACAAAATTAAGTGAAATTATTTTTATTTATTTCTATATTATTTGAATTCACATAAACTTACAGTAATTACTAAATACTTCTGATGACCATAACTGTCCAATCTAGTGATGTTTGTAAATCAAGGCAGAAAAGACACATCCTCAGACCATTTGATGTACTGAAGGTTCACACTGACCATATGATGTTTAAAGAACTATTTGGCTTGTATAGTTAGATTTTTATGTAACATCATAGAAGTTCAAAAAAGCACTTTCTAATTCATGTTACTCTGTTAATGACTGTACCTGATAAATAATACACTGCCTCTTTTTTCTTTGAAAAAATTAGTATCATGCTTCAGCAGCTCTTTTTTTACATATATGCACATCTATTTATGTTTGTTTACAGAACTAATCACTTTCATCTTTCTGTTGTCTCCTGTTTTGAAGTTGTATGAGTGTTCTCTGCTGCACAGAAATGGATATGTATACTCTAAGGCCCAGTGCTGATAGCCTATTGTTCTGCAGGTGTATTAGATTCCCTCATTCTACCCTAAGAGGACAATTAAGTCATCTTTAACTTTAGATAGCACTGTGCATAATTCACGTCTTTCTCCTGCAACTTCTTCCTCTGATACGAGGCAAACTATCTTTCTGTATCCTACACAAATTCAAACTCTAACTGTATAAAAATAATGAAATCACTGAATGCTACCGATCGACTGTTCATTTTCTCCTCAAGATTAAAAGACCACATTAAAAAGTTTCATGGGCTTCTACTGAAACACCTAAAATAAACTGCCCTTTCACACTGTTAAATGATTAATTTAGTTGGCCCCTAATCAGCTTTATATTTGAAGGTCAAGAACAATCTTGGTGTAAGTAAAATGATGTCTTAGTGTAAGATGTGAAAAAAGATTGAGTAGGAGTTTTAAATTACTGGAAAGACAATAGAGATGTGTGCATATGTATTTATATGTTCATACAAAGCTGAAATTCTGTCTATCAATGGCAGTTAATTCTAATGCTTGCTGTTTACACAAGTCTTTTCCTTGGTTCCAACATATTTGCAATTCTTTTCCTCCCTGACAATATACAGTTTTCTCTCCATGCTGAATAAGGAGAATATCTGAGGTGTATCCTCATTATAAAGTACCTTTTTTTGTCTTGATTTGTCCCGCTTCAGCGAGAAACAAAGGTACTTCTAATTTAATCTGACAAGAGCTTAAAAGTTGGTTTTAGGAATCCTAGGTAAACTAAACTTTGCATTAAACTGTATATCATCTTGAGTCAAAGCCTGATGAGAAAAGAAGAATTTGAATACCTTATAATTGAGGTAACTGATTATTGGCATGTACTGTTGTAAAGACAGTAATTCTTCTGCACAGCCTGTATTTGGTAACTGCAGTAGCATGGCTGCTATTAGAAACTACAGACCTAAGGATGATGTAGAAATAGAGTAGTATTTGCGCCAGTATGTTTTTAATACCAGATAAAAAGAACAGTAACAGAAGAAAATAAGCTCTCCAGTCAGCTTTTGTAATGTTTGCTGTGGTTGTGGAAGCAGCTGCAGCATGAGAAAGGGGCAAATAGAATCTGAAATGAAGAGGTGGGAAAGAAATTGCCAATTGCCTGCAGGTGTGAAGGAAATATTGGGCCTGATTTCCTATCAGCTGGTCATTTTTTTTTTTTCTGACAGCTTTAGTAATGGGTAAGAAAGAGAAAGGAATTGCAGTTTAGGCTGCTTACTTTATCCCTGGCTTTTGCACAGCTGCAAATGCTCCTCCACGCACAAAGGAATACTGTGATGATACCAGCAGTAGTTTGTATTAGTGTTGGATGTGGAATGTTTCTAGACTCAATTGTATTGTCTTCAGAAAGGGTTCCAGGCAGAGTAGAATGTAGGCTAAGGACAGAGGGATATTGGCAGTTCATGCTAAGCATGTTGGCTAAGGCTTAGAAGAGCATCAAGGATCCTTTTCCCCCAAGAGAACAGGGTTAGAACCTACCCTGTCCTGGGTCATCAAGAGATGAGTTAATATAAGCAAAGGCTACAGAGGTTTTTAATGTCTTATGAACACTATCAGCGTATAGATAAATGTTATCTGTAAATGGATATATTTTATTATCAGGGGACCATAGTTCCAGTAGATGTGTACTTTTGTAGACTTGATGTTGTCTTGTCAGAATTGCCCTGGGTGGTGATGTGTGTGCAAGGGATTTGTTAGCGTGGGTTTACTAGCTTCCTGGTTCGATATTGAAGTCGTCTGATATGTCTAAAAGTTCTGAGCACTGCCTTTGCTTGCTCAAACTGGGTCTTTTCTGGATGCCAGAACAGTAATTGCAGCTCTTCTGCCATTTAACTGACCAGCTAATTTACACAGTAATTATGTAATCGGGTATTTAAGACTCTCTTTAAGGCTGAGGCGTTAGCTTTATTTATCTGCTTCCGTGTAGCATTGATGTTGCTGTACTGTTACTGAAACCACCAGTATCTTTGGAAATCCAAGATGCTGTTTTCTGAAGTGGAGTGTGATGGGAAATGTGAGTTAGTAATCATAATAGGTGAAGAGAGAAATAAACTGTATTGCAGCTTTTGAAAAACTGTGTGATAAATTTTGACTTGCAGTAAAAATAAGTAATTTAAAATGTGAACAGTATGACAGAAATGTTGTCTTTGGCATCTGGGTGGCTAAATATTTCACTTAGGCTTTGGCATCTTGTTTTTGTATGTTAAAGCGCTGTCCTCTATGTCCACGCAGCTTCAGCCCTGTATGTTTCCATAGTAATTGAGATTTCAATGTTTGCTTTTTTTCAATTCATTCTTTGTTTCTTCGGTCTTAATTGCCACGTCAGATTTCTGTTTCAGGTATTTGCACTTTCAAAAACGTGCACTAAGTTTTCATTTGTTAATTGCTTTAGTGCGAAGACTGGTGTGTGCTGCCAGTAAGCTGAGCAAAATGGATGAATGGGGTTTTAAATCAAGTAAGATGGAGTGACTTGAAGGAATAAGACTTAACTCACCACCCACACTCAAGTCCATATCCTGTGTGACTCATAAGAGCAGACTCAGCGATGACAGAAAATATTAACATAGGTGAAGCAGACAGAGTTTAGTTAAAATAGCACATGTTTAAGAACTCTTTTTATTTAGCATCATAGAAAACTAAACTAGTGTGGGTTTACTTGGGGGGGAAAAAAAGGGCAAAAAAAAATAAGCAGAAACTTTAGCTGAGGTGAAATCAGTTGGGTGGGGCTTGACTTTCTTGTTCTCTTATATAGCAGTGTAAGTGGAGATAAAGAAATGCCTGTGTTGCAGATAGGGCCCAAATGAATATTTTACTTTTGTACTTTCAGACCATCACTCAGTGTTGTGTCAAATGTTTTCTTAAGTTACTTGCTTGAGTGGTCTGGCACTGCAGCTGCTACATTAAAAGCTTTCTTCAGTCTCTTGATACTTGTTTTCCTTAACATCAAGGCCTTCGGCTGAAGTTGTTACATGAGAATCTCAACTTCGGGGCCGTTTTCATTTTTGAAGAAAGTGAGCATAAACTTTAAAACATGAACTCCTCAGATCATAATTTGGAAATCAGAACAGTTCAGTGGCTGTCGAAGTGAAGCAATATTACACTTATTTGTCAGACCACAGAAACTTATTTTGTACTGAAATTGATTTTCCAGGAGAGTAGGTGTAATGCACATCAGCAGCACTGTAAGCATTTGTCCACAGTGTTCAGTAGAGCTCCAGGAAACCTGTTGGAATCCAGGCCCACCAGCACACCTCAACTGTGTGTGCCCCAACCCCACCTCTCCTATGTGCTGCTGCTCTGCGATTGCTCCAGTGGGACTGTTTCTTACTGTCAGGTGGTGAAGGATTGAAAGAGAACTGACAGCTAGAATGGAGAGGGAATTATTTTCAAACAAAAAGACAGACTGATGATAGTAGTCTCCTTTACTCTGAACAAATTCCAATTCCACTGTTCTGGTCTTATACATCAGAGGGCAGGAAGTGCACAACTGGGCAACTTGGACCTGACCAGAGTATTAATGTTCTTGACAGTGTTTGTTTATAAAGTAAAAGGTAAGGCAAAGCTCCCGTGAAGTCAGTGTTGCAGCACCATGTGTAGCATGCTGTGCACCAGTGCAGTGCCATGTACTGCTCTGCCGTGCTAAGATGAGTGACACAGTAGGCTTAATTGTATGCACACATAGCACATGCATAGTGGAAAAAGACTAATGCTGTTAAAACCTTGCACATGAAGATAACTGAGTGCAAATTCTGTTCAGACTTGTACTGGCTAACCAAAGGCTGAATCACTCTGGTGTAGAGTATAGATAAGAGGAAACAAGTAACTGTCAGCCCTTGGGCAAGTGTTTTCAGTTTAGATTTGCATTTTTTATGGAGTTGGGTGGAGAGAGTAGCTTCATATTGAGAGTGCTGTCACAGAGCTAAGTTAAGGTTCTTTATTCCCTTCTGTGAGGGCATTGCAAGGTCATGGGCTTGTCAGGTGATGGTAACTTCTGTAGCAGCTATGAAGGATGCACCAGTGTTCACTGCTGCTAGGCATCAACTTGAATGTGTCCCGCTGAGGATTAATGTGCAAATGCTTAGTGCTTTGCAGGACTAGATCTTAATTCTATCCACTAATTAGCAAAGATACTGCACTGTACTTAAAAATTAATTTCTCTAAAACCTGATTTTTGTAATGTGGGGTGATGGTTTTCATGCTGGAAGAATGCTCAAATATTGGGAATTGATGGTTGGTTAATATTTATTCTATTTGAATGAAATCATCCAGACTATGGAAGTTGGTGTTGCTACTGTAAATCCTCAGTTGCTATTACAGAGAGAATTCCTGGGTGTTTAATGTGTGTCAGACCTGGAACTGCTGTTCAGGTCTGGTGTTTCATAGTGAAAATTTGAGTCCCTTTTGTGTGTATTTGGAACTGATATCATGTAGTATTTTCTATCCATTATTGTTAGATATAAACAACTGTGGACAGCTCTTGCGGTTAGAAGATGGAGAACAACGTAACTACTATCTCTCGTGAAGAGCTTGAAGAGCTAAGAGAAGCATTCAATAAGATAGGTATGTTTTGACTAAGAAAATCATGAGGTTGCCAATAACACTGCAGAGCCATGTATGCTTTTGCAGAAGTCTTTGTGGACCAGTTTATCAGTTTTGATAGCACTGTGTTTTTCTGTTGCCAGTAATGACTAAGAAAATAGAAATTCTTACTTTAGAACAACTTCTATTCATTGAAACTGTTTGTTCACATCTTTGAATTTCAGCAATTAAATCTCAAATTGAGCTTTTCATGCTGAACAGATGCAATGTTTATGCTGTTGTATTTGCAGCATTGTAGGTCTCAAAATTCAGTTAGTGGAACTTGTAGAATCTGAAGAAAATTTTGCTTTGATTAAAACTGTAAAATATTCTCATCCTTATTTCTCATCTTTATTATTCATGTGGATAACTGACTCTCAGTTTCTGCTTGGCTTGCATTCTTTCAAATAGTAATTTCTCTTCTAGTTTGGATGTGATTTTTATGTTTTAAGTTAGCTTAAAAAAAAACAATAGTTACCTTAGCAGCAGCTGAAATGGATGTCAGTACCTCTAAAATAATGTACTTGAGAAGAAAATAATCCTACTTTAAACAATTGAAAAATTTATTGTAAGGTTAAGGTATGGGAATCACTTGATTAAAAAATGTGAAACTGCTTAAGCCAAAAAGTCTTTGGTATTAGATCTCTCCAGTTCAGTAGAGAGACTACTAGAAAGCTGTGTGTTAGAAAAGCGTAACTTTGTGAGTACTATGGGAAGGATAAAATGGGTATTATTCTGTTTCTGTAAATGCAGGCGTCAGGTGGTATCCAGTAAAGCATGAGGAACTTTAAAGTAAGAAGCAGTGACTTCTATTCATGACAAACAATAAAACTGTGAACAGATTGACACTGCTTTTGAGGGCAAAAATGTCTAGAAATGCTAAAGGAGTAAGATGTGTCCTTAGAAGATAATTTGTGAGTTTGTCATAAACATAATCAACCTGATGCAGTCTGTAGCATGAGATAGCTATAGCCTCCGGGAGCTGGAAGGACAGACCAAGGAAAGACCTTTGTGTATGCCTGACAGTATAGGGGCAGCTGTTCAGGTAGGTAGCTGCTCAGTGGGGGTGTTGGACAGCTTGTTTCACACTGTCTGCATTCTACTTGCCAAAAACCATTTCTTTCCTTACTCTAATATGCTTTCTGTAAAACATAAAAAATATCATGTAGCTTTTCTTTCATCTTTCCATTTCACTATCTTTGTGAATGAATTGCTTGTAGCACCATTGGTAAGCTAAAAGCAAATTAATGTATTTGTCTCTGCTTGTCACCAAGGAAACGTAGTATCAGTGAAAGATGAACTCAGAGAACTAACACGGCCAGTAATCCGAGTGAGATCGGAGCATGTCCTCTGCTCTTTAGGCCACACTTGTTATTGTGTGTGTATGGTTATGATTTGTTATACTTCATTGAACTTTGCAGTCACAGGACAGTAGCTTTGCTGCTTGTAAATGTACTTCTTTCCATTGAGTAGACCTTGAATTACAGGTAGGACTATTTTAATAGACATATTCAAACTCTGCTTTTATAGGTACATGTTTACAGATGCATGTATTTAAAAAAAAAAAAACCACAAAACTTAAGATGTGTTAGTTATGCAATACATTGGATAAGAATATTTTAGGTCTTTAAAATGGTGCTTTATTGTGTTAAGAATTCAACAGCTTTCTGTACTCAGATTGGCCTAAGATGAGAAAACTTTTAATATTTCTGCTCTTCAGTTGTGTTGTCCATTGTGAGTAATACAAATTACAATGAATTTGTGCTTTTGTGTGATATGGCCATTCCCTTTTTTATATAATTGTGGAGCTGAACCACATGTCTTGGTGAAAAAAGCATACTGATCCTGTCTGTGCGTGGACATTATTGCTGTGGTTTTAGGAGCCCAGTGTAAGCGAAGGAAGCAGCACAGATTGCTCTCAACAGAGCTGGTCAATAGATTAAGCAAGGTCACCTTTAATAAATAAATACAGATCATCCTGGATTTATTCTTCACAATTAAGCCTTATCACATCAAAAGTTTTCAAGACAGAAAATCTCTATCAGGTATTAGGATAAGAAACAAAGTATAGAGTTATGTAGAGTTTTTGTGAGTATGTTTTAACAAACATTTGCATCAGATCCGAATTTGCTAATTGCAGGTAGAATAATACTGATAGTAAGAATATAATATTTGATCTTTCTTTCACTTTAAGGTTTTCTTGATAACTTTGCTAGTCTTGATTTAAAAAAAAAAGTTTAAATATTCCTATTTACAAATTTACTATTTTGTCATATCTATGCTTTTGGATTGAAAGATAGTTCCTGAGAAAACACAGAGCGAGATGTGACATCTCCCATCTGGCTGTGCACAATCCACAGATATTCCTTCCTGCTTGTGTGTATGTGATGAAGTCACAGGAAGAAATATTCTTTTCCTACATCTGTATTTCTTGCACTTTATTTATTTTCAACAGTTATTCTACTAGATCTTTTACGTAAGTATGAAACCAGCTTGTGTTTTCACTTTGCAGATATTGACAACAGTGGGTATGTCAGTGACTATGAGCTCCAGGACCTGTTTAAAGAAGCAAGCCTACCCTTGCCTGGTTACAAAGTCCGGGAGATCATAGAAAAGATTTTTGCGGTAACAGATAGCAACAAGGACGGGAAAATAAACTTTGAAGAATTTGTCTCTGTAAGATGTTCCTTTTGGACTTTCTTTAGTTCAGTTGTTTGGTTTTAATGACTGGTCTTTAAAAAATGAATTTGAACTAATTATTAAGCTACTTTCTAAAGAATAGAACATGATGCTCTTTAATATGTATGGTGTGCTTAAAAATAAACATGCATGAAAAATGCAACTACAGTGTATTAAGAGATGCGTGAGATGGAAAGAAGTTGTCTAATGTTAATCAGGAATACAGAAAAGTCTCTTTCAGTAGCTCTCTCCAACTTTGCAGAAAGTGCCCTTAAATAGAACTGGTATTAACATCATAACAAATATAATGTTTAGGTTGAAATGAAAAAGTAATGTTGTGCTGCTCTACCATCAGCTCCTTCAAATACCCAACCATTGGTTCTTTCTACAGTTTATCTGTAATAGTAGTGCTATGTAAGATGTTACTTTGCCTTTCTAATATGATGGGAGTCTCTGTGCCATCCAAAATCTATTTTATTTATATCAATTTCAATTTCCTTGAAAATTAAGGGTTGAACTACAGATTTAAGAAACTGTTGGTCAACTGTTGCCCTGGTAATAGCGTTGTTCATTAGATATCAGCCTTTGAGATATATTTAGTGAATCACTAATGTTTATGCTGCTTTGTTCAGTATCTTAACAGCTGCTTTTTATGGGGATCAGTACAAGGTTTTGTTACCAAAATTACAGTGACCAAATTTGAAGGGCTTAGATTTCTTTTTTTCTAGTGCAGGTCATGGTCTGTGTACTTAAAGAGAACCAAGAACTTTTGAAGCTGTTGGTTTGTGTGCATTTGGTGATGGCTAGTTTTTGTTTTGTATTTATAGTACTGCTGCTAATTGAAGCGGGTTGCTTATTTAACTAGTTATTGTTGTTTCTTTACAAGATTCTAATTTGCACTTGTTCATAGGTGAGGTACAATTATTTGCATCTGAGTTCTGAACTATATCTGTAATGTAGTGAGCTATATCTGTAACCTAAACTTCATTGTCAGTTCTGAGATCTTTACAATGTTAGGACATTTTCAGGATGCATCAGTGTATGTAATGTAGTTTATGATGTAGGCCCTTGGAAAAAATCAGTCCACATGCTTAAGGGCATGTGTACTTATCTGTGATGTAGTAACTTTTTTACTACAAAGCTTAATATGAAGCAAGTAGAAGAAATATGCTCTAGTTGAAAATGTGTTTTCAGGAGTTACTGTAAATAACAAAGGTAGGCAGGTTATGTACCGACTCTTGAGGACTTAATTTCAAACAGCTACTTTAATATTAATTGTGAATTATCAGTCACAAAATGTTCTCTTTTTTTGTTCCAGTTAATTCAGGAATTGAAAAGTA